>NC_080459.1:3964424-4313591 GCF_028018845.1 Melospiza georgiana
CCTACCTTCGTCTTTCACGTCTTTTGTAGTCTACATCTTAGCAAAACGCTTTCCCACTATGTCTGGCTAGGAAAAACTGTGCCAGCACAGAAAACATCTCCCATCGTGTTCTAGAAGTTGCACGGATGTCTGCCAAGTGTTTGGCAGGAAGAAAAGAAAAGTTGTCCAAAACAGCTTCCAATCGAATGTTCCTGTGATTGGAAAAGTCAGGAGAGTGCAAAGGTACTGTTTTCTATCAGTTGGCAAGGTGCGCACACAATCCCAGTGTTGTACAGCTTGCTTCTTCACCTTCCCGAAGCTGCCGCTCTCGCCGGCTGCCGGAGCCCAAGAAGCGGCTTCTTCGCGCAAAGACGATTGTGCCGCTCACAGTGCTCTCCTTAGCGCGGCTTCTGCCGAAAGACGCCCGGCAGCGGCTCTTACCTCCGGAGAGCATCCTACCTTCGTCTTTAGCTCCTCTTCTCATCTACCTCACGGCAAAAAGCTTTTCCACTATGTCTGGCTAGGAAAAACTGTGCCAGCACAGAAAACATCTCCCATCGTGTTGTAGAAGTTGCACGGATGTCTGCCAAGTGTTTGGCAGGAAGAAAAGAAAAGTTGTCCAAAACAGCTTCCAATCGAATGTTCCTGTGATTGGAAAAGTCAGGAGAGTGCAAAGGTACTGTTTTCTATCAGTTGGCAAGGTGCGCACACAATCCCAGTGTTGTACAGCTTGCTTCTTCACCTTCCCGAAGCTGCCGCTCTCGCCGGCTGCCGGAGCCCAAGAAGCGGCTTCTTCGCGCAAAGACGATTGCGCCGCTCACAGTGCTCTCCTTAGCGCGGCTTCTGCCGAAAGACGCCCGGCAGCGGCTCTTACCTCCGGAGAGCATCCTACCTTCGTCTTTCGCGTCTTTTGTAGTCTACATCTTAGCAAAACGCTTTCCCACTATGTCTGGCTAAGAAAAACTGTGCCAGCACAGAAAACATCTCCCATTGTGTTCTAGAAGTTGCACGGATGTCTGCCAAGTGTTTGGCAGGAAGAAAAGAAAAGTTGTCCAAAACAGCTTCCAATCGAATGTTCCTGTGATTGGAAAAGTCAGGAGAGTGCAAAGGTACTGTTTTCTATCAGTTGGCAAGGTGCGCACACAATCCCAGTGTTGTACAGCTTGCTTCTTCACCTTCCCGAAGCTGCCGCTCTCGCCGGCTCCCGGAGCCGAAGAAGCGGCTTCTTCGCGCAAAGACGATTGCGCCGCTCACAGTGCTCTCCTTACCGCGGCTTCTGCCGAAAGACGCCCGGCAGCGGCTCTTACCTCCGGAGAGCATCCTATCTTCATCTTTCACGTCTTTTGTAGTCTACATCTTAGCAAAATGCTTTCCCACTATGTCTGGCTAGGAAAAACTGTGCCAGCACAGAAAACATCTCCCATCGTGTTCTAGAAGTTGCACGGATGTCTGCCAAG
Source organism: Melospiza georgiana (assembly GCF_028018845.1). Taxonomy (NCBI): domain Eukaryota; kingdom Metazoa; phylum Chordata; class Aves; order Passeriformes; family Passerellidae; genus Melospiza; species Melospiza georgiana. The sequence continues at coordinate 3,965,861 of NC_080459.1, forward strand.
TGTTTGGCAGGAAGAAAAGAAAAGTTGTCCAAAACAGCTTCCAATCGAATGTTCCTGTGATTGGAAAAGTCAGGAGAGTGCAAAGGTACTGTTTTCTATCAGTTGGCAAGGTGCGCACACAATCCCAGTGTTGTACAGCTTGCTTCTTCACCTTCCCGAAGCTGCCGCTCTCGCCGGCTGCCGGAGCCGAAGAAGCGGCTTCTTCGCGCAAAGACGATTGTGCCGCTCACAGTGCTCTCCTTAGCGCGGCTTCTGCCGAAAGACGCCCGGCAGCGGCTCTTACCTCCGGAGAGCATCCTACCTTCGTCTTTAGCTCCTCTTCTCATCTACCTCACGGCAAAAAGCTTTTCCACTATGTCTGGCTAGGAAAAACTGTGCCAGCACAGAAAACATCTCCCATCGTGTTGTAGAAGTTGCACGGATGTCTGCCAAGTGTTTGGCAGGAAGAAAAGAAAAGTTGTCCAAAACAGCTTCCAATCAAATGTTCCTGTGATTGGAAAAGTCAGGAGAGTGCAAAGGTACTGTTTTCTATCAGTTGGCAAGGTGCGCACACAATCCCAGTGTTGTACAGCTTGCTTCTTCACCTTCCCGAAGCTGCCGCTCTCGCCGGCTCCCGGAGCCGAAGAAGCGGCTTCTTCGCGCAAAGACGATTGTGCCGCTCACAGTGCTCTCCTTAGCGCGGCTTCTGCCGAAAGACGCCCGGCAGCGGCTCTTACCTCCGGAGAGCATCCTACCTTCGTCTTTCGCGTCTTTTGTAGTCTACATCTTAGCAAAACGCTTTCCCACTATGTCTGGCTAGGAAAAACTGTGCCAGCACAGAAAACATCTCCCATCGTGTTCTAGAAGTTGCACGGATGTCTGCCAAGTGTTTGGCAGGAAGAAAAGAAAAGTTGTCCAAAACAGCTTCCAATCGAATGTTCCTGTGATTGGAAAAGTCAGGAGAGTGCAAAGGTACTGTTTTCTATCAGTTGGCAAGGTGCGCACACAATCCCAGTGTTGTACAGCTTGCTTCTTCACCTTCCCGAAGCTGCCGCTCTCGCCGGCTCCCGGAGCCCAAGAAGCGGCTTCTTCGCGCAAAGACGATTGTGCCGCTCACAGTGCTCTCCTTAGCGCGGCTTCTGCCGAAAGACGCCCGGCAGCGGCTCTTACCTCCGGAGAGCATCCTACCTTCGTCTTTAGCTCCTCTTCTCATCTACCTCACGGCAAAAAGCTTTTCCACTATGTCTGGCTAGGAAAAACTGTGCCAGCACAGAAAACATCTCCCATCGTGTTCTAGAAGTTGCACGGATGTCTGCCAAGTGTTTGGCAGGAAGAAAAGAAAAGTTGTCCAAAACAGCTTCCAATCAAATGTTCCTGTGATTGGAAAAGTCAGGAGAGTGCAAAGGTACTGTTTTCTATCAGTTGGCAAGGTGCGCACACAATCCCAGTGTTGTACAGCTTGCTTCTTCACCTTCCCGAAGCTGCCGCTCTCGCCGGCTCCCGGAGCCGAAGAAGCGGCTTCTTCGCGCAAAGACGATTGTGCCGCTCACAGTGCTCTCCTTAGCGCGGCTTCTGCCGAAAGACGCCCGGCAGCGGCTCTTACCTCCGGAGAGCATCCTACCTTCGTCTTTCGCGTCTTTTGTAGTCTACATCTTAGCAAAACGCTTTCCCACTATGTCTGGCTAGGAAAAACTGTGCCAGCACAGAAAACATCTCCCATCGTGTTCTAGATGTTGCACGGATGTCTGCCAAGTGTTTGGCAGGAAGAAAAGAAAAGTTGTCCAAAACAGCTTCCAATCGAATGTTCCTGTGATTGGAAAAGTCAGGAGAGTGCAAAGGTACTGTTTTCTATCAGTTGGCAAGGTGCGCACACAATCCCAGTGTTGTACAGCTTGCTTCTTCACCTTCCCGAAGCTGCCGCTCTCGCCGGCTGCCGGAGCCCAAGAAGCGGCTTCTTCGCGCAAAGACGATTGTGCCGCTCACAGTGCTCTCCTTAGCGCGGCTTCTGCCGAAAGACGCCCGGCAGCGGCTCTTACCTCCGGAGAGCATCCTACCTTCGTCTTTAGCTCCTCTTCTCATCTACCTCACGGCAAAAAGCTTTTCCACTATGTCTGGCTAGGAAAAACTGTGCCAGCACAGAAAACATCTCCCATCGTGTTGTAGAAGTTGCACGGATGTCTGCCAAGTGTTTGGCAGGAAGAAAAGAAAAGTTGTCCAAAACAGCTTCCAATCGAATGTTCCTGTGATTGGAAAAGTCAGGAGAGTGCAAAGGTACTGTTTTCTATCAGTTGGCAAGGTGCGCACACAATCCCAGTGTTGTACAGCTTGCTTCTTCACCTTCCCGAAGCTGCCGCTCTCGCCGGCTCCCGGAGCCGAAGAAGCGGCTTCTTCGCGCAAAGACGATTGTGCCGCTCACAGTGCTCTCCTTAGCGCGGCTTCTGCCGAAAGACGCCCGGCAGCGGCTCTTACCTCCGGAGAGCATCCTACCTTCGTCTTTCGCGTCTTTTGTAGTCTACATCTTAGCAAAACGCTTTCCCACTATGTCTGGCTAGGAAAAACTGTGCCAGCACAGAAAACATCTCCCATCGTGTTGTAGAAGTTGCACGGATGTCTGCCAAGTGTTTGGCAGGAAGAAAAGAAAAGTTGTCCAAAACAGCTTCCAATCGAATGTTCCTGTGATTGGAAAAGTCAGGAGAGTGCAAAGGTACTGTTTTCTATCAGTTGGCAAGGTGCGCACACAATCCCAGTGTTGTACAGCTTGCTTCTTCACCTTCCCGAAGCTGCCGCTCTCGCCGGCTCCCGGAGCCCAAGAAGCGGCTTCTTCGCGCAAAGACGATTGTGCCGCTCACAGTGCTCTCCTTAGCGCGGCTTCTGCCGAAAGACGCCCGGCAGCGGCTCTTACCTCCGGAGAGCATCCTACCTTCGTCTTTAGCTCCTCTTCTCATCTACCTCACGGCAAAAAGCTTTTCCACTATGTCTGGCTAGGAAAAACTGTGCCAGCACAGAAAACATCTCCCATCGTGTTCTAGAAGTTGCACGGATGTCTGCCAAGTGTTTGGCAGGAAGAAAAGAAAAGTTGTCCAAAACAGCTTCCAATCAAATGTTCCTGTGATTGGAAAAGTCAGGAGAGTGCAAAGGTACTGTTTTCTATCAGTTGGCAAGGTGCGCACACAATCCCAGTGTTGTACAGCTTGCTTCTTCACCTTCCCGAAGCTGCCGCTCTCGCCGGCTCCCGGAGCCGAAGAAGCGGCTTCTTCGCGCAAAGACGATTGTGCCGCTCACAGTGCTCTCCTTAGCGCGGCTTCTGCCGAAAGACGCCCGGCAGCGGCTCTTACCTCCGGAGAGCATCCTACCTTCGTCTTTCGCGTCTTTTGTAGTCTACATCTTAGCAAAACGCTTTCCCACTATGTCTGGCTAGGAAAAACTGTGCCAGCACAGAAAACATCTCCCATCGTGTTCTAGATGTTGCACGGATGTCTGCCAAGTGTTTGGCAGGAAGAAAAGAAAAGTTGTCCAAAACAGCTTCCAATCGAATGTTCCTGTGATTGGAAAAGTCAGGAGAGTGCAAAGGTACTGTTTTCTATCAGTTGGCAAGGTGCGCACACAATCCCAGTGTTGTACAGCTTGCTTCTTCACCTTCCCGAAGCTGCCGCTCTCGCCGGCTGCCGGAGCCCAAGAAGCGGCTTCTTCGCGCAAAGACGATTGTGCCGCTCACAGTGCTCTCCTTAGCGCGGCTTCTGCCGAAAGACGCCCGGCAGCGGCTCTTACCTCCGGAGAGCATCCTACCTTCGTCTTTAGCTCCTCTTCTCATCTACCTCACGGCAAAAAGCTTTTCCACTATGTCTGGCTAGGAAAAACTGTGCCAGCACAGAAAACATCTCCCATCGTGTTGTAGAAGTTGCACGGATGTCTGCCAAGTGTTTGGCAGGAAGAAAAGAAAAGTTGTCCAAAACAGCTTCCAATCGAATGTTCCTGTGATTGGAAAAGTCAGGAGAGTGCAAAGGTACTGTTTTCTATCAGTTGGCAAGGTGCGCACACAATCCCAGTGTTGTACAGCTTGCTTCTTCACCTTCCCGAAGCTGCCGCTCTCGCCGGCTCCCGGAGCCGAAGAAGCGGCTTCTTCGCGCAAAGACGATTGTGCCGCTCACAGTGCTCTCCTTAGCGCGGCTTCTGCCGAAAGACGCCCGGCAGCGGCTCTTACCTCCGGAGAGCATCCTACCTTCGTCTTTAGCTCCTCTTCTCATCTACCTCACGGCAAAAAGCTTTTCCACTATGTCTGGCTAGGAAAAACTGTGCCAGCACAGAAAACATCTCCCATCGTGTTCTAGAAGTTGCACGGATGTCTGCCAAGTGTTTGGCAGGAAGAAAAGAAAAGTTGTCCAAAACAGCTTCCAATCGAATGTTCCTGTGATTGGAAAAGTCAGGAGAATGCAAAGGTACTGTTTTCTATCAGTTGGCAAGGTGCGCACACAATCCCAGTGTTGTACAGCTTGCTTCTTCACCTTCCCGAAGCTGCCGCTCTCGCCGGCTCCCGGAGCCCAAGAAGCGGCTTCTTCGCGCAAAGACGATTGTGCCGCTCACAGTGCTCTCCTTAGCGCGGCTTCTGCCGAAAGACGCCCGGCAGCGGCTCTTACCTCCGGAGAGCATCCTACCTTCGTCTTTAGCTCCTCTTCTCATCTACCTCACGGCAAAAAGCTTTTCCACTATGTCTGGCTAGGAAAAACTGTGCCAGCACAGAAAACATCTCCCATCGTGTTGTAGAAGTTGCACGGATGTCTGCCAAGTGTTTGGCAGGAAGAAAAGAAAAGTTGTCCAAAACAGCTTCCAATCGAATGTTCCTGTGATTGGAAAAGTCAGGAGAGTGCAAAGGTACTGTTTTCTATCAGTTGGCAAGGTGCGCACACAATCCCAGTGTTGTACAGCTTGCTTCTTCACCTTCCCGAAGCTGCCGCTCTCGCCGGCTGCCGGAGCCCAAGAAGCGGCTTCTTCGCGCAAAGACGATTGTGCCGCTCACAGTGCTCTCCTTAGCGCGGCTTCTGCCGAAAGACGCCCGGCAGCGGCTCTTACCTCCGGAGAGCATCCTACCTTCGTCTTTAGCTCCTCTTCTCATCTACCTCACGGCAAAAAGCTTTTCCACTATGTCTGGCTAGGAAAAACTGTGCCAGCACAGAAAACATCTCCCATCGTGTTCTAGAAGTTGCACGGATGTCTGCCAAGTGTTTGGCAGGAAGAAAAGAAAAGTTGTCCAAAACAGCTTCCAATCGAATGTTCCTGTGATTGGAAAAGTCAGGAGAGTGCAAAGGTACTGTTTTCTATCAGTTGGCAAGGTGCGCACACAATCCCAGTGTTGTACAGCTTGCTTCTTCACCTTCCCGAAGCTGCCGCTCTCGCCGGCTCCCGGAGCCGAAAAAGCGGCTTCTTCGCGCAAAGACGATTGTGCCACTCACAGTGCTCTCCTTAGCGCGGCTTCTGCCGAAAGACGCCCGGCAGCGGCTCTTACCTCTGGAGAGCATCCTACCTTCGTCTTTCGCGTCTTTTGTAGTCTACATCTTAGCAAAACGCTTTCCCACTATGTCTGGCTAGGAAAAACTGTGCCAGCACAGAAAACATCTCCCATCGTGTTCTAGAAGTTGCAGAGATGTCTGCCAAGTGTTTGGCAGGAAGAAAAGAAAAGTTGTCCAAAACAGCTTCCAATCGAATGTTCCTGTGATTGGAAAAGTCAGGAGAGTGCAAAGGTACTGTTTTCTATCAGTTGGCAAGGTGCGCACACAATCCCAGTGTTGTACAGCTTGCTTCTTCACCTTCCCGAAGCTGCCGCTCTCGCCGGCTCCCGGAGCCGAAGAAGCGGCTTCTTCGCGCAAAGACGATTGTGCCGCTCACAGTGCTCTCCTTAGCGCGGCTTCTGCCGAAAGACGCCCGGCAGCGGCTCTTACCTCCGGAGAGCATCCTACCTTCGTCTTTAGCTCCTCTTCTCATCTACCTCACGGCAAAAAGCTTTTCCACTATGTCTGGCTAGGAAAAACTGTGCCAGCACAGAAAACATCTCCCATCGTGTTGTAGAAGTTGCACGGATGTCTGCCAAGTGTTTGGCAGGAAGAAAAGAAAAGTTGTCCAAAACAGCTTCCAATCGAATGTTCCTGTGATTGGAAAAGCCAGGAGAGTGCAAAGGTACTGTTTTCTATCAGTTGGCAAGGTGCGCACACAATCCCAGTGTTGTACAGCTTGCTTCTTCACCTTCCCGAAGCTGCCGCTCTCGCCGGCTGCCGGAGCCGAAGAAGCGGCTTCTTCGCGCAAAGACGATTGTGCCGCTCACAGTGCTCTCCTTAGCGCGGCTTCTGCCGAAAGACGCCCGGCAGCGGCTCTTACCTCCGGAGACCATCCTACCTTCGTCTTTCGCGTCTTTTGTAGTCTACATCTTAGCAAAACGCTTTCCCACTATGTCTGGCTAGGAAAAACTGTGCCAGCACAGAAAACATCTCCCATCGTGTTCTAGAAGTTGCACGGATGTCTGCCAAGTGTTTGGCAGGAAGAAAAGAAAAGTTTTCCAAAACAGCTTCCAATCGAATGTTCCTGTGATTGGAAAAGTCAGGAGAGTGCAAAGGTACTGTTTTCTATCAGTTGGCAAGGTGCGCACACAATCCCAGTGTTGTACAGCTTGCTTCTTCACCTTCCCGAAGCTGCCGCTCTCGCCGGCTCCCGGAGCCGAAGAAGCGGCTTCTTCGCGCAAAGACGATTGCGCCGCTCACAGTGCTCTCCTTAGCGCGGCTTCTGCCGAAAGACGCCCGGCAGCGGCTCTTACCTCCGGAGAGCATCCTATCTTCGTCTTTCGCGTCTTTTGTAGTCTACATCTTAGCAAAACGCTTTCCCACTATGTCTGGCTAGGAAAAACTGTGCCAGCACAGAAAACATCTCCCATCGTGTTCTAGATGTTGCACGGATGTCTGCCAAGTGTTTGGCAGGAAGAAAAGAAAAGTTGTCCAAAACAGCTTCCAATCGAATGTTCCTGTGATTGGAAAAGTCAGGAGAGTGCAAAGGTACTGTTTTCTATCAGTTGGCAAGGTGCGCACACAATCCCAGTGTTGTACAGCTTGCTTCTTCACCTTCCCGAAGCTGCCGCTCTCGCCGGCTGCCGGAGCCCAAGAAGCGGCTTCTTCGCGCAAAGACGATTGTGCCGCTCACAGTGCTCTCCTTAGCGCGGCTTCTGCCGAAAGACGCCCGGCAGCGGCTCTTACCTCCGGAGAGCATCCTACCTTCGTCTTTAGCTCCTCTTCTCATCTACCTCACGGCAAAAAGCTTTTCCACTATGTCTGGCTAGGAAAAACTGTGCCAGCACAGAAAACATCTCCCATCGTGTTGTAGAAGTTGCACGGATGTCTGCCAAGTGTTTGGCAGGAAGAAAAGAAAAGTTGTCCAAAACAGCTTCCAATCGAATGTTCCTGTGATTGGAAAAGTCAGGAGAGTGCAAAGGTACTGTTTTCTATCAGTTGGCAAGGTGCGCACACAATCCCAGTGTTGTACAGCTTGCTTCTTCACCTTCCCGAAGCTGCCGCTCTCGCCGGCTCCCGGAGCCCAAGAAGCGGCTTCTTCGCGCAAAGACGATTGTGCCGCTCACAGTGCTCTCCTTAGCGCGGCTTCTGCCGAAAGACGCCCGGCAGCGGCTCTTACCTCCAGAGAGCATCCTACCTTCGTCTTTCGCGTCTTTTGTAGTCTACATCTTAGCAAAACTCTTTCCCACTATGTCTGGCTAGGAAAAACTGTGCCAGCACAGAAAACATCTCCCATCGTGTTGTAGAAGTTGCACGGATGTCTGCCAAGTGTTTGGCAGGAAGAAAAGAAAAGTTGTCCAAAACAGCTTCCAATCGAATGTTCCTGTGATTGGAAAAGTCAGGAGAGTGCAAAGGTACTGTTTTCTATCAGTTGGCAAGGTGCGCACACAATCCCAGTGTTGTACAGCTTGCTTCTTCACCTTCCCGAAGCTGCCGCTCTCGCCGGCTCCCGGAGCCGAAGAAGCGGCTTCTTCGCGCAAAGACGATTGCGCCGCTCACAGTGCTCTCCTTAGCGCGGCTTCTGCCGAAAGACGCCCGGCAGCGGCTCTTACCTCCGGAGAGCATCCTATCTTCGTCTTTCGCGTCTTTTGTAGTCTACATCTTAGCAAAACGCTTTCCCACTATGTCTGGCTAGGAAAAACTGTGCCAGCACAGAAAACATCTCCCATCGTGTTCTAGATGTTGCACGGATGTCTGCCAAGTGTTTGGCAGGAAGAAAAGAAAAGTTGTCCAAAACAGCTTCCAATCGAATGTTCCTGTGATTGGAAAAGTCAGGAGAGTGCAAAGGTACTGTTTTCTATCAGTTGGCAAGGTGCGCACACAATCCCAGTGTTGTACAGCTTGCTTCTTCACCTTCCCGAAGCTGCCGCTCTCGCCGGCTGCCGGAGCCCAAGAAGCGGCTTCTTCGCGCAAAGACGATTGTGCCGCTCACAGTGCTCTCCTTAGCGCGGCTTCTGCCGAAAGACGCCCGGCAGCGGCTCTTACCTCCGGAGAGCATCCTACCTTCGTCTTTAGCTCCTCTTCTCATCTACCTCACGGCAAAAAGCTTTTCCACTATGTCTGGCTAGGAAAAACTGTGCCAGCACAGAAAACATCTCCCATCGTGTTGTAGAAGTTGCACGGATGTCTGCCAAGTGTTTGGCAGGAAGAAAAGAAAAGTTGTCCAAAACAGCTTCCAATCGAATGTTCCTGTGATTGGAAAAGTCAGGAGAGTGCAAAGGTACTGTTTTCTATCAGTTGGCAAGGTGCGCACACAATCCCAGTGTTGTACAGCTTGCTTCTTCACCTTCCCGAAGCTGCCGCTCTCGCCGGCTCCCGGAGCCGAAGAAGCGGCTTCTTCGCGCAAAGACGATTGTGCCGCTCACAGTGCTCTCCTTAGCGCGGCTTCTGCCGAAAGACGCCCGGCAGCGGCTCTTACCTCCAGAGAGCATCCTACCTTCGTCTTTCGCGTCTTTTGTAGTCTACATCTTAGCAAAACTCTTTCCCACTATGTCTGGCTAGGAAAAACTGTGCCAGCACAGAAAACATCTCCCATCGTGTTGTAGAAGTTGCACGGATGTCTGCCAAGTGTTTGGCAGGAAGAAAAGAAAAGTTGTCCAAAACAGCTTCCAATCGAATGTTCCTGTGATTGGAAAAGTCAGGAGAGTGCAAAGGTACTGTTTTCTATCAGTTGGCAAGGTGCGCACACAATCCCAGTGTTGTACAGCTTGCTTCTTCACCTTCCCGAAACTGCCGCTCTCGCCGGCTCCCGGAGCCCAAGAAGCGGCTTCTTCGCGCAAAGACGATTGTGCCGCTCACAGTGCTCTCCTTAGCGCGGCTTCTGCCGAAAGACGCCCGGCAGCGGCTCTTACCTCCGGAGACCATCCTACCTTCGTCTTTAGCTCCTCTTCTCATCTACCTCACGGCAAAAAGCTTTTCCACTATGTCTGGCTAGGAGAAACTGTGCCAGCACAGAAAACATCTCCCATCGTGTTGTAGAAGTTGCACGGATGTCTGCCAAGTGTTTGGCAGGAAGAAAAGAAAAGTTGTCCAAAACAGCTTCCAATCGAATGTTCCTGTGATTGGAAAAGTCAGGAGAGTGCAAAGGTACTGTTTTCTATCAGTTGGCAAGGTGCGCACACAATCCCAGTGTTGTACAGCTTGCTTCTTCACCTTCCCGAAGCTGCCGCTCTCGCCGGCTCCCGGAGCCCAAGAAGCGGCTTCTTCGCGCAAAGACGATTGTGCCGCTCACAGTGCTCTCCTTAGCGCGGCTTCTGCCGAAAGACGCCCGGCAGCGGCTCTTACCTCCGGAGAGCATCCTACCTTCGTCTTTAGCTCCTCTTCTCATCTACCTCACGGCAAAAAGCTTTTCCACTATGTCTGGCTAGGAAAAACTGTGCCAGCACAGAAAACATCTCCCATCGTGTTCTAGATGTTGCATGGATGTCTGCCAAGTGTTTGGCAGGAAGAAAAGAAAAGTTGTCCAAAACAGCTTCCAATCGAATGTTCATGTGATTGGAAAAGTCAGGAGAGTGCAAAGGTACTGTTTTCTATCAGTTGGCAAGGTGCGCACACAATCCCAGTGTTGTACAGCTTGCTTCTTCACCTTCCCGAAGCTGCCGCTCTCGCCGGCTGCCGGAGCCCAAGAAGCGGCTTCTTCGCGCAAAGACGATTGTGCCGCTCACAGTGCTCTCCTTACCGCGGCTTCTGCCGAAAGACGCCCGGCAGCGGCTCTTACCTCCGGAGAGCATCCTACCTTCGTCTTTAGCTCCTCTTCTCATCTACCTCACGGCAAAAAGCTTTTCCACTATGTCTGGCTAGGAAAAACTGTGCCAGCACAGAAAACATCTCCCATCGTGTTGTAGAAGTTGCACGGATGTCTGCCAAGTGTTTGGCAGGAAGAAAAGAAAAGTTGTCCAAAACAGCTTCCAATCGAATGTTCCTGTGATTGGAAAAGTCAGGAGAGTGCAAAGGTACTGTTTTCTATCAGTTGGCAAGGTGCGCACACAATCCCAGTGTTGTACAGCTTGCTTCTTCACCTTCCCGAAGCTGCCGCTCTCGCCGGCTCCCGGAGCCGAAAAAGCGGCTTCTTCGCGCAAAGACGATTGTGCCGCTCACAGTGCTCTCCTTAGCGCGGCTTCTGCCGAAAGACGCCCGGCAGCGGCTCTTACCTCCGGAGAGCATCCTACCTTCGTCTTTCGCGTCTTTTGTAGTCTACATCTTAGCAAAACGCTTTCCCACTATGTCTGGCTAGGAAAAACTGTGCCAGCACAGAAAACATATCCCATCGTGTTCTAGAAGTTGCACGGATGTCTGCCAAGTGTTTGGCAGGAAGAAAAGAAAAGTTGTCCAAAACAGCTTCCAATCGAATGTTCCTGTGATTGGAAAAGTCAGGAGAGTGCAAAGGTACTGTTTTCTATCAGTTGGCAAGGTGCACACACAATCCCAGTGTTGTACAGCTTGCTTCTTCACCTTCCCGAAGCTGCCGCTCTCGCCGGCTCCCGGAGCCCAAGAAGCGGCTTCTTCGCGCAAAGACGATTGTGCCGCTCACAGTGCTCTCCTTAGCGCGGCTTCTGCCGAAAGACGCCCGGCAGCGGCTCTTACCTCCGGAGAGCATCCTACCTTCGTCTTTAGCTCCTCTTCTCATCTACCTCACGGCAAAAAGCTTTTCCACTATGTCTGGCTAGGAAAAACTGTGCCAGCACAGAAAACATCTCCCATCGTGTTGTAGAAGTTGCACGGATGTCTGCCAAGTGTTTGGCAGGAAGAAAAGAAAAGTTGTCCAAAACAGCTTCCAATCGAATGTTCCTGTGATTGGAAAAGTCAGGAGAGTGCAAAGGTACTGTTTTCTATCAGTTGGCAAGGTGCGCACACAATCCCAGTGTTGTACAGCTTGCTTCTTCACCTTCCCGAAGCTGCCGCTCTCGCCGGCTCCCGGAGCCGAAGAAGCGGCTTCTTCGCGCAAAGACGATTGTGCCGCTCACAGTGCTCTCCTTAGCGCGGCTTCTGCCGAAAGACGCCCGGCAGCGGCTCTTACCTCCGGAGACCATCCTACCTTCGTCTTTAGCTCCTCTTCTCATCTACCTCACGGCAAAAAGCTTTTCCACTATGTCTGGCTAGGAAAAACTGTGCCAGCACAGAAAACATCTCCCATCGTGTTCTAGAAGTTGCAGAGATGTCTGCCAAGTGTTTGGCAGGAAGAAAAGAAAAGTTGTCCAAAACAGCTTCCAATCGAATGTTCATGTGATTGGAAAAGTCAGGAGAGTGCAAAGGTACTGTTTTCTATCAGTTGGCAAGGTGCGCACACAATCCCAGTGTTGTACAGCTTGCTTCTTCACCTTCCCGAAGCTGCCGCTCTCGCCGGCTCCCGGAGCCGAAGAAGCGGCTTCTTCGCGCAAAGACGATTGTGCCGCTCACAGTGCTCTCCTTAGCGCGGCTTCTGCCGAAAGACGCCCGGCAGCGGCTCTTACCTCCGGAGAGCATCCTACCTTCGTCTTTAGCTCCTCTTCTCATCTACCTCACGGCAAAAAGCTTTTCCACTATGTCTGGCTAGGAAAAACTGTGCCAGCACAGAAAACATCTCCCATCGTGTTCTAGAAGTTGCACGGATGTCTGCCAAGTGTTTGGCAGGAAGAAAAGAAAAGTTGTCCAAAACAGCTTCCAATCGAATGTTCCTGTGATTGGAAAAGTCAGGAGAGTGCAAAGGTACTGTTTTCTATCAGTTGGCAAGGTGCGCACACAATCCCAGTGTTGTACAGCTTGCTTCTTCACCTTCCCGAAGCTGCCGCTCTCGCCGGCTCCCGGAGCCGAAAAAGCGGCTTCTTCGCGCAAAGACGATTGTGCCACTCACAGTGCTCTCCTTAGCGCGGCTTCTGCCGAAAGACGCCCGGCAGCGGCTCTTACCTCTGGAGAGCATCCTACCTTCGTCTTTCGCGTCTTTTGTAGTCTACATCTTAGCAAAACGCTTTCCCACTATGTCTGGCTAGGAAAAACTGTGCCAGCACAGAAAACATCTCCCATCGTGTTCTAGAAGTTGCAGAGATGTCTGCCAAGTGTTTGGCAGGAAGAAAAGAAAAGTTGTCCAAAACAGCTTCCAATCGAATGTTCCTGTGATTGGAAAAGTCAGGAGAGTGCAAAGGTACTGTTTTCTATCAGTTGGCAAGGTGCGCACACAATCCCAGTGTTGTACAGCTTGCTTCTTCACCTTCCCGAAGCTGCCGCTCTCGCCGGCTCCCGGAGCCGAAGAAGCGGCTTCTTCGCGCAAAGACGATTGTGCCGCTCACAGTGCTCTCCTTAGCGCGGCTTCTGCCGAAAGACGCCCGGCAGCGGCTCTTACCTCCGGAGAGCATCCTACCTTCGTCTTTAGCTCCTCTTCTCATCTACCTCACGGCAAAAAGCTTTTCCACTATGTCTGGCTAGGAAAAACTGTGCCAGCACAGAAAACATCTCCCATCGTGTTGTAGAAGTTGCACGGATGTCTGCCAAGTGTTTGGCAGGAAGAAAAGAAAAGTTGTCCAAAACAGCTTCCAATCGAATGTTCCTGTGATTGGAAAAGCCAGGAGAGTGCAAAGGTACTGTTTTCTATCAGTTGGCAAGGTGCGCACACAATCCCAGTGTTGTACAGCTTGCTTCTTCACCTTCCCGAAGCTGCCGCTCTCGCCGGCTGCCGGAGCCGAAGAAGCGGCTTCTTCGCGCAAAGACGATTGTGCCGCTCACAGTGCTCTCCTTAGCGCGGCTTCTGCCGAAAGACGCCCGGCAGCGGCTCTTACCTCCGGAGACCATCCTACCTTCGTCTTTCGCGTCTTTTGTAGTCTACATCTTAGCAAAACGCTTTCCCACTATGTCTGGCTAGGAAAAACTGTGCCAGCACAGAAAACATCTCCCATCGTGTTCTAGAAGTTGCACGGATGTCTGCCAAGTGTTTGGCAGGAAGAAAAGAAAAGTTTTCCAAAACAGCTTCCAATCGAATGTTCCTGTGATTGGAAAAGTCAGGAGAGTGCAAAGGTACTGTTTTCTATCAGTTGGCAAGGTGCGCACACAATCCCAGTGTTGTACAGCTTGCTTCTTCACCTTCCCGAAGCTGCCGCTCTCGCCGGCTCCCGGAGCCGAAGAAGCGGCTTCTTCGCGCAAAGACGATTGCGCCGCTCACAGTGCTCTCCTTAGCGCGGCTTCTGCCGAAAGACGCCCGGCAGCGGCTCTTACCTCCGGAGAGCATCCTATCTTCGTCTTTCGCGTCTTTTGTAGTCTACATCTTAGCAAAACGCTTTCCCACTATGTCTGGCTAGGAAAAACTGTGCCAGCACAGAAAACATCTCCCATCGTGTTCTAGATGTTGCACGGATGTCTGCCAAGTGTTTGGCAGGAAGAAAAGAAAAGTTGTCCAAAACAGCTTCCAATCGAATGTTCCTGTGATTGGAAAAGTCAGGAGAGTGCAAAGGTACTGTTTTCTATCAGTTGGCAAGGTGCGCACACAATCCCAGTGTTGTACAGCTTGCTTCTTCACCTTCCCGAAGCTGCCGCTCTCGCCGGCTGCCGGAGCCCAAGAAGCGGCTTCTTCGCGCAAAGACGATTGTGCCGCTCACAGTGCTCTCCTTAGCGCGGCTTCTGCCGAAAGACGCCCGGCAGCGGCTCTTACCTCCGGAGAGCATCCTACCTTCGTCTTTAGCTCCTCTTCTCATCTACCTCACGGCAAAAAGCTTTTCCACTATGTCTGGCTAGGAAAAACTGTGCCAGCACAGAAAACATCTCCCATCGTGTTGTAGAAGTTGCACGGATGTCTGCCAAGTGTTTGGCAGGAAGAAAAGAAAAGTTGTCCAAAACAGCTTCCAATCGAATGTTCCTGTGATTGGAAAAGTCAGGAGAGTGCAAAGGTACTGTTTTCTATCAGTTGGCAAGGTGCGCACACAATCCCAGTGTTGTACAGCTTGCTTCTTCACCTTCCCGAAGCTGCCGCTCTCGCCGGCTCCCGGAGCCGAAGAAGCGGCTTCTTCGCGCAAAGACGATTGTGCCGCTCACAGTGCTCTCCTTAGCGCGGCTTCTGCCGAAAGACGCCCGGCAGCGGCTCTTACCTCCAGAGAGCATCCTACCTTCGTCTTTCGCGTCTTTTGTAGTCTACATCTTAGCAAAACTCTTTCCCACTATGTCTGGCTAGGAAAAACTGTGCCAGCACAGAAAACATCTCCCATCGTGTTGTAGAAGTTGCACGGATGTCTGCCAAGTGTTTGGCAGGAAGAAAAGAAAAGTTGTCCAAAACAGCTTCCAATCGAATGTTCCTGTGATTGGAAAAGTCAGGAGAGTGCAAAGGTACTGTTTTCTATCAGTTGGCAAGGTGCGCACACAATCCCAGTGTTGTACAGCTTGCTTCTTCACCTTCCCGAAGCTGCCGCTCTCGCCGGCTCCCGGAGCCGAAGAAGCGGCTTCTTCGCGCAAAGACGATTGCGCCGCTCACAGTGCTCTCCTTAGCGCGGCTTCTGCCGAAAGACGCCCGGCAGCGGCTCTTACCTCCGGAGAGCATCCTATCTTCGTCTTTCGCGTCTTTTGTAGTCTACATCTTAGCAAAACGCTTTCCCACTATGTCTGGCTAGGAAAAACTGTGCCAGCACAGAAAACATCTCCCATCGTGTTCTAGATGTTGCACGGATGTCTGCCAAGTGTTTGGCAGGAAGAAAAGAAAAGTTGTCCAAAACAGCTTCCAATCGAATGTTCCTGTGATTGGAAAAGTCAGGAGAGTGCAAAGGTACTGTTTTCTATCAGTTGGCAAGGTGCGCACACAATCCCAGTGTTGTACAGCTTGCTTCTTCACCTTCCCGAAGCTGCCGCTCTCGCCGGCTGCCGGAGCCCAAGAAGCGGCTTCTTCGCGCAAAGACGATTGTGCCGCTCACAGTGCTCTCCTTAGCGCGGCTTCTGCCGAAAGACGCCCGGCAGCGGCTCTTACCTCCGGAGAGCATCCTACCTTCGTCTTTAGCTCCTCTTCTCATCTACCTCACGGCAAAAAGCTTTTCCACTATGTCTGGCTAGGAAAAACTGTGCCAGCACAGAAAACATCTCCCATCGTGTTGTAGAAGTTGCACGGATGTCTGCCAAGTGTTTGGCAGGAAGAAAAGAAAAGTTGTCCAAAACAGCTTCCAATCGAATGTTCCTGTGATTGGAAAAGTCAGGAGAGTGCAAAGGTACTGTTTTCTATCAGTTGGCAAGGTGCGCACACAATCCCAGTGTTGTACAGCTTGCTTCTTCACCTTCCCGAAGCTGCCGCTCTCGCCGGCTCCCGGAGCCGAAGAAGCGGCTTCTTCGCGCAAAGACGATTGTGCCGCTCACAGTGCTCTCCTTAGCGCGGCTTCTGCCGAAAGACGCCCGGCAGCGGCTCTTACCTCCAGAGAGCATCCTACCTTCGTCTTTCGCGTCTTTTGTAGTCTACATCTTAGCAAAACTCTTTCCCACTATGTCTGGCTAGGAAAAACTGTGCCAGCACAGAAAACATCTCCCATCGTGTTGTAGAAGTTGCACGGATGTCTGCCAAGTGTTTGGCAGGAAGAAAAGAAAAGTTGTCCAAAACAGCTTCCAATCGAATGTTCCTGTGATTGGAAAAGTCAGGAGAGTGCAAAGGTACTGTTTTCTATCAGTTGGCAAGGTGCGCACACAATCCCAGTGTTGTACAGCTTGCTTCTTCACCTTCCCGAAACTGCCGCTCTCGCCGGCTCCCGGAGCCCAAGAAGCGGCTTCTTCGCGCAAAGACGATTGTGCCGCTCACAGTGCTCTCCTTAGCGCGGCTTCTGCCGAAAGACGCCCGGCAGCGGCTCTTACCTCCGGAGACCATCCTACCTTCGTCTTTAGCTCCTCTTCTCATCTACCTCACGGCAAAAAGCTTTTCCACTATGTCTGGCTAGGAGAAACTGTGCCAGCACAGAAAACATCTCCCATCGTGTTGTAGAAGTTGCACGGATGTCTGCCAAGTGTTTGGCAGGAAGAAAAGAAAAGTTGTCCAAAACAGCTTCCAATCGAATGTTCCTGTGATTGGAAAAGTCAGGAGAGTGCAAAGGTACTGTTTTCTATCAGTTGGCAAGGTGCGCACACAATCCCAGTGTTGTACAGCTTGCTTCTTCACCTTCCCGAAGCTGCCGCTCTCGCCGGCTCCCGGAGCCCAAGAAGCGGCTTCTTCGCGCAAAGACGATTGTGCCGCTCACAGTGCTCTCCTTAGCGCGGCTTCTGCCGAAAGACGCCCGGCAGCGGCTCTTACCTCCGGAGAGCATCCTACCTTCGTCTTTAGCTCCTCTTCTCATCTACCTCACGGCAAAAAGCTTTTCCACTATGTCTGGCTAGGAAAAACTGTGCCAGCACAGAAAACATCTCCCATCGTGTTCTAGATGTTGCATGGATGTCTGCCAAGTGTTTGGCAGGAAGAAAAGAAAAGTTGTCCAAAACAGCTTCCAATCGAATGTTCATGTGATTGGAAAAGTCAGGAGAGTGCAAAGGTACTGTTTTCTATCAGTTGGCAAGGTGCGCACACAATCCCAGTGTTGTACAGCTTGCTTCTTCACCTTCCCGAAGCTGCCGCTCTCGCCGGCTGCCGGAGCCCAAGAAGCGGCTTCTTCGCGCAAAGACGATTGTGCCGCTCACAGTGCTCTCCTTACCGCGGCTTCTGCCGAAAGACGCCCGGCAGCGGCTCTTACCTCCGGAGAGCATCCTACCTTCGTCTTTAGCTCCTCTTCTCATCTACCTCACGGCAAAAAGCTTTTCCACTATGTCTGGCTAGGAAAAACTGTGCCAGCACAGAAAACATCTCCCATCGTGTTGTAGAAGTTGCACGGATGTCTGCCAAGTGTTTGGCAGGAAGAAAAGAAAAGTTGTCCAAAACAGCTTCCAATCGAATGTTCCTGTGATTGGAAAAGTCAGGAGAGTGCAAAGGTACTGTTTTCTATCAGTTGGCAAGGTGCGCACACAATCCCAGTGTTGTACAGCTTGCTTCTTCACCTTCCCGAAGCTGCCGCTCTCGCCGGCTCCCGGAGCCGAAAAAGCGGCTTCTTCGCGCAAAGACGATTGTGCCGCTCACAGTGCTCTCCTTAGCGCGGCTTCTGCCGAAAGACGCCCGGCAGCGGCTCTTACCTCCGGAGAGCATCCTACCTTCGTCTTTCGCGTCTTTTGTAGTCTACATCTTAGCAAAACGCTTTCCCACTATGTCTGGCTAGGAAAAACTGTGCCAGCACAGAAAACATATCCCATCGTGTTCTAGAAGTTGCACGGATGTCTGCCAAGTGTTTGGCAGGAAGAAAAGAAAAGTTGTCCAAAACAGCTTCCAATCGAATGTTCCTGTGATTGGAAAAGTCAGGAGAGTGCAAAGGTACTGTTTTCTATCAGTTGGCAAGGTGCACACACAATCCCAGTGTTGTACAGCTTGCTTCTTCACCTTCCCGAAGCTGCCGCTCTCGCCGGCTCCCGGAGCCCAAGAAGCGGCTTCTTCGCGCAAAGACGATTGTGCCGCTCACAGTGCTCTCCTTAGCGCGGCTTCTGCCGAAAGACGCCCGGCAGCGGCTCTTACCTCCGGAGAGCATCCTACCTTCGTCTTTAGCTCCTCTTCTCATCTACCTCACGGCAAAAAGCTTTTCCACTATGTCTGGCTAGGAAAAACTGTGCCAGCACAGAAAACATCTCCCATCGTGTTGTAGAAGTTGCACGGATGTCTGCCAAGTGTTTGGCAGGAAGAAAAGAAAAGTTGTCCAAAACAGCTTCCAATCGAATGTTCCTGTGATTGGAAAAGTCAGGAGAGTGCAAAGGTACTGTTTTCTATCAGTTGGCAAGGTGCGCACACAATCCCAGTGTTGTACAGCTTGCTTCTTCACCTTCCCGAAGCTGCCGCTCTCGCCGGCTCCCGGAGCCCAAGAAGCGGCTTCTTCGCGCAAAGACGATTGTGCCGCTCACAGTGCTCTCCTTAGCGCGGCTTCTGCCGAAAGACGCCCGGCAGCGGCTCTTACCTCCGGAGACCATCCTACCTTCGTCTTTAGCTCCTCTTCTCATCTACCTCACGGCAAAAAGCTTTTCCACTATGTCTGGCTAGGAAAAACTGTGCCAGCACAGAAAACATCTCCCATCGTGTTCTAGAAGTTGCAGAGATGTCTGCCAAGTGTTTGGCAGGAAGAAAAGAAAAGTTGTCCAAAACAGCTTCCAATCGAATGTTCATGTGATTGGAAAAGTCAGGAGAGTGCAAAGGTACTGTTTTCTATCAGTTGGCAAGGTGCGCACACAATCCCAGTGTTGTACAGCTTGCTTCTTCACCTTCCCGAAGCTGCCGCTCTCGCCGGCTCCCGGAGCCGAAGAAGCGGCTTCTTCGCGCAAAGACGATTGTGCCGCTCACAGTGCTCTCCTTAGCGCGGCTTCTGCCGAAAGACGCCCGGCAGCGGCTCTTACCTCCGGAGAGCATCCTACCTTCGTCTTTAGCTCCTCTTCTAATCTACCTCACGGCAAAAAGCTTTTCCACTATGTCTGGCTAGGAAAAACTGTGCCAGCACAGAAAACATCTCCCATCGTGTTCTAGAAGTTGCACGGATGTCTGCCAAGTGTTTGGCAGGAAGAAAAGAAAAGTTGTCCAAAACAGCTTCCAATCGAATGTTCCTGTGATTGGAAAAGTCAGGAGAGTGCAAAGGTACTGTTTTCTATCAGTTGGCAAGGTGCGCACACAATCCCAGTGTTGTACAGCTTGCTTCTTCACCTTCCCGAAGCTGCCGCTCTCGCCGGCTCCCGGAGCCGAAAAAGCGGCTTCTTCGCGCAAAGACGATTGTGCCACTCACAGTGCTCTCCTTAGCGCGGCTTCTGCCGAAAGACGCCCGGCAGCGGCTCTTACCTCTGGAGAGCATCCTACCTTCGTCTTTCACGTCTTTTGTAGTCTACATCTTAGCAAAACGCTTTCCCACTATGTCTGGCTTGGAAAAACTGTGCCAGCACAGAAAACATCTCCCATCGTGTTCTAGAAGTTGCACGGATGTCTGCCAAGTGTTTGGCAGGAAGAAAAGAAAAGTTGTCCAAAACAGCTTCCAATCGAATGTTCCTGTGATTGGAAAAGTCAGGAGAGTGCAAAGGTACTGTTTTCTATCAGTTGGCAAGGTGCGCACACAATCCCAGTGTTGTACAGCTTGCTTCTTCACCTTCCCGAAGCTGCCGCTCTCGCCGGCTCCCGGAGCCCAAGAAGCGGCTTCTTCGCGCAAAGACGATTGTGCCGCTCACAGTGCTCTCCTTAGCGCGGCTTCTGCCGAAAGACGCCCGGCAGCGGCTCTTACCTCCGGAGAGCATCCTACCTTCGTCTTTAGCTCCTCTTCTCATCTACCTCACGGCAAAAAGCTTTTCCACTATGTCTGGCTAGGAAAAACTGTGCCAGCACAGAAAACATCTCCCATCGTGTTGTAGAAGTTGCACGGATGTCTGCCAAGTGTTTGGCAGGAAGAAAAGAAAAGTTGTCCAAAACAGCTTCCAATCGAATGTTCCTGTGATTGGAAAAGTCAGGAGAGTGCAAAGGTACTGTTTTCTATCAGTTGGCAAGGTGCGCACACAATCCCAGTGTTGTACAGCTTGCTTCTTCACCTTCCCGAAGCTGCCGCTCTCGCCGGCTGCCGGAGCCCAAGAAGCGGCTTCTTCGCGCAAAGACGATTGTGCCGCTCACAGTGCTCTCCTTAGCGCGGCTTCTGCCGAAAGACGCCCGGCAGCGGCTCTTACCTCCGGAGAGCATCCTACCTTCGTCTTTCGCGTCTTTTGTAGTCTACATCTTAGCAAAACGCTTTCCCACTATGTCTGGCTAAGAAAAACTGTGCCAGCACAGAAAACATCTCCCATCGTGTTCTAGAAGTTGCACGGATGTCTGCCAAGTGTTTGGCAGGAAGAAAAGAAAAGTTGTCCAAAACAGCTTCCAATCGAATGTTCCTGTGATTGGAAAAGTCAGGAGAGTGCAAAGGTACTGTTTTCTATCAGTTGGCAAGGTGCGCACACAATCCCAGTGTTGTACAGCTTGCTTCTTCACCTTCCCGAAGCTGCCGCTCTCGCCGGCTCCCGGAGCCGAAGAAGCGGCTTCTTCGCGCAAAGACGATTGCGCCGCTCACAGTGCTCTCCTTAGCGCGGCTTCTGCCGAAAGACGCCCGGCAGCGGCTCTTACCTCCGGAGAGCATCCTATCTTCATCTTCCACGTCTTTTGTAGTCTACATCTTAGCAAAACGCTTTCCCACTATGTCTGGCTAGGAAAAACTGTGCCAGCACAGAAAACATCTCCCATCGTGTTCTAGAAGTTGCACGGATGTCTGCCAAGTGTTTGGCAGGAAGAAAAGAAAAGTTGTCCAAAACAGCTTCCAATCGAATGTTCCTGTGATTGGAAAAGTCAGGAGAGTGCAAAGGTACTGTTTTCTATCAGTTGGCAAGGTGCGCACACAATCCCAGTGTTGTACAGCTTGCTTCTTCACCTTCCCGAAGCTGCCGCTCTCGCCGGCTGCCGGAGCCAAAGCAGCGGCTTCTTCGCGCAAAGACGATTGTGCCGCTCACAGTGCTCTCATTAGCGCGGCTTCTGCCGAAAGACGCCCGGCAGCGGCTCTTACCTCCGGAGAGCATCCTACCTTCGTCTTTAGCTCCTCTTCTCATCTACCTCACGGCAAAAAGCTTTTCCACTATGTCTGGCTAGGAAAAACTGTGCCAGCACAGAAAACATCTCCCATCGTGTTCTAGAAGTTGCACGGATGTCTGCCAAGTGTTTGGCAGGAAGAAAAGAAAAGTTGTCCAAAACAGCTTCCAATCGAATGTTCCTGTGATTGGAAAAGTCAGGAGAGTGCAAAGGTACTGTTTTCTATCAGTTGGCAAGGTGCGCACACAATCCCAGTGTTGTACAGCTTGCTTCTTCACCTTCCCGAAGCTGCCGCTCTCGCCGGCTGCCGGAGCCGAAGAAGCGGTTTCTTCGCGCAAAGACGATTGTGCCGCTCACAGTGCTCTCCTTAGCGCGGCTTCTGCCGAAAGACGCCCGGCAGCGGCTCTTACCTCCGGAGAGCATCCTATCTTCGTCTTTCGCGTCTTTTGTAGTCTACATCTTAGCAAAACGCTTTCCCACTATGTCTGGCTAGGAAAAACTGTGCCCGCACAGAAAACATCTCCCATCGTGTTGTAGAAGTTGCACGGATGTCTGCCAAGTGTTTGGCAGGAAGAAAAGAAAAGTTGTCCAAAACAGCTTCCAATCGAATGTTCCTGTGATTGGAAAAGTCAGGAGAGTGCAAAGGTACTGTTTTCTATCAGTTGGCAAGGTGCGCACACAATCCCAGTGTTGTACAGCTTGCTTCTTCACCTTCCCGAAGCTGCCGCTCTCGCCGGCTCCCGGAGCCGAAGAAGCGGCTTCTTCGCGCAAAGACGATTGTGCCGCTCACAGTGCTCTCCTTAGCGCGGCTTCTGCCGAAAGACACCCGGCAGCGGCTCTTACCTCCGGAGACCATCCTACCTTCGTCTTTCGCGTCTTTTGTAGTCTACATCTTAGCAAAACGCTTTCCCACTATGTCTGGCTAGGAAAAACTGTGCCAGCACAGAAAACATCTCCCATCGTGTTCTAGATGTTGCACGGATGTCTGCCAAGTGTTTGGCAGGAAGAAAAGAAAAGTTGTCCAAAACAGCTTCCAATCGAATGTTCCTGTGATTGGAAAAGTCAGGAGAGTGCAAAGGTACTGTTTTCTATCAGTTGGCAAGGTGCGCACACAATCCCAGTGTTGTACAGCTTGCTTCTTCACCTTCCCGAAGCTGCCGCTCTCGCCGGCTGCCGGAGCCGAAGAAGCGGCTTCTTCGCGCAAAGACGATTGCGCCGCTCACAGTGCTCTCCTTAGCGCGGCTTCTGCCGAAAGACGCCCGGCAGCGGCTCTTACCTCCGGAGAGCATCCTATCTTCGTCTTTCGCGTCTTTTGTAGTCTACATCTTAGCAAAACGCTTTCCCACTATGTCTGGCTAGGAAAAACTGTGCCCGCACAGAAAACATCTCCCATCGTGTTCTAGAAGTTGCACGGATGTCTGCCAAGTGTTTGGCAGGAAGAAAAGAAAAGTTGTCCAAAACAGCTTCCAATCGAATGTTCCTGTGATTGGAAAAGTCAGGAGAGTGCAAAGGTACTGTTTTCTATCAGTTGGCAAGGTGCGCACACAATCCCAGTGTTGTACAGCTTTCTTCTTCACCTTCCCGAAGCTGCCGCTCTCGCCGGCTCCCGGAGCCGAAGAAGCGGCTTCTTCGCGCAAAGACGATTGTGCCGCTCACAGTGCTCTCCTTAGCGCGGCTTCTGCCGAAAGACACCCGGCAGCGGCTCTTACCTCCGGAGAGCATCCTACCTTCGTCTTTCGCGTCTTTTGTAGTCTACATCTTAGCAAAACGCTTTCCCACTATGTCTGGCTAGGAAAAACTGTGCCAGCACAGAAAACATCTCCCATCGTGTTCTAGATGTTGCACGGATGTCTGCCAAGTGTTTGGCAGGAAGAAAAGAAAAGTTGTCCAAAACAGCTTCCAATCGAATGTTCCTGTGATTGGAAAAGTCAGGAGAGTGCAAAGGTACTGTTTTCTATCAGTTGGCAAGGTGCGCACACAATCCCAGTGTTGTACAGCTTGCTTCTTCACCTTCCCGAAGCTGCCGCTCTCGCCGGCTCCCGGAGCCCAAGAAGCGGCTTCTTCGCGCAAAGACGATTGTGCCGCTCACAGTGCTCTCCTTAGCGCGGCTTCTGCCGAAAGACGCCCGGCAGCGGCTCTTACCTCCGGAGAGCATCCTACCTTCGTCTTTCGCGTCTTTTGTAGTCTACATCTTAGCAAAACGCTTTCCCACTATGTCTGGCTAGGAAAAACTGTGCCAGCACAGAAAACATCTCCCATCGTGTTCTAGAAGTTGCACGGATGTCTGCCAAGTGTTTGGCAGGAAGAAAAGAAAAGTTGTCCAAAACAGCTTCCAATCGAATGTTCCTGTGATTGGAAAAGTCAGGAGAGTGCAAAGGTACTGTTTTCTATCAGTTGGCAAGGTGCGCACACAATCCCAGTGTTGTACAGCTTGCTTCTTCACCTTCCCGAAGCTGCCGCTCTCGCCGGCTCCCGGAGCCGAAGAAGCGGCTTCTTTGCGCAAAGACGATTGCGCCGCTCACAGTGCTCTCCTTAGCGCGGCTTCTGCCGAAAGACGCCCGGCAGCGGCTCTTACCTCCGGAGAGCATCCTACCTTCGTCTTTCGCGTCTTTTGTAGTCTACATCTTAGCAAAACGCTTTCCCACTATGTCTGGCTAGGAAAAACTGTGCCAGCACAGAAAACATCTCCCATCGTGTTGTAGAAGTTGCACGGATGTCTGCCAAGTGTTTGGCAGGAAGAAAAGAAAAGTTGTCCAAAACAGCTTCCAATCGAATGTTCCTGTGATTGGAAAAGTCAGGAGAGTGCAAAGGTACTGTTTTCTATCAGTTGGCAAGGTGCGCACACAATCCCAGTGTTGTACAGCTTGCTTCTTCACCTTCCCGAAGCTGCCGCTCTCGCCGGCTCCCAGAGCCCAAGAAGCGGCTTCTTCGCGCAAAGACGATTGCGCCGCTCACAGTGCTCTCCTTAGCGCGGCTTCTGCCGAAAGACGCCCGGCAGCGGCTCTTACCTCCGGAGAGCATCCTACCTTCGTCTTTAGCTCCTCTTCTCATCTACCTCACGGCAAAAAGCTTTTCCACTATGTCTGGCTAGGAAAAACTGTGCCAGCACAGAAAACATATCCCATCGTGTTCTAGAAGTTGCAGAGATGTCTGCCAAGTGTTTGGCAGGAAGAAAAGAAAAGTTGTCCAAAACAGCTTCCAATCGAATGTTCCTGTGATTGGAAAAGTCAGGAGAGTGCAAAGGTACTGTTTTCTATCAGTTGGCAAGGTGCGCACACAATCCCAGTGTTGTACAGCTTGCTTCTTCACCTTCCCGAAGCTGCCGCTCTCGCCGGCTCCCGGAGCCCAAGAAGCGGCTTCTTCGCGCAAAGACGATTGCGCCGCTCACAGTGCTCTCCTTAGCGCGGCTTCTGCCGAAAGACGCCCGGCAGCGGCTCTTACCTCCGGAGAGCATCCTATCTTCGTCTTTCGCGTCTTTTGTAGTCTACATCTTAGCAAAACGCTTTCCCACTATGTCTGGCTAGGAAAAACTGTGCCCGCACAGAAAACATCTCCCATCGTGTTGTAGAAGTTGCACGGATGTCTGCCAAGTGTTTGGCAGGAAGAAAAGAAAAGTTGTCCAAAACAGCTTCCAATCGAATGTTCCTGTGATTGGAAAAGTCAGGAGAGTGCAAAGGTACTGTTTTCTGTCAGTTGGCAAGGTGCGCACACAATCCCAGTGTTGTACAGCTTGCTTCTTCACCTTCCCGAAGCTGCCGCTCTCGCCGGCTCCCGGAGCCGAAGAAGCGGCTTCTTCGCGCAAAGACGATTGTGCCGCTCACAGTGCTCTCCTTAGCGCGGCTTCTGCCGAAAGACGCCCGGCAGCGGCTCTTACCTCCGGAGAGCATCCTACCTTCGTCTTTCGCGTCTTTTGTAGTCTACATCTTAGCAAAACGCTTTCCCACTATGTCTGGCTAGGAAAAACTGTGCCAGCACAGAAAACATCTCCCATCGTGTTCTAGAAGTTGCAGAGATGTCTGCCAAGTGTTTGGCAGGAAGAAAAGAAAAGTTGTCCAAAACAGCTTCCAATCGAATGTTCCTGTGATTGGAAAAGTCAGGAGAGTGCAAAGGTACTGTTTTCTATCAGTTGGCAAGGTGCGCACACAATCCCAGTGTTGTACAGCTTGCTTCTTCACCTTCCCGAAGCTGCCGCTCTCGCCGGCTCCCGGAGCCCAAGAAGCGGCTTCTTCGCGCAAAGACGATTGCGCCGCTCACAGTGCTCTCCTTAGCGCGGCTTCTGCCGAAAGACGCCCGGCAGCGGCTCTTACCTCCGGAGAGCATCCTATCTTCGTCTTTCGCGTCTTTTGTAGTCTACATCTTAGCAAAACGCTTTCCCACTATGTCTGGCTAGGAAAAACTGTGCCCGCACAGAAAACATCTCCCATCGTGTTGTAGAAGTTGCACGGATGTCTGCCAAGTGTTTGGCAGGAAGAAAAGAAAAGTTGTCCAAAACAGCTTCCAATCGAATGTTCCTGTGATTGGAAAAGTCAGGAGAGTGCAAAGGTACTGTTTTCTATCAGTTGGCAAGGTGCGCACACAATCCCAGTGTTGTACAGCTTGCTTCTTCACCTTCCCGAAGCTGCCGCTCTCGCCGGCTCCCGGAGCCGAAGAAGCGGCTTCTTCGCGCAAAGACGATTGTGCCGCTCACAGTGCTCTCCTTAGCGCGGCTTCTGCCGAAAGACGCCCGGCAGCGGCTCTTACCTCCGGAGAGCATCCTACCTTCGTCTTTCGCGTCTTTTGTAGTCTACATCTTAGCAAAACGCTTTCCCACTATGTCTGGCTAGGAAAAACTGTGCCAGCACAGAAAACATCTCCCATCGTGTTCTAGAAGTTGCACGGATGTCTGCCAAGTGTTTGGCAGGAAGAAAAGAAAAGTTGTCCAAAACAGCTTCCAATCGAATGTTCCTGTGATTGGAAAAGTCAGGAGAGTGCAAAGGTACTGTTTTCTATCAGTTGGCAAGGTGCGCACACAATCCCAGTGTTGTACAGCTTGCTTCTTCACCTTCCCGAAGCTGCCGCTCTCGCCGGCTGCCGGAGCCCAAGAAGCGGCTTCTTCGCGCAAAGACGATTGTGCCGCTCACAGTGCTCTCCTTAGCGCGGCTTCTGCCGAAAGACGCCCGGCAGCGGCTCTTACCTCCGGAGAGCATCCTATCTTCGTCTTTCGCGTCTTTTGTAGTCTACATCTTAGCAAAACGCTTTCCCACTATGTCTGGCTAGGAAAAACTGTGCCAGCACAGAAAACATCTCCCATCGTGTTCTAGAAGTTGCACGGATGTCTGCCAAGTGTTTGGCAGGAAGAAAAGAAAAGTTGTCCAAAACAGCTTCCAATCGAATGTTCCTGTGATTGGAAAAGTCAGGAGATTGAAAAGGTACTGTTTTCTATCAGTTGGCAAGGTGCGCACACAATCCCAGTGTTGTACAGCTTGCTTCTTCACCTTCCCGAAGCTGCCGCTCTCGCCGGCAGCCGGAGCCGAAGAAGCGGCTTCTTCGCGCAAAGACGATTGCGCCGCTCACAGTGCTCTCCTTAGCGCGGCTTCTGCCGAAAGACGCCCGGCAGCGGCTCTTACCTCCGGAGAGCATCCTACCTTCGTCTTTAGCTCCTCTTCTCATCTACCTCACGGCAAAAAGCTTTTCCACTATGTCTGGCTAGGAAAAACTGTGCCAGCACAGAAAACATCTCCCATCGTGTTCTAGAAGTTGCAGAGATGTCTGCCAAGTGTTTGGCAGGAAGAAAAGAAAAGTTGTCCAAAACAGCTTCCAATCGAATGTTCCTGTGATTGGAAAAGTCAGGAGAGTGCAAAGGTACTGTTTTCTATCAGTTGGCAAGGTGCGCACACAATCCCAGTGTTGTACAGCTTGCTTCTTCACCTTCCCGAAGCTGCCGCTCTCGCCGGCTCCCGGAGCCCAAGAAGCGGCTTCTTCGCGCAAAGACGATTGCGCCGCTCACAGTGCTCTCCTTAGCGCGGCTTCTGCCGAAAGACGCCCGGCAGCGGCTCTTACCTCCGGAGAGCATCCTATCTTCGTCTTTCGCGTCTTTTGTAGTCTACATCTTAGCAAAACGCTTTCCCACTATGTCTGGCTAGGAAAAACTGTGCCAGCACAGAAAACATCTCCCATCGTGTTCTAGAAGTTGCACGGATGTCTGCCAAGTGTTTGGCAGGAAGAAAAGAAAAGTTGTCCAAAACAGCTTCCAATCGAATGTTCCTGTGATTGGAAAAGTCAGGAGAGTGCAAAGGTACTGTTTTCTATCAGTTGGCAAGGTGCGCACACAATCCCAGTGTTGTACAGCTTGCTTCTTCACCTTCTCGAAGCTGCCGCTCTCGCCGGCTCCCGGAGCCGAAGAAGCGGCTTCTTCGCGCAAAGACGATTGTGCCGCTCACAGTGCTCTCCTTAGCGCGGCTTCTGCCGAAAGACGCCCGGCAGCGGCTCTTACCTCCGGAGAGCATCCTACCTTCGTCTTTAGCTCCTCTTCTCATCTACCTCACGGCAAAAAGCTTTTCCACTATGTCTGGCTAGGAAAAACTGTGCCAGCACAGAAAACATCTCCCATCGTGTTCTAGAAGTTGCACGGATGTCTGCCAAGTGTTTGGCAGGAAGAAAAGAAAAGTTGTCCAAAACAGCTTCCAATCGAATGTTCCTGTGATTGGAAAAGTCAGGAGAGTGCAAAGGTACTGTTTTCTATCAGTTGGCAAGGTGCGCACACAATCCCAGTGTTGTACAGCTTGCTTCTTCACCTTCCCGAAGCTGCCGCTCTCCGGAGGTAAGAGCCGCTGCCGTGCGTCTTTCGGCAGAAGCCGCGCTAAGGAGAGCACTGTGAGCGGCACAATCGTCTTTGCGCGAAGAAACCGCTTCTTCGGCTCCGGGAGCCGGCGAGAGCGGCAGCTTCGGGAAGGTGAAGAAGCAAGCTGTACAACACTGGGATTGTGTGCGCACCTTGCCAACTGATAGTAAACAGTACCTTTGCACTCTCCTGACTTTTCCAATCACAGGAACATTCGATTGGAAGCTGTTTTGGACAACTTTTCTTTTCTTCCTGCCAAACACTTGGCAGACATCCGTGCAACTTCTAGAACACGATGGGAGATGTTTTCTGTGCTGGCACAGTTTTTCCTAGCCAGACATAGTGGGAAAGCATTTTGCTAAGATGTAGACGACAAGAGAGGCTAAAGAGTGGATGTTAGCAAATGACACCCATCTTCAAAAAAGGCAATTAAGAGGACTCGCGATAGTACAAAGCCGCCATCCTCTTTTTTATCCCCAGGAAGTTGATGAAGCAGCTCTTCCTGGAAATCCTTGCCAGGCACATGAAAGATGACCAAATAATGTAGTTAGCATGATTTTTCAGGGGAATTTCATGCTTAACATCACTTTAAACTCCTCTGATGAATCAACTTGACTGGTAGATGATGGGAATATTATCTGCCTGGGCTTCAGGGAGGTTTTTGACATACCTCTACATGGCATCACACATACATATGGAAGCAATAGTGCAAAGGGGAGGGAATCAGTGTCTTTTCAGTGATGCTGAGGGAAAAGACAAGAGGCAGTGGGCACACACTGAAATACAGGAGATTGCCTTTGAACATCAGTAAATGTTTCTTTACTGTCAGGGTGACTGAACCACGGCACAGACTGCCCAGAAAGATTGTGGAGCCTGGATCTTTGAAGACATTAAAAGTACACCCAGATAGAATCCTGGGCAAGAGGCTCTAGCTATCCTGGTTTAGGCAGGGGGGTTGGGCCTGGTTAGCCCCACCAACCCCTTCCACTCTCTTTCATTCTGTGCTAGTGAATTCTCTTCAAGATGCATTTCAAAGCACTGGCATGACAAAGTTCTGTGCAGACAGAGATCCAAATGGACATGGCATCTAAGTTCCTTAAGCAGTGTTCAAGAAGAATGTAAAACTCTGGCACAAGTGTCTCTTCCCTAACTGAATCCCTTTCATGGGAAAATTCCCAGCTCTAGAAAGATCTTCTGATACGCATGCTTAAGACTGACACTGGCTGAGCAAATTTCTCCCTATGTATATCTAAGACCAGTTAGGATCTTCACCCAAAGTGCTGTCAACATAGTCACAGAATGCCTATTGTTAAGAAGTGACAGCTTCCATCAGAATGGCAACTATTGGTCCACAAAATGGATGAATGGATGGGAATTATCTACGTGGGTTAAAAACAAAAATAAAGAGTTGGTCTTTATTTATCAATTTCATGGCAATATTGATAAGGGAAGAAAAAGATCTAAGTCCTTGACTTTCTGGACTCGAGGAAAGATTTTAAAAATTCCTTGTAAAAATGTATGATCACAATCAGACTATTGAAACCATTTTAGTTGGGAACAAAGTTCCAAAATTGTCTAGATAGTGGCAAAGAAGCCAAGAAAATAGGAAAGAAACAAAAAGAGAGCAAAAGAGTCAGCTTCAGTGTACAAGCTCGTTCTAGAAGTAGTCTGCTGGGAAAAGGAACCCCCAGCTAAATTTCCAATGTATGCCTGCGCTTGATTCAGTAACTGGTCAATGTAAAAACCAATCCTTTTGTACAACTTCTTCCAGCAACAAAAACTCCAACAGGTTGACACTACCATCATGCCTGTTCCAGACATATTTAAAAGAGAAATGATGATTTTCTTGAAAACCTACTTACATAAAAGTTGCAAGATGGTGGAGGGATTCCCACATCCTCCTTCCTCCATCTGGCTTGAAAGTATATTTGATAAAATATGCAACAAAGCACATGATTTATAAGGGAGAGTCAAATGGATGATTTGGGAATCGATCTCTTGTTGATAGTAAACTTCATATCCACTCGGTGTGACCTTTTTAAAACAAAATGTGGAGCTGAGGCATGAATCTGCCACAACAATTGTAAAGCAAACATACACACTCCCCTTCATATGCCCCCCCCTCCACACACACCTAGGCACACACAGAGATCAGCATAGCAGATCATGAACTCCTTGGAAAAGACTGAAATGCTAAATGCCTCTCTTGATGGGCAAAAGAGCTGGTGCAGTAATTCAAATGCCTGGTACAAAAATTCTGTTTAATATTTAGCTCCTATTTAAAACACAGCTTTTCATTTCATTCTATTTACAGAATATTTTCATTTCATTTGTTTCTTTAAAATTGCTTAGTTCTCACCTGTTGTATGTCTAGGAATATTTTCTTCCAAAAATAGAAAAAAATAGATGATATCTTTTCAGCAGAAAACATTGGTTGATACAATTTTAAACCATCATGATATGGAAGAATTCTTCTGTCCCTCTCGAAGGTGGAAGAAGCATTTGGATCACAGATCATCTACAATGAAATACTTGACATGTTTAAGATGCTTTCAATCAATTTTGATCGTCAATTGCTTATTTGTTGTAAACAGTAATTTTTCAGTGAAGGGAAAGTGTGTGTGGTATATCTACATGATATGTTCAAAGGCAGTTCCTACTAATGGCCAGGCTGAATTCCAGTAAATAATGTCCCGAATGATATTTTGCTGCCTTCTTTGGCACTTCATGAAATCTTACCCCGATGAAGTGCTGAAACACAGAGATTTTTCTCTTAGAGAGTGTCTCATATTGTAACCTATCCCATGGATTTTATGCTGTAATTCTTATCTCTTCTAAAATTTACTATCTTCTGTACAGTTTTCATGAAACTTTCCGTTACAGTAGTGAATAGCACAGATAAATGTCATTTTGTACAACTTTGAATTTACCCCAAGAGCTGAGAGAAAACTTGATCCTATACTTCAATCCGAGTTTCTTCTATAGTCCAACTTTGTTTCTCTACCATCAAGCTTCTCCTTTGTTGCTGCTCCAAGCCCCGTCCAAGGTGACCTTGAATACTTTCAGGGATGGGACACCCACAACTTCTCTGGGCAACCTGTTCCAGTGTTCCAGCACTCCCACAGTAAAAAAGGCCTTCCTTTCATCTAATATGTGTAGGAAATCATAAATCTAGGCATAGAAGCTTGGAGTGCAAATTAGAAATTCTTTGGATTTGAAGCACATTTTATATGAATACTGACTTACAGATGACTAAAAGATGTTGATGGGCATTTGAGCTGACAAGTTTTGAAAAAGTGCACGGAAATTAAAATTGAAACCACTAAAATTAAAAACTCCTTGCCATTTTCTTTTTCCTCTCCTATTCAAAATTGCATATGTCAGATATCAGTGCTTCATGCAAACCTCTCAGATGCTCTCAGAGAAAAAGCTTTTCTTTCAGACTAAGTTGCGGTTGACCTAGAACACTAGCAGGAGTGAAAGATTTTCTGGGCATCGGGGCAGCACTTTCTCCTTGGATTTGTGTGCAGAATGCCTTTTATCCAAACTGGAAAATAGATCCCAGCTCTGTTCTATTCATCATTCTTACTTCATCAGGCCAGAAGATTCTGTGAAAAGTAGCCTGTGGACCTTGAAGACAGCGCATGTGAACCAGATGAGAGGTGATAGAGAAGTTGAGGGAGAGAAGAAAGAGCATAAGGCTGAAACCAGAAAGTATTTCTCCACGTGATCATGGAAGATTGCAGGAGGCACTTGGTACTATCAAACCAGCCCAACTTGGCACTGGTGCCACCTTGGGTCTGGGAGCCATCTTGCATATCGTGCATTTTAAGGAGCCAGCTGGCCACACCCAGCCATATGCCCCCAAACACAAACCACGGCCCTTTTCTCTGGCAAGCAAAACTCAGCTGCCCCGCTTTTAGATGGCAGATTGCAGGAGCCACTTGGTACTATCAAACCAGCCCAACTTGGCACTGGTGCCACCATGGGTCTGGTAACCATCCTGCCTATTGTAGCTCTCCAGGAGCCAGCCGGTCACTCTCAGCCATAGGCCCCCAAACACAAACCTCGGCCCGTTTCCCTGGCAAACAAAAGTAAGCTGCCCCGCTTCTGGATGGTAGATTGCAGGAGCTACTTAGTGCTATCAAATAAGCCCGACTAGGCACAGGTGCCACCTTGGATCTGGGAACCATCCTGTGTATCGTGGATTTTCAGGGGCCAGCAGGCCACTCTCAGCCATATGCCCCCAAAAACAAACCACGGCGCTTTTCTCTGGCAAACAAAAATCAGCTGCCCCACTTCTGGATGGCAGATTGCAGGAGCCACTTGGGACTATCACACCAGCACAACATGGCACTGCTGCCACCTTGGTTCTGGGAACCATCCTGCGTATCGTACATATTCAGGAACCAGCCGAACACTCCCAGCCACAGGCCACCAAACACAAACAAAGCCCCATTTCCATGGCAAACAAAACTCAGCTGCCCCGCTTGTGGATGGCAGTTTGCAGGAGCCACTTGGGACTATCAAACCAGCCCGACTTGGTATTGGTACCACCTTGGATCTGGGAACCATCCTGCGTATCGTGGATTTTCAGGGGCCAGCCGGTCACTCCCAGCCATATGCCCCCAAACACAAACCTCGGCCCTTTTCTCTGGCAAACAAAACTCAACTGCCCCTCTTCTGGATGGCAGATTGCAGGAGCCACTTGGTACTATCAAACCAGCCCGACTTGGCAGTGGTGGGACCTTGGCTCTGGGAACCATCCTGCGTATCGTGGATTCTAAGGAGCCAGCCGGCCATTCCCGGCCACAGGCCCCCAAACACAAACAACGGCACTCTTCCCTGGAAAACAAAACTAGCCTGCCAACTTTTTGATGGCAGATTACAGGAGCCACTTTGCACCATCAAACTAGCCCGACTTGGCACTGGTGCCACCTCTGGTCTGGGAACCATCCTGCGTATCGTGGATTCTAATTAGCCAGCCGGCCACTCCCAGCCATAGGCCCCCAAACACAAACAACGGCGCTTTTCCCTGGAAAACAGAACTCGCCTGCCAACTTTTTGATGGCAGATTGCAGGAGCCACTTGGTACTATCAAACCAGCCCAACTTGGCACTGGTGCCACCACGGGTCTGGTCACCATCCTGCCTATCGTAGCTTTTCAGGAGCCAGCCGGTCACTCCCAGCCATAGGCCCCCAGACCCAAACCTCGGCCCGTTTCCCGGGCAAACAAAAGTAAGCTGCCCCGCTTCTGGATGGCAGATTGCAGGAGCCACTTGGTACTATCAAACCAGCCCTACTTGGCACTGGTAGCACCTCAGGTCTGGGAACCATCCTGCGTATCGTGGATTCTAAGGAGCCAGCCGACCACTCCCAGCCACAGGCACCCAAACACAAACAACGGCGCTTTTCCCGGGAAAACAAAACTCGCCTGCCAAATTTTTGATGGCAGATTGCAGGAGCCGCTTGGTACTATCAAACCAGCCCAACTTGGCACTGGTGCCACCATGGGTCTGGTCACCATCCTGCCTATCATAGCATTTCAGGAGCCAGCCGGTCACTCCCAGCCATAGGCCCCCAGACACAAACCATGGCCCGTTTCCCTGGCAAACAAAAGTAAGCTGCCCCACTTCTGGATGGCAGATTGCAGGACACACTTGGTACTATCAAACCAGCCTACCTTGGCAATGGTGCAACCTTGGGTCTGGGAACCATCCTGCGTATCGTGGATTCTAAGGAGCCAGCCGGCCACTCCCAGCCACTGTCCACCAAACACAAACAACGGCACTTTTCCCTGGAAAACAAAACTCGCCTGCTAACGTTTCATGGCAGATTGCAGGAGCCACTTTGCACCATCAAACTAGCCCGACTTGGCACTGGTGCCGCCTCTGGTCTGGGAAACATCCTGCCTATCGTAGCTTTTCAGGAGCCAGCCGGTCACTCCCAGCCATAGGCCCCCAGACACAAACCTCGGCCCGTTTCCCTGGCAAACAAAAGTAAGCTGCCCCACTTCTGGATGGCAGATTGCAGGACGCACTTGGTACTATCAAACCAGCCTACCTTCGCAATGGTGCAACCTTAGGTCTGGGAACCATCCTGCGTATCGTGGATTCTAATTAGCCAGCTGGCCACTCCCAGCCACAGGCCCCCAAACAAAAACAACAGCACTCTTCCCTGGAAAACAAAACTTGCCTGCCAACTTTTTGATGGCAGATTGCAGGAGCCACTTTGCACCATCAAACTAGCCCGACTTGGCACTGGTGCCACCTCTGGTCTGGGAACCATCCTGCGTATCGTGGATTCTAATTAGCCAGCCGGCCACTCCCAGCCAGAGGCCCCCAAACAAAAACAACGGCGCTTTTCCCTGGAAAACAAAACTGGCCTGCCAACTTTTTGATGGCATATTGCAGGAACCACTTGGTACTATCAAACC
Source organism: Melospiza georgiana (assembly GCF_028018845.1). Classification (NCBI taxonomy): domain Eukaryota; kingdom Metazoa; phylum Chordata; class Aves; order Passeriformes; family Passerellidae; genus Melospiza; species Melospiza georgiana. The sequence goes on from NC_080459.1 coordinate 4,000,207, forward strand.
AGCCCAACTTGGCACTGGTTCCACCATGGGTCTGGTAACCATCCTGCCTATCGTAGCTTTTCAGGAGCCAGCCGGTCACTCCCAGCCATAGGCCCCAGACACAAAGCTCTGCCCGTTTCCCTGGCAAACAAAAGTAAGCTGCCCCACTTCTGGATGGCAGATTGCAGGAGCCACTTGGTACTATCAAACCAGCCTACCTTCGCAATGGTGCAATCTTGGGTCTGGGAACCATCCTGGGTATCGTGGATTCTAAGGAGCCAGCCGGCCATTCCCGGCCACAGGCCCCCAAACACAAACAACGGCACTCTTCCCTGGAAAACAAAACTCGCCTGCCAACATTTTGATGGCAGATTGCAGGAGCAACTTTGCACCATCAAACTAGCCCGACTTGGCACTGGTGCCACCTCTGGTCTGGTCACCATCCTGCGTATCGTGGATTCTAATTAGCCAGCCGGCCACTCCCAGCCATCGGCCCCCAAACAAAAACAACGGCGCTTTTCCCTGGAAAACAAAACTCGCCTGACAACTTTTTGATGGCAGATTGCAGGAGCCCCTTGGTACTATCAAACCAGCCCAACTTGGCACTGGTGCCACCATGGGTCTGGTAACCATCCTGCCTATCGTAGCTTTTCAGGAGCCAGCCGGTCACTCCCAGCCATAGGCCCCCATACACAAACCTCGGCCCGTTTCCCTGGCAAACAAAAGTAAGCTACCCCGCTTCTGGATGGCAGATTGCAGGAGCCACTTTGCACCATCAAACTGGCCGGAATTGTCACTGGTGCCACCTCTGGTCTGGGAACCATCCTGCGTATCGTGGATTCTAATTAGCCAGCCGGCCACTCCCAGCCACAGGCCCCCAAACACAAACAACGGCGCTCTTCTCTGGCAAACAAAAATCGCCTGCCAAATTTTTGATGGCAGATTGCAGGAGCCGCTTGGTACTATCAAACCAGCCCAACTTGGCACTGGTGCCACCATGGGTCTGGTCACAATCCTGCCTATCGTAGCTTTTCAGGAGCCAGTCGGTCAGTACCACCCTTAGGCCCCCAGAAAAAACCTCGGCCCGTTTCCCTTGCAAACAAAAGGAAGCTACCCCGCTTCTGGATGGCAGATTGCAGGAGCCACTTTGCACCATCAAACTAGCCCGACTTGGCATTGGTGCCACCTCTGGTCTGGGAACCATCCTGCGTATCGTGGATTCTAAGCAGCCAGCCGGCCACTCCCAGCCACAGGCCCCCAAACACAAACAACGGCGCTTTCCCCTGGAAAACAAAACTCGCCTGCCAACTTTTTGATGGCAGATTGCAGGAGCCGCTTGGTACTATCAAATCAGCCCAACTTGGCACTGGTGCCACCATGGGTCTGGTAACCATCCTGCCTATCATAGCTTTTCAGGAGCCAGCCGGTCACACCCAGCCATAGGCCCCCAGACGCAAACCTCGGCGCTTTTCCCTGGCAAACAAAATTAAGCTGCCCCGCTTCTGGATGGCAGATTGCAGGAGCCACTTGGTACTATCAAACCAGCCCGACTTGGCACTGGTGCCACCTTGGGTCTGGGAACCATCCTGCGTATCGTGGATTCTAAGGAGCCAGCTGGCCACTCCCAGCCACAGGCCCCCAAACACAAACAACGGCACTTTTCCCTGGAAAACAAAACTCGCCTGCCAACTTTTTCATGGCAGATTGCAGGAGCCACTTTGCACCATCATACTAGCCCGACTTGGCACGGGTGCCACCTCTGGTCTGGGAACCATCCTGCGTATCGTGGATTCTAATTAGCCAGCCGGCCACTCCCAGCCACAGGCCCCCAAACACAAACAACGGCGCTTTTCCCTGGAAAACAGAACTGGCCTGCCAACTTTTTGATGGCAGATTGCAGGAGCTTCTTGATACTATCAAACCAGCCCAACTTGGCACTGGTGCCACCATGGGTCTGGTCACCATCCTGCCTATCGTAGCTTTTCAGGAGCCAGCCAGTCACTCCCAGCCATAGGCCCCCAGACAAAAACCTCGGCCCGTTTCCCTGGCAAACAAAATTAAGCTGCCCCGCTTCTGGATGGCAGATTGCAGGAGCTATTTAGTACTATCAAACCAGCCCAACTTGGCACTGGTGCCACCTTGGCTCTGGGAACCATCCTGCCTATTGTGGATTTTCAGGGGTCAGCCGGCCACTCTCAGCCATATGCCCTCAAACACAAACCACGGCGCTTTTCTCTGGCAAACAAAACTCAACTGCCCCTCTTCTGGATGGCAAATTGCAAGACGCACTTAGTACTACAAAAACAGCCCAACTTGGCAATGGTGCCACCTTGGGTCTGGTCACCATCCTGCGTATCGAGGATTTTAAGGAGCCAGCCGGCCACTCCCAGCCATATGCCCCCAAAAACAAACCACGGCCCTTTTCTCTGGCAAACAAAAATCCGCTGCCCCGCTTCTGGATGGCAGATTGCAGGAGCCACTTGGTACTATCAAACCAGCCCGACTTGGCACTGGTGCCACCTTGGGTCTGTGAACCATCCTGCGTATTGTGGATTGTCAGGAGCCAGCCGACCACTCTCGGCCACCGACCCCAATCAAAAACAACGGCCCGATTCACAGGCAAAAAAAACTCAGCTGCCCCACTTCTGGATGGGAGATTGCAGGAGGCGCTTGACTCTGTCAAACCAGCCCAACTTGGCACTGGTGCCACCTTGGGTCTGGGAACCATGCTGTGTATCATGGAATTTCAGGAGCCAGCCGGCCACTGCCAGCCACAGGACCCAAACATATACCACAGCCCTTTTCTCTGGCAAGCAAAACTCAGCTGCCCCGCTTTTGGATGGCAGATTGCAGGGGCCACTTGGTACTATCAAACCAGCCCAACTTGGCACTGGTGCCACCATGGGTCTGGTAACCATCTTGCCTATCGTAGCTTTTCACGACCGAGCCGGTCTCTCCCAGCCATAGGCCCCCAGACACAAACCACGGCCCGTCTCCTTGGCAAAAAAAAGTAAGCTGGCCCGCTTCTGGATGGCAGATTGCAGGAGCCACTTGGTACTATCAAACCAGCCCACCTTGGCACTGCTGCCACCATGGGTGAGGTAGCCATCCTGCCTATCGTAGCTTTTCAGGAGCCAGCCGGTCACTCCCAGCCACAGGCCCCCAAACAAAAACAACGGCGCTTTTCCCTGGAAAACAGAACTCGCCTGCCAACTTTTTGATGGCAAATTGCAGGAGCCGCTTGGTACTATCAAATCAGCCCAACTTGGCACTGGTGCCACCATGGGTCTGGTCAGCATCCTGCCTATCGTAGCTTTTCAGGAGCCAGCCGGTCACTCCCAGCCATAGGCCCCCAGACACAAACCACGGCCCGTTTCCTTGGCAAACAAAAGTAAGCTACCCCGCTTCTGGATGGCAGATTGCAGGAGCCACTTTGTGGTATCAAACCAGCCTAAGTTAGCACTGGTGCCACCTCTGGTCTGGGAACCATCCTGCGTATCGTGGATTCTAAGGAGCCAGCCGGCCACTCCCAGCCACAGGCCCCCAAACACAAACAACGGCACTTTTCCCTGGAAAACAAAACTCGCCTGCCAACTATTTGATGGCAGATTGCAGGAGCCGCTTGGTACTATCAAATCAGCCCAACTTGGCACTGGTGCCACCATGAGTCTTGTAACCATCCTGCCTATCGTAGCTTTTCAGGAGCCAGCCAGTCACTCCCAGCCATAGGCCCCCAGGCAAAAACCTCGGCCCGTTTCCCTTGCAAACAAAAGTAAGCTGCCCCGCTTCTGGATGGAAGATTGCAGGAGCCACTTGGTACTATCAAACAAGCCCTACTTGGAACTGGTGCCACCTCTGGTCTGGGAACCATCCTGCGTATCGTGGATTCTAAGGAGCCAGCCGGCCACTCCCAGCCACAGGCCACAAAAAAAATCAACGGCACTTTTCCCTGGAAAACAAAACTGGCCTGCCAACTTTTTGATGGCAGATTGCAGGAGCCGCTTGGTACTATCAAACCAGCCCAACTTGGCACTGGTGCCACCATGGGTCTGGTCACCATCGTGCCTATCGTAGATTTTCAGGAGCCAGCCGGTCACTCCCAGCCATATGCCCCCAAAAACAAACCACGGCCCTTTTCTCTGGCAAACAAAAATCCGCTGCCCCGCTTCTGGATGGCAGATTGCAGGAGCCACTTGGTACTATCAAACCAGCCCGACTTGGCACTGGTGCCACCTTGGGTCTGTGAACCATCCTGCGTATTGTGGATTGACAGGAGCCAGCCGACCACTCTCGGCCACCGACCCCAATCAAAAACAACGGCCCGATTCACAGGCAAAAGAAACTCAGCTGCCCACTTCTGGATGGGAGATTGCAGGAGGCGCTTGACTCTGTCAAACCAGCCCTACTTGGCACTGGTGCCACCTTGAGTCTTGGAACCATGCTGCGTATCATGGAATTTCAGGAGCCAGCCGGCCACTGCCAGCCACAGGACCCAAACATATACCACAGCCCTTTTCTCTGGCAAGCAAAACTCAGCTGCCCCGGTTTTAGATGGCAGATTGCAGGAGCCACTTGGTACTATCAAACCAGCCCAACTTGGCACTGGTGCCACCATGGGTCTGGTCACCATCCTGCCTATCGTAGCTTTTCACGACCGAGCCGGTCACTCCCAGCCACAGGCCCCCAGACACAAACCACGACCCGTTTCCTTGTCAAAAAAAAGTAAGCTGCCCCGCTTCTGGATGGCAGATTGCAGGAGCCACTTGGTACTATCAAACCAGCCCAACTTGGCACTGCTGCCACCATGGGTCTGGTAGCCATCCTGCCTATCGTAGCTTTTCAGGAGCCAGCCGGCCACTCCCAACCACAGGCCCCCAAACAAAAAAAACGGCGCTTTTCCCTGGAAAACAGAACTCGCCTGCCAACATTTTGATGGCAGATTGCAGGAGCCGCTTGGTACTATCAAACCAGCCCAACTTGGCACTGGTGCCACCATGGGTCTGGTAACCATCCTGCGTATGGTAGCTTTTCAGGAGCCAGCCGGTCACTCCCAGCCATAGGCCCCAGACACAAAGCACTGCCGGTTTCCCTGGCAAAGAAAAGTATGCTACCCCGCTTCAGGATGGCAGATTGCAGGAGCCACTTTGCACCATCAAACCAGCCCGACTTGGCACTGGTGCCACCTCTGGTCTGGGAACCATCCTGCGTATCGTGGATTATAAGGAGCCAGCTGGCCACTCCCAGCCACAGGCCCCCAAACAAAAACAACGGCGCTTTTCCCTGGAAAACAAAACTCGCCTGCCAACATTTTGATGGCAGATTGCAGGAGCCACTTTGCACCATCAAACTAGCCCGACTTGGCACTGGTGCCACCTCTGGTCCGGGAACCATCCTGCGTATCGTGGATTCTAATTAGCCAGCCGGCCACTCCCAGCCACAGGCCCCCAAACACAAACAACGGCGCTTTTCCCTGGAAAACAAAACTCGCCTGCCAACATTTGGATGGCAGATTGCAGGAGCCACTTTGCACCATCAAACCAGCCCAACTTGGCACTGGTGCCACCTCTGGTCTGGGAACCATCCTGCCTATCGTAGCTTTTCAGGAGCCAGGCGGTCAGTCCCACCCAGAGGCCCCCAGAAAAAACCTCGGCCCGTTTCCCTGGCAAACAAAAGTAAGCTACTCCGCTTCTGGATGGCAGATTGCAGGAGCCACTTTGCACCATCAAACTAGCCCGACTTGGCATTGATGCCACCTCTGGTCTGGGAACCATCCTGCGTATCGTGGATTCTAAGGAGCCAGCCGGCCACTCCCAGCCACAAGGCCCCAAACACAAACAACGGCGCTTTTCCCTGGAAAACAAAACTGGCCTGCCAACTTTTTGATGGCAGATTGCAGGAGCCGCTTGGTACTATCAAATCAGCCCAACGTGGCACTGGTGCCACCATGAGTCTGGTAAACATCCTGCCTATCGTAGCTTTTCAGGAGCCAGCCGGTCACTCCCAGCCATGGGCCCCCAGACACAAACCTCGGCCCGTTTCCCTGGCAAACTAAAGTAAGCTACCCCGCTTCTGGATGGCAGATTGCAGGAGCCACTTTGTGGTATCAAACCAGCCCGACTTGGAACTGGTGCCACCTCTGGTCTGGGAACCATCCTGCGTATCGTGGATTCTAAGGAGCCAGCCGATCGCTCCCAGCCACAGGACCCCAAACAAAAACAACGGCGCTTTTCCCTGGAAAACAGAACTCGCCTGCCAACTTTTTGATGGCAGATTGCAGGGACCACTTGGTACTATCAAACCAGCCCAACTTGGCACTGGTGCCACCATGGGTCTGGTCACCATCCTGCCTATCGTAGCTTTTCAGGAGCCAGCCGGTCACTCCCAGCCATAGGCCCCAGACAAAATGCTCTGCCCGTTTCCCGGGCAAAGAAAAGTATGCTACCCCGCTTCAGGATGGCAGATTGCAGGAGCCACTTTGCACCATCAAACAAGCCCGACTTGGCACTGGTGCCACCTCTGGTCTGGGAACCATCCTGCGTATCGTGGATTCTAAGGAGCCAGCTGGCCACTCCCAGCCACAGGCCCCCAAACACAAACCTCAGCCCGTTTCCCTGGCAAAAAAACGAAAGCTACCCCGCTTCTGGATGGCAGATTGCAGGAGCCACTTTGCACCATCAAACTAGCCCGACTTGGCACTGGTGCCACCATGGGTCTGGTCAGCATCCTGCCTATCGTAGCTTTTCAGGAGCCAGCCGGTCACTCCCAGCCATAGGCCCCCAGACACAAACCTCGGCCCGTTTCTCTGGCAAACAAAATTAAGCTGCCCCGCTTCTGGATGGCAGATTGCAGGAGCTATTTAGTACTATCAAACCAGCCCAACTTGGCACTGGTGCCACCTTGGCTCTGGTCACCATACTGCCTATTGTGGATTTTCAGGGGTCAGCCGGCCACTCTCAGCCATATGCCCTCAAACACAAACCACAGCCCGTTTCCCTGGCAAACAAAAGTATGCTACCCCGCTTCTGGATGGCAGATTGCAGGAGCCACTTTGCACCATCAAACCAGCCCGACTTGGCACTGGTGCCACCTCTGGTCTGGGAACCATCCTGCGTATCGTGGATTATAAGGAGCCAGCCGGCCACTCCCAGCCACAGGCCCCCAAACATAAACAACGGCGCTTTTCCCTGGAAAACAAAACTCGCCTGCCAACTTTTTAATGTCAGATTGCAGGAGCCACTTTGCACCATCAAACTAGCCCGACTTGGCACTGGTGCCACCTCTGGTCTGGGAACCATCCTGCGTATCGTGGATTCTAATTAGCCAGACGGCCACTCCCAGCCACAAGCCCCCAAACAAAAACAACAGCGCTTTTCCCTGGAAAACAAAACTCGCCTGCCAACTTTTTGATGGCAGATTGCAGGAGCCACTTGGTACTATCAAACCAGCCGAACTTGGCACTGGTGCCACCATGGGTCTGGTCTCCATCCTGCCTATCGTAGCTTTTCAGGAGCCAGCCGGTCACTCCCAGCCATAGGCCCCCAGAAAAAACCTCGGCCCGTTTCCCTGGCAAACAAAAGTAAGCTACCCCGCTTCTGGATGGCAGATTGCAGGAGCCACTTTGCACCATCAAACTAGCCCGACTTAGCACTGGTGCCACCTCTGGTCTGGGAACCATCCTGCGTATCGTGGATTCTAAGGAGCCAGCCGGCCACTCCCAGCCACAGTCCACCAAACACAAACAACGGCACTTTTCCCTGGAAACCAAACTCGCCTGCCAACTATTTCATGGCAGATTGCAGGAGCTACTTCGCACCATCAAACTAGCCCGACTTGGCACTGGTGCCACCATGGTCTGGGAACCATCCTGCGTATCGTGGATTCTAATTAGCCAGCCGGCCACTCCCAGCCATAGGCTCCCAAACACAAACAACGGCGCTTTCCCCTGGAAAACAAAAGTCGCCTGCCAACTTTTTGATGGCAGATTGCAGGAGCCGCTTGGTGCTATCAAATCAGCCCAACGTGGCACTGGTGCCACCATGAGTCTGGTAACCATCCTGCCTATCGTAGCTTTTCAGGAGCCAGCCAGTCACTCCCAGCCATAGGACCCCAGACAAAAACCTCGGCCCGTTTCCCTTGCAAACAAAAGTAAGCTGCCCCGCTTCTGGATGGCAGATTGCAGGAGCCACTTGGTACTATCAAACAAGCCCGACTTGGAACTGGTGCCACCTCATGTCTGGGAACCATCCTGCGTATCGTGGATTCTAAGGAGCCAGCCGGCCACTCCCAGCCACAGTCAACCAAACACAAACAACGGCACTTTTCCCTGGAAAACAAAACTCGCCTGCCAACTTTTTCATGGCAGATTGCAGGAGCCACTTTGCACCATCAAACTAGCCCGACTTGGCACTGGTGCCACCTCTGGTCTGGGAACCATCCTGCGTATCGTGGATTCTAATTAGCCAGCCGGCCACTCCCAGCCATAGGCCCCCAAACACAAACAACGGCGCTTTTCCCTGGAAAACAAAACTCGCCTGCCAACTTTTTGATGGCAGATTGCAGGAGCCGCTTGGTACTACCAAATCAGCCCAACGTGGCACTGGTGCCACCATGAGTCTGGTAACCATCCTGCTTATCGTAGCTTTTCAGGAGCCAGCCAGTCACTCCCAGCCATAGGCCCCCAGACAAAAACATCGGCCCGTTTACCTGGCAAACAAAAGTAAGCTGCCCCGCTTCTGGATGGCAGATTGCAGGAGCCACTTGGTACTATCAAACAAGCCCGACTTGGAACTGGTGCCACCTCTGGTCTGGGAACCATCCTGCGTATCGTGGATTCTAAGGAGCCAGCCGGCCACTCCCAGCCACAGGCCACGAAACAAAATCAACGGCACTTTTCCCTGGAAAACAAAACTGGCCTGCCAACTTTTTGATGGCAGATTGCAGGAGCCGCTTGGTACTATCAAACCAGCCCAACTTGGCACTGGTGCCACCATGGGTCTGGTCACCATCCTGCCTATCGTAGCTTTTCAGGAGCCAGCCGGTCACTCCCAGCCATAGGCCCCAGACACAAAGCACTGCCGGTTTCCCTGGCAAACAAAAGTATGCTACCCCGCTTCAGGATGGCAGATTGCAGGAGCCACTTTGCACAATCAAACCAGCCCGACTTGGCACTGGTGCCACCTCTGGTCTGGGAACCATCCTGCGTATCGTGGATTATAAGGAGCCAGATGGCCACTCCCAGCCACAGGCCCCCAAACAAAAACAACGGCGCTTTTCCCTGGAAAACAAAACTCGCCTGCCAACTTTTTAATGGCAGATTGCAGGAGCCACTTTGCACCATCAAACTAGCCCGACTTGGCACTGGTGCCACCTCTGGTCCGGGAACCATCCTGCGTATCGTGGATTCTAATTAGCCAGCCGGCCACTCCCAGCCACAGGCCCCCAAACACAAACAACGGCGCTTTTCCCTGGAAAACAAAACTCGCCTGCCAACATTTGATGGCAGATTGCAGGAGCCACTTTGCACCATCAAACCAGCCAAACTTGGCACTGGTGCCACCTCTGGTCTGGGAACCATCCTGCATATCGTGGATTATAAGGAGCCAGCCGGCCACTCCCAGCCACAGGCCCCCAAACACAAACATCGGCGCTTTTCCCTGGAAAACAAAACTCGCCTGCCAACTTTTTGATGGCAGATTGCAGGAGCCACTTGGTACTATCAAACCAGCCCAACTTGGCACTGGTGCCACCATGGGTCTGGTCACCATCCTGCCTATCGTAGCTTTTCAGGAGCCAGCCGGTCACTCCCAGGCATAGGCCCCCAGACACAAACCTCGGCTCGTTTCCCTGGCAAACAAAAGTAAGCTACCTCGCATCTGGATTGCAGATTGCAGGAGCCACTTGGTACTATCAAACCAGCCCGACTTGGAACTGGTGCCACCTCTGGTCTGGGAAACATCCTGCGTATCGTGGATTCTAATTAGCCAGCCGGCCACTCCCAGCCACAGTCCACCAAACACAAACAACGGCACTTTTCCCTGGGAAACAAAACTCGCCTGCCAACTTTTTCATGGCAGATTGCAGGAGCCACTTTGCACCATCAAACTAGCCCGACTTGGCACTGGTGCCACCATGGTCTGGGAACCATCCTGCGTATCGTGGATTCTAATTAGCCAGCCGGCCACTCCCAGCCATAGGCCCCCAAACACAAACAACGGCGCTTTCCCCTGGAAAACAAAAGTCGCCTGCCAACTTTTGGATGGCAGATTGCAGGAGCCGCTTGGTGCTATCAAATCAGCCCAACGTGGCACTGGTGCCACCATGATTCTGGTAACCATCCTGCCTATCGTAGCTTTTCAGGGGCCAGACAGTCACTCCCAGCCATAGGACCCCAGACAAAAACCTCGGCCCGTTTCCCTTGCAAACAAAAGTAAGCTGCCCCGCTTCTGGATGGCAGATTGCAGGAGCCACTAGGTACTATCAAACAAGCCCGACTTGGAACTGGTGCCACCTCTGGTCTGGGAACCATCCTGCGTATCGTGGATTCTAATTAGCCAGCCGGCCACTCCCAGCCATAGGCCCCCAAACACAAACAACGGCGCTTTTCCCTGGAAAACAAAACTGGCCTGCCAACTTTTTGATGGCAGATTGCAGGAGCCGCTTGGTACTATCAAATCAGCCTAACGTGGCACTGGTGCCACCATGAGTCTGGTAACCATCCTGCCTATCGTAGCTTTTCAGGAGCCAGCCGGTCACTCCCAGCCATAGGCCCCCAGACAAAAACCTCGGTCCGTTTCCCTGGCAAACAAAAGTAAGCTGCCCCGCTTCTGGATGGCAGATTGCAGGAGCCACTTGGTACTATCAAACCAGCCCGACTTGGAACTGGTGCCACCTCTGGTCTGGGAGGTATCCTGCGTATCGTGGATTCTAAGGAGCCAGCCGGCCACTCCCAGCCACAGGCCACCAAACAAAATCAACGGCACTTTTCCCTGGAAAACAAAACTCGCCTGCCAACTTTTTGATGGCAGATTGCAGGAGCCACTTTTCACCATCAAACTAGCCCGACTTGGCACTGGTGCCACCTCTGGTCTTGGAACCATCCTGCCTATCGTAGCTTTTCAGGAGCCAGCCGGTCACTCCCAGCCATAGGCCCCCAGACACAAACCTCGGCCCGTTTCCCTGGCAAACAAAATTAAGCTGCCCCGCTTCTGGATGGCAGATTGCAGGAGCTATTTAGTACTATCAAACCAGCCCAACTTGGCACTGGTGCCACCTTGGCTCTGGGAACCATCCTGCCTATTGTGGATTTTCAGGGGTCAGCCGGCCACTCTCAGCCATATGCCCTCAATCACAAACCACGGCCCTTTTCTCTGGCAAACAAAACTCAACTGCCCCTCTTCTGGATGGCAAATTGCAGGACGCACTTGGTACTACAAAAACAGCACAACTTGGCATTGGTGCCACCTTGGGTCTGGTCACCATCCTGCGTATCGAGCATTTTAAGGAGCCAGCCGGCCACTCCCAGCCATATGCCCCCAAACACAAACCAGGGCCCTGTACTCTGGGAAACAATACTCAGCTGCCCACCTTCTGGGTGGAAGATTGCAGGAGCCAATTCGTACTATCAAACCAGCCCGACTTGGCACTGGTGCCACCTCTGGTCTGTGAACCATCCTGCGTATTGTGGATTGACAGGAGCCAGCCGACCACTCTCGGCCACCGACCCCAATCAAAAACAACGGCCCGATTCACAGGCAAAAAATACTCAGCTGCCCCACTTCTGGATGGGTGATTGCAGGAGGCGCTTGACGCTGTCAAACCAGCCCTACTTGGCAATGGTGCCACCATGGGTCTGGGAACCATGCTGCGTATCATGGTATTTCAGGAGCCAGCCGGCCACTGCCAGCCACAGGACCCAAACACATACCACAGCCCTTTTCTCTGGCAAGCAAAACTCAGCTGCCCCGCTTTTGGATGGCAGATTGCAGGGGCCACTTGGTACTATCAAACCAGCCCAACTTGGCACTGGTGCCACCATGGGTCTGGTCACCATCCTGCCTATCGTAGCTTTTCAGGAGCCAGCCGGCCACTCCCAGCCACAGGCCCCCAAACAAAAACAACGGCGCTTTTCCCTGGAAAACAGAACTCGCCTGACAACTTTTTGATGGCAGATTGCAGGAGCCACTTGGTACTATCAAACCAGCCCAACTTGGCACTGGTGCCACCATGGGTCTGGTCACCATCCTGCCTATCGTAGCTTTTCACGACCGAGCCGGTCACTCCCAGCCATAGGCCCCCAGACACAAACCACGGCCCGTTTCCTTGGCAAACAAAAGTAAGCTGCCCCGCTTCTGGATGGCAGATTGCAGGAGCCACTTGGTACTATCAAACAAGCCCGACTTGGAACTGGTGCCACCTCTGGTCTGGGAACCATCCTGCCTATCGTGGATTCTAAGGAGCCAGCCGGCCACTCCCAGCCGCAGTCCACCAAACACAAACAACGGCACCTTTCCTTGGGAAACAAAACTCGCCTGCCAACTTTTTCATGGCAGATTGCAGGAGCCACTTTGCACCATCAAACTAGCCCGACTTGGCACTGGTGCCACCATGGTCTGGGAACCATCCTGCGTATCGTGGATTCTAATTAGCCAGCCGGCCACTCCCAGCCACAGGCCCCCAAACACAAACAAGAGCGCTTTTCCCTGGAAAACAAAACTCGCCTGCCAACTTTTTGATGGCAGATTGCAGGAGCCGCTTGGTACTATCAAATCAGCCCAACGTGGCACTGGTGCCACCATGAGTCTGGTAACCATCCTGCCTATCGTAGCTTTTCAGGAGCCAGCCGGTCACTCCCAGCCATAGGCCCCCAGACAAAAACCTCGGTCCGTTTCCCTGGCAAACAAAAGTAAGCTGCCCCGCTTCTGGATGGCAGATTGCAGGAGCCACTTGGTACTATCAAACCAGCCCGACTTGGAACTGGTGCCACCTCTGGTCTGGGAGGTATCCTGCGTATCGTGGATTCTAAGGAGCCAGCCGGCCACTCCCAGCCACAGGCCACCAAACAAAATCAACGGCACTTTTCCCGGGAAAACAAAACTCGCCTGCCAACTTTTTGATGGCAGATTGCAGGAGCCACTTTTCACCATCAAACTAGCCCGACTTGGCACTGGTGCCACCTCTGGTCTTGGAACCATCCTGCCTATCGTAGCTTTTCAGGAGCCAGCCGGTCACTCCCAGCCATAGGCCCCCAGACACAAACCTCGGCCCGTTTCCCTGGCAAACAAAATTAAGCTGCCCCGCTTCTGGGTGGCAGATTGCAGGAGCTATTTAGTACTATCAAACCAGCCCGACTTGGCACTGGTGCCACCTTGGCTCTGGGAACCATCCTGCCTATTGTGGATTTTCAGGGGTCAGCCGGCCACTCTCAGCCATATGCCCTCAAACACAAACCACGGCCCTTTTCTCTGGCAAACAAAACTCAACTGCCCCTCTTCTGGATGGCAAATTGCAGGACGCACTTGGTACTACAAAAACAGCACAACCTGGCACTGGTGCCACCTTGGGTCTGGTCACCATCCTGCGTATCGAGCATTTTAAGGAGCCAGCCGGCCACTCCCAGCCATATGCCCCCAAACACAAACCACGGCCCTGTACTCTGGGAAACAAAACTCAGCTGCCCACCTTCTGGGTGGAAGATTGCAGGAGCCAATTCGTACTATCAAACCAGCCCGACTTGGCACTGGTGCCACCATGGGTCTGGTCACCATCGTGCCTATCGTAGCTTTTCAGGAGCCAGCCGGTCACTCCCAGCCATATGCCCCCAAAAACAAACCACGGCCCTTTTCTCTGTCAAAGAAAAACCCGCTGCCCCGCTTCTGGATGGCAGATTGCAGGAGCCACTTGGTACTATCAAACCAGCCCGACTTGGCACTGGTGCCACCTTGGGTCTGTGAACCATCCTGCGTATTGCGGATTGTCAGGAGCCAGCCGACCACTCTCGGCCACCGACCCCAATCAAAAACAACGGCCCGATTCACAGGCAAAAAAAACTCAGCTGCCCCACATCTGGATGGGAGATTGCAGGAGGCGCTTGACTCTGTCAAACCAGCCCTACTTGGCACTGGTGCCACCTTGGGTCTGGGAACCATGCTGTGTATCATGGAATTTCAGGAGCCAGCCGGCCACTGCCAGCCACAGGACCCAAACATATACCACAGCCCTTTTCTCTGGCAAGCAAAACTCAGCTGCCCCGCTTTTGGATGGCAGATTGCAGGGGCCACTTGGTACTATCAAACCAGCCCAACTTGGCACTGGTGCCACCATGGGTCTGGTAACCATCTTGCCTATCGTAGCTTTTCACGACCGAGCCGGTCTCTCCCAGCCATAGGCCCCCAGACACAAACCACGGCCCGTCTCCTTGGCAAAAAAAAGTAAGCTGGCCCGCTTCTGGATGGCAGATTGCAGGAGCCACTTGGTACTATCAAACCAGCCCACCTTGGCACTGCTGCCACCATGGGTGAGGTAGCCATCCTGCCTATCGTAGCTTTTCAGGAGCCAGCCGGTCACTCCCAGCCACAGGCCCCCAAACAAAAACAACGGCGCTTTTCCCTGGAAAACAGAACTCGCCTGCCAACTTTTTGATGGCAAATTGCAGGAGCCGCTTGGTACTATCAAATCAGCCCAACTTGGCACTGGTGCCACCTTCGGTCTGGTCAGCATCCTGCCTATCGTAGCTTTTCAGGAGCCAGCCGGTCACTCCCAGCCATAGGCCCCCAGACACAAACCACGGCCCGTTTCCTTGGCAAACAAAAGTAAGCTACCCCGCTTCTGGATGGCAGATTGCAGGAGCCACTTTGTGGTATCAAACCAGCCTAAGTTAGCACTGGTGCCACCTCTGGTCTGGGAACCATCCTGCGTATCGTGGATTCTAAGGAGCCAGCCGGCCACTCCCAGCCACAGGCCCCCAAACACAAACAACGGCACTTTTCCCTGGAAAACAAAACTCGCCTGCCAACTATTTGATGGCAGATTGCAGGAGCCGCTTGGTACTATCAAATCAGCCCAACTTGGCACTGGTGCCACCATGAGTCTGGTAACCATCCTGCCTATCGTAGCTTTTCAGGAGCCAGCCAGTCACTCCCAGCCATAGGCCCCCAGGCAAAAACCTCGGGCGGTTTCCCTTGCAAACAAAAGTAAGCTGCCCCGCTTCTGGATGGCAGATTGCAGGAGCCACTTGGTACTATCAAACAAGCCCTACTTGGAACTGGTGCCACCTCTGGTCTGGGAACCATCCTGCGTATCGTGGATTCTAAGGAGCCAGCCGGCCACTCCCAGCCACAGGCCACAAAAAAAATCAACGGCACTTTTCCCTGGAAAACAAAACTGGCCTGCCAACTTTTTGATGGCAGATTGCAGGAGCCGCTTGGTACTATCAAACCAGCCCAACTTGGCACTGGTGCCACCATGGGTCTGGTCACCATCGTGCCTATCGTAGATTTTCAGGAGCCAGCCGGTCACTCCCAGCCATATGCCCCCAAAAACAAACCACGGCCCTTTTCTCTGGCAAACAAAAATCCGCTGCCCCGCTTCTGGATGGCAGATTGCAGGAGCCACTTGGTACTATCAAACCAGCCCGACTTGGCACTGGTGCCACCTTGGGTCTGTGAACCATCCTGCGTATTGTGGATTGACAGGAGCCAGCCGACCACTCTCGGCCACCGACCCCAATCAAAAACAACGGCCCGATTCACAGGCAAAAGAAACTCAGCTGCCCACTTCTGGATGGGAGATTGCAGGAGGCGCTTGACTCTGTCAAACCAGCCCTACTTGGCACTGGTGCCACCTTGAGTCTTGGAACCATGCTGCGTATCATGGAATTTCAGGAGCCAGCCGGCCACTGCCAGCCACAGGACCCAAACATATACCACAGCCCTTTTCTCTGGCAAGCAAAACTCAGCTGCCCCGGTTTTAGATGGCAGATTGCAGGAGCCACTTGGTACTATCAAACCAGCCCAACTTGGCACTGGTGCCACCATGGGTCTGGTCACCATCCTGCCTATCGTAGCTTTTCACGACCGAGCCGGTCACTCCCAGCCATAGGCCCCCAGACACAAACCACGACCCGTTTCCTTGTCAAAAAAAAGTAAGCTGCCCCGCTTCTGGATGGCAGATTGCAGGAGCCACTTGGTACTATCAAACCAGCCCAACTTGGCACTGCTGCCACCATGGGTCTGGTAGCCATCCTGCCTATCGTAGCTTTTCAGGAGCCAGCCGGCCACTCCCAACCACAGGCCCCCAAACAAAAACAACGGCGCTTTTCCCTGGAAAACAGAACTCGCCTGCCAACATTTTGATGGCAGATTGCAGGAGCCGCTTGGTACTATCAAACCAGCCCAACTTGGCACTGGTGCCACCATGGGTCTGGTAACCATCCTGCGTATGGTAGCTTTTCAGGAGCCAGCCGGTCACTCCCAGCCATAGGCCCCAGACACAAAGCACTGCCGGTTTCCCTGGCAAACAAAAGTATGCTACCCCGCTTCAGGATGGCAGATTGCAGGAGCCACTTTGCACCATCAAACCAGCCCGACTTGGCACTGGTGCCACCTCTGGTCTGGGAACCATCCTGCGTATCGTGGATTATAAGGAGCCAGCTGGCCACTCCCAGCCACAGGCCCCCAAACAAAAACAACGGCGCTTTTCCCTGGAAAACAAAACTCGCCTGCCAACTTTTTCATGGCAGATTGCAGGAGCCACTTTGCACCATCAAACTAGCCCGACTTGGCACTGGTGCCACCTCTGGTCTGGGAACCATCCTGCGTATCGTGGATTCTAATTAGCCAGCCGGCCACTCCCAGCCACAGGCCCCCAAACACAAACAACGGCGCTTTTCCCTGGAAAACAAAACTCGCCTGCCAACATTTGGATGGCAGATTGCAGGAGCCACTTTGCACCATCAAACCAGCCCAACTTGGCACTGGTGCCACCTCTGGTCTGGGAACCATCCTGCATATCGTGGATTCTAAGGAGCCAGCCGGCCACTCCCAGCCACAGGCCCCCAAACAAAAACAACGGCGCTTTTCCCTGGAAAACAAAACTCGCCTGCCAACTTTTTGATGGCAGATTGCAGGAGCCACTTGGTACTATCAAACCAGCCCGACTTGGCACTGTTTCCACCATGGGTCTGGTCACCATCCTGCCTATCGTAGCTTTTCAGGAGCCAGGCGGTCAGTCCCACCCAGAGGCCCCCAGAAAAAACCTCGGCCCGTTTCCCTGGCAAACAAAAGTAAGCTACTCCGCTTCTGGATGGCAGATTGCAGGAGCCACTTTGCACCATCAAACTAGCCCGACTTGGCATTGGTGCCACCTCTGGTCTGGGAACCATCCTGCGTATCGTGGATTCTAAGGAGCCAGCCGGCCACTCCCAGCCACAAGGCCCCAAACACAAACAACGGCGCTTTTCCCTGGAAAACAAAACTGGCCTGCCAACTTTTTGATGGCAGATTGCAGGAGCCGCTTGGTACTATCAAATCAGCCCAACGTGGCACTGGTGCCACCATGAGTCTGGTAAACATCCTGCCTATCGTAGCTTTTCAGGAGCCAGCCGGTCACTCCCAGCCATGGGCCCCCAGACACAAACCTCGGCCCGTTTCCCTGGCAAACTAAAGTAAGCTACCCCGCTTCTGGATGGCAGATTGCAGGAGCCACTTTGTGGTATCAAACCAGCCCGACTTGGAACTGGTGCCACCTCTGGTCTGGGAACCATCCTGCGTATCGTGGATTCTAAGGAGCCAGCCGATCGCTCCCAGCCACAGGACCCCAAACAAAAACAACGGCGCTTTTCCCTGGAAAACAGAACTCGCCTGCCAACTTTTTGATGGCAGATTGCAGGGACCACTTGGTACTATCAAACCAGCCCAACTTGGCACTGGTGCCACCATGGGTCTGGTCACCATCCTGCCTATCGTAGCTTTTCAGGAGCCAGCCGGTCACTCCCAGCCATAGGCCCCAGACAAAATGCTCTGCCCGTTTCCCGGGCAAAGAAAAGTATGCTACCCCGCTTCAGGATGGCAGATTGCAGGAGCCACTTTGCACCATCAAACAAGCCCGACTTGGCACTGGTGCCACCTCTGGTCTGGGAACCATCCTGCGTATCGTGGATTCTAAGGAGCCAGCTGGCCACTCCCAGCCACAGGCCCCCAAACACAAACCTCAGCCCGTTTCCCTGGCAAAAAAACGAAAGCTACCCCGCTTCTGGATGGCAGATTGCAGGAGCTATTTAGTACTATCAAACCAGCCCAACTTGGCACTGGTGCCACCTTGGCTCTGGTCACCATACTGCCTATAGTGGATTTTCAGGGGTCAGCCGGCCACTCTCAGCCATATGCCCTCAAACACAAACCACAGCCCGTTTCCCTGGCAAACAAAAGTATGCTACCCCGCTTCAGGATGGCAGATTGCAGGAGCCACTTTGTACCATCAAACCAGCCCGACTTGGCACTGGTGCCACCTCTGGTCTGGGAACCATCCTGCGTATCGTGGATTATAAGGAGCCAGCCGGCCACTCCCAGCCACAGGCCCCCAAACATAAACAACGGCGCTTTTCCCTGGAAAACAAAACTCGCCTGCCAACTTTTTAATGGCAGATTGCAGGAGCCACTTTGCACCATCAAACTAGCCCGACTTGGCACTGGTGCCACCTCTGGTCTGGGAACCATCCTGCGTATCGTGGATTCTAATTAGCCAGACGGCCACTCCCAGCCACAAGCCCCCAAACAAAAACAACAGCGCTTTTCCCTGGAAAACAAAACTCGCCTGCCAACTTTTTGATGGCAGATTGCAGGAGCCACTTGGTACTATCAAACCAGCCGAACTTGGCACTGGTGCCACCATGGGTCTGGTCTCCATCCTGCCTATCGTAGCTTTTCAGGAGCCAGCCGGTCACTCCCAGCCATAGGCCCCCAGAAAAAACCTCGGCCCGTTTCCCTGGCAAACAAAAGTAAGCTACCCCGCTTCTGGATGGCAGATTGCAGGAGCCACTTTGCACCATCAAACTAGCCCGACTTAGCACTGGTGCCACCTCTGGTCTGGGAACCATCCTGCGTATCGTGGATTCTAAGGAGCCAGCCGGCCACTCCCAGCCACAGTCCACCAAACACAAACAACGGCACTTTTCCCTGGAAACCAAACTCGCCTGCCAACTATTTCATGGCAGATTGCAGGAGCTACTTCGCACCATCAAACTAGCCCGACTTGGCACTGGTGCCACCATGGTCTGGGAACCATCCTGCGTATCGTGGATTCTAATTAGCCAGCCGGCCACTCCCAGCCATAGGCTCCCAAACACAAACAACGGCGCTTTCCCCTGGAAAACAAAAGTCGCCTGCCAACTTTTTGATGGCAGATTGCAGGAGCCGCTTGGTGCTATCAAATCAGCCCAACGTGGCACTGGTGCCACCATGAGTCTGGTAACCATCCTGCCTATCGTAGCTTTTCAGGAGCCAGCCAGTCACTCCCAGCCATAGGACCCCAGACAAAAACCTCGGCCCGTTTCCCTTGCAAACAAAAGTAAGCTGCCCCGCTTCTGGATGGCAGATTGCAGGAGCCACTTGGTACTATCAAACAAGCCCGACTTGGAACTGGTGCCACCTCATGTCTGGGAACCATCCTGCGTATCGTGGATTCTAAGGAGCCAGCCGGCCACTCCCAGCCACAGTCAACCAAACACAAACAACGGCACTTTTCCCTGGAAAACAAAACTCGCCTGCCAACTTTTTCATGGCAGATTGCAGGAGCCACTTTGCACCATCAAACTAGCCCGACTTGGCACTGGTGCCACCTCTGGTCTGGGAACCATCCTGCGTATCGTGGATTCTAATTAGCCAGCCGGCCACTCCCAGCCATAGGCCCCCAAACACAAACAACGGCGCTTTTCCCTGGAAAACAAAACTCGCCTGCCAACTTTTTGATGGCAGATTGCAGGAGCCGCTTGGTACTACCAAATCAGCCCAACGTGGCACTGGTGCCACCATGAGTCTGGTAACCATCCTGCTTATCGTAGCTTTTCAGGAGCCAGCCAGTCACTCCCAGCCATAGGCCCCCAGACAAAAACATCGGCCCGTTTACCTGGCAAACAAAAGTAAGCTGCCCCGCTTCTGGATGGCAGATTGCAGGAGCCACTTGGTACTATCAAACAAGCCCGACTTGGAACTGGTGCCACCTCTGGTCTGGGAACCATCCTGCGTATCGTGGATTCTAAGGAGCCAGCCGGCCACTCCCAGCCACAGGCCACGAAACAAAATCAACGGCACTTTTCCCTGGAAAACAAAACTGGCCTGCCAACTTTTTGATGGCAGATTGCAGGAGCCGCTTGGTACTATCAAACCAGCCCAACTTGGCACTGGTGCCACCATGGGTCTGGTCACCATCCTGCCTATCGTAGCTTTTCAGGAGCCAGCCGGTCACTCCCAGCCATAGGCCCCAGACACAAAGCACTGCCGGTTTCCCTGGCAAACAAAAGTATGCTACCCCGCTTCAGGATGGCAGATTGCAGGAGCCACTTTGCACAATCAAACCAGCCCGACTTGGCACTGGTGCCACCTCTGGTCTGGGAACCATCCTGCGTATCGTGGATTATAAGGAGCCAGATGGCCACTCCCAGCCACAGGCCCCCAAACAAAAACAACGGCGCTTTTCCCTGGAAAACAAAACTCGCCTGCCAACTTTTTAATGGCAGATTGCAGGAGCCACTTTGCACCATCAAACCAGCCCGACTTGGCAATGGTGCCACCTTGGGTCTGGTCACCATCCTGCGTATCGAGCATTTTAAGGAGCCAGCCGGTCACTCCCAGCCATATGCTCCCACAAACAAACCACGGCCCTTTTCTCTGGCAAACAAAAATCCGCTGCCCCGCTTCTGGATGGCAGATTGCAGGAGCCACTTGCTACTATCAAACCAGCCCGACTTGGCACTGGTGCCACCTTGGGTCTGGTAACAATCCTGCGTATTGTGGATTGTCAGGAGCCAGCCGACCACTCTCGGCCACAGACCCCAATCAAAAACAACGGCCCGATTCACAGGCAAAAAAAACTCAGCTGCCCCACTTCTGGATGGGAGATTGCAGGAGGCGCTTGACGCTGTCAAACCAGCCCTACTTGGCACTGGTGCCACCTTGGGTCTGGGAACCATGCTGCGTATCATGGAATTTCAGGAGCCAGCCGGCCACTGCCAGCCACAGGACCCAAACATATACCACAGCCCTTTTCTCTGGCAAGCAAAACTCAGCTGCCCCGCTTTTGGATGGCAGATTGCAGGAGCCGCTTGGTACTATCAAACCAGCCCAACTTGGCACTGGTGCCACCATGGGTCTGGTAACCATCTTGCCTATCGTAGCTTTTCACGACCGAGCCGGTCTCTCCCAGCCATAGGCCCCCAGACACAAACCACGGCCCGTTTCCTTGGCAAACAAAAGTAAGCTGCCCCGCTTCTGGATGCAAGATTGCAGGAGCCACTTTGTGGTATCAAACCAGCCCAACTTAGCACTGGTGCCACCTCTGGTCTGGGAACCATCCTGCGTATCGTGGATTCTAAGGAGCCAGCCGGCCACTCCCAGCCACAGGACCCCAAACACAAACAACGGCGCTTTTCCCTGGAAAACAAAACTGGCCTGCCAACTTTTTGATGGCAGATTGCAGGAACCACTTGGTACTATCATACCAGCCCAACTTGGCACTGGTTCCACCATGGGTCTGGTAACCATCCTGCCTATCGTAGCTTTTCAGGAGCCACCCGGTCACTCCCAGCCATAGGCCCCAGACAAAAAGCACTGCCGGTTTCCCTGGCAAACAATAGTATGCTACCCCGCTTCAGGATGGCAGATTGCAGGAGCCACTTTGCACCATAAAACCAGCCCGACTTGGCACTGGTGCCACCTCTGGTCTGGGAACCATCCTGCGTATCGTGGATTATAAGGAGCCAGCTGGCCACTCCCAGCCACAGGCCCCCAAACACAAACAACGGCGCTTTTCCTGGAAAACAAAACTCGCCTGCCAACATTTTGATGGCAGATTGCAGGAGCCACTTTGCACCCTCAAACTAGCCCGACTTGGCACTGGTGCCACCTCTGGTCTGGGAACCATCCTGCGTATCGTGGATTCTAAGGAGCCAGCCGGCCACTCCCAGCCACAGGACCCCAAACACAAACAACGGCGCTTTTCCCTGGAAAACAAAACTCGCCTGCCAACTTTTTGATGGCAGATTGCAGGAGCTGCTTGGTACTATCAAATCAGCCCAACTTGGCACTGGTGCCACCATGGGTCTGGTAACCATCCTGCCTATTGTAGCTTTTCAGGAGCCAGCCGGTCACTCCCAGCCATAGGCCCCCAGACACAAACCTCGGCCCGTTTCCCTGGCAAACAAAAGTAAGCTGCCCCGCTTCTGGATGGCAGATTGCAGGAGCCACTTGGTACTATCAAACCAGCCCGACTTGGAACTGGTGCCACCTCTGGTCTGGGAACCATCCTGCGTATCGTGGATTCTAAGGAGCCAGCCGGCCACTCCCAGCCACAGTCCACCAAACACAAAAAACGGCACTTTTCCCTGGAAAACAAAACTCGCCTGCCAACTTTTTCATGGCAGATTGCAGGAGCCACTTTGCACCATCAAACTAGCCCGACTTGGCACTGGTGCCACCATGGTCTGGGAACCATCCTGCGTATCGTGGATTCTAATTAGCCAGCCGGCCACTCCCAGCCATAGGCCCCCAAACACAAACAACGGCGCTTTCCCCTGGAAAACAAAACTCGCCTGCCAACTTTTTGATGGCAGATTGCAGGAGCCGCTTGGTACTATCAAATCAGCCCAACGTGGCACTGGTGCCACCATGAGTCTGGTAACCATCCTGCCTATCGTAGCTTTTCCGGAGCCAGCCAGTCACTCCCAGCCATAGGCCCCCAGACAAAAACCTCGGCCCGTTTCCCTTGCAAACAAAAGTAAGCTGCCCCGCTTCTGGATGGCAGATTGCAGGAGCCACTTGGTACTATCAAACAAGCCTTACTTGGAACTGGTGCCACCTCTGGTCTGGGAACCATCCTGCGTATCGTGGATTCTAAGGAGCCAGCCGGCCACTCCCAGCCACAGGCCACAAAAAAAATCAACGGCACTTTTCCCTGGAAAACAAAATTGGCCTGCCAACTTTTTGATGGCAGATTGCAGGAGCCGCTTGGTACTATCAAACCAGCCCAACTTGGCACTGGTGCCACCATGGGTCTGGTCACCATCGTGCCTATCGTAGCTTTTCAGGAGCCAGCCGGTCACTCCCAGCCATATGCCCCCAAAAACAAACCACGGCCCTTTTCTCTGGCAAACAAAAATCCGCTGCCCCGCTTCTGGATGGCAGATTGCAGGAGCCACTTGCTACTATCAAACCAGCCCGACTTGGCACTGGTGCCACCTTGGGTCTGTGAACCATCCTGCGTATTGTGGATTGTCAGGAGCCAGCCGACCACTCTCGGCCACCGACCCCAATCAAAAACAACGGCCCGATTCACAGGCAAAAAAAACTCAGCTGCCCCACTTCTGGATGGGAGATTGCAGGAGGCGCTTGACTCTGTCAAACCAGCCCTACTTGGCACTGGTGCCACCTTGGGTCTGGGAACCATGCTGCGTATCATGGAATTTCAGGAGCCAGCCGGCCACTGCCAGCCGCAGGACCCAAACATATACCACAGCCATTTTCTCTGGCAAGCAAAACTCAGCTGCCCCGCTTTTAGATGGCAGATTGCAGGAGCCACTTGGTACTATCAAACCAGCCCAACTTGGCACTGGTGCCACCTCTGGTCTGGTCACCATCCTGCCTATCGTAGCTTTTCACGACCGAGCCGGTCACTCCCAGCCATAGGCCCCCAGACACAAACCACGGCCCGTTTCCTTGTCAAAAAAAAGTAAGCTGCCCCGCTTCTGGATGGCAGATTGCAGGAGCCACTTGGTACTATCAAACCAGCCCAACTTGGCACTGCTGCCACCATGGGTCTGGTAGCCATCCTGCCTATCGTAGCTTTTCAGGAGCCAGCCGGCCACTCCCAGCCACAGGCCCCCAAACACAAACAACGGCGCTTTTCCCTGGAAAACCGAACTCGCCTGCCAACATTTTGATGGCAGATTGCAGGAGCCGCTTGGTACTATCAAACCAGCCCAACTTGGCACTGGTGCCACCATGGGTCTGGTAACCATCCTGCCTATCGTAGCTTTTCAGGAGCCAGCCGGTCACTCCCAGCCATAGGCCCCAGACACAAAGCACTGCCGGTTTCCCTGGCAAACAAAAGTATGCTACCCCGCTTCAGGATGGCAGATTGCAGGAGCCACTTTGCACCATCAAACTAGCCCGACTTGGCACTGGTGCCACCTCTGGTCTGGGAACCATCCTGCGTATCGTGGATTCTAATTAGCCAGCCGGCCACTCCCAGCCACAGGCCCCCAAACACAAACAACGGCGCTTTTCCCTGGAAAACAAAACTCGCCTGCCAACATTTTGATGGCAGATTGCAGGAGCCACTTTGCACCATCAAACAACCCCGACTTGGCATTGGTGCCACCTCTGGTCTGGGAACCATCCTGCATATCGTGGATTCTAACTAGCCAGCCGGCCACTCCCAGCCACAGGCCCCCAAACACAAACAACGGCGCTTTTCCCTGGAAAACAAAACTCGCCTGCCAACTTTTTAATGGCAGATTGCAGGAGCCACTTGGTACTGTCAAACCAGCCCAACTTGGCACTGTTTCCACCATGGGTCTGGTCACCATCCTGCCTATCGTAGCTTTTTAGGAGCCAGCCTGTCAGTCCCACCCAGAGGCCCCCAGAAAAAACCTCGGCCCGTTTCCCTGGCAAACAAAAGTAAGCTGCCCCGCTTCAGGATGGCAGATTGCAGGAGCCACTTTGCACCATCAAACTAGCCCGACTTGGCATTGGTGGCACCTCTGGTCTGGGAACCATCCTGCGTATCGTAAATTCTAAGGAGCCAGCCGGCCACTCCCAGCCACAGGACCCCAAACACAAACAACGGCGCTTTTCCCTGGAAAACAAAACTCGCCTGCCAACTTCTTGATGGCAGATTGCAGGAGCCGCTTGGTACTATCAAATCAGCCCAACTTGGCACTGGTGCCACCATGAGTCTGGTAACCATCCTGCCTATCGTAGCTTTTCAGGAGCCAGCCGGTCACTCCCAGCCATAGGCCCCCAGACACAAACCTCGGCCCGTTTCCCTGGCAAACAAAAGTAAGCTGCCCCGCTTCTGGATGGCAGATTGCAGGAGCCACTTGGTACTATCAAACCAGCCCGACTTGGAACTGGTGCCACCTCTGGTCTGGGAACCATCCTGCGTATCGTGGATTCTAAGGAGCCAGCCGGCCACTCCCAGCCACAGTCCACCAAACACAAACAACGGCACTTTTCCCTGGAAACCAAACTCGCCTGCCAACTATTTCATGGCAGATTGCAGGAGCTACTTCGCACCATCAAACTAGCCCGACTTGGCACTGGTGCCACCATGGTCTGGGAACCATCCTGCGTATCGTGGATTCTAATTAGCCAGCCGGCCAATCCCAGCCATAGGCCCCCAAACACAAACAACGGCGCTTTCCCCTGGAAAACAAAACTCGCCTGCCAACTTTTTGATGGCAGATTGCAGGAGCCGCTTGGTACTATCAAATCAGCCCAACGTGGCACTGGTGCCACCATGAGTCTGGTAACCATCCTGCCTATCGTAGCTTTTCCGGAGCCAGCCAGTCACTCCCAGCCATAGGCCCCCAGACAAAAACCTCGGCCCGTTTCCCGTGCAAACAAAAGTAAGCTGCCCCGCTTCTGGATGGCAGATTGCAGGAGCCACTTGGTACTATCAAACAAGCCTTACTTGGAACTGGTGCCACCTCTGGTCTGGGAACCATCCTGCGTATCGTGGATTCTAAGGAGCCAGCTGGCCACTCCCAGCCACAGGCCACAAAAAAAATCAACGGCACTTTTCCCTGGAAAACAAAACTGGCCTGCCAACTTTTTGATGGCAGATTGCAGGAGCCGCTTGGTACTATCAAACCAGCCCAACTTGGCACTGGTGCCACCATGGGTCTGGTCACCATCGTGCCTATCGTAGCTTTTCAGGAGCCAGCCGGTCACTCCCAGCCATATGCCCCCAAAAACAAACCACGGCCCTTTTCTCTGGCAAACAAAAATCCGCTGCCCCGCTTCTGGATGGCAGATTGCAGGAGCCACTTGCTACTATCAAACCAGCCCGACTTGGCACTGGTGCCACCTTGGGTCTGTGAACCATCCTGCGTATTGTGGATTGTCAGGAGCCAGCCGACCACTCTCGGCCACAGACCCCA
This sequence comes from Melospiza georgiana, assembly GCF_028018845.1. Lineage (NCBI taxonomy): Eukaryota > Metazoa > Chordata > Aves > Passeriformes > Passerellidae > Melospiza > Melospiza georgiana. The sequence goes on from NC_080459.1 coordinate 4,026,554, forward strand.
ATCAAAAACAACGGCCCGATTCACAGGCAAAAAATACTCAGCTGCCCCACTTCTGGATGGGAGATTGCAGGAGGCGCTTGACGCTGTCAAACCAGCCCTACTTGGCACTGGTGCCACCTTGGGTCTGGGAACCATGCTGCGTATCATGGAATTTCAGGAGCCAGCCGGCCACTCCCAGCCGCAGGACCCAAACATATACTACAGCCATTTTCTCTGGCAAGCAAAACTCAGCTGCCCCGCTTTTGGATGGCAGATTGCAGGAGCCACTTGGTACTATCAAACCAGCCCAACTTGGCACTGGTGCCACCATGGGTCTGGTCACCATCCTGCCTATCGTAGCTTTTCAGGAGCCAGCCGGCCACTCCCAGCCACAGGCCCCCAAACACAAACAACGGCGCTTTTCCCTGGAAAACAGAACTCGCCTGCCAACTTTTTGATGGCAGATTGCAGGAGCCGCTTGGTACTATCAAACCAGCCCAACTTGGCACTGGTGCCACCATGGGTCTGGTAACCATCCTGCCTATCGTAGCTTTTCAGGAGCCAGCCGGTCACTCCCAGCCATAGGCCCCAGACACAAAGCACTGCCGGTTTCCCTGGCAAACAAAAGTATGCTACCCCGCTTCAGGATGGCAGATTGAAGGAGCCACTTTGCACCATCAAACCAGCCCGACTTGGCACTGGTGCCACCTCTGGTCTGGGAACCATCCTGCGTATCGTGGATTCTAAGGAGCCAGCTGGCCACTCCCAGCCACAGGCCGCCAAACACAAACAACGGCGCTTTTCCCTGGAAAACAAAACTCGCCTGCCAACTTTTTAATGGCAGATTGCAGGGGACACTTTGCACCATCAAACTAGCCCGACTTGGCACTGGTGCCACCTCTGGTCCGGGAACCATCCTGCGTATCGTGGATTCTAATTAGCCAGCCGGCCACTCCCAGCCACAGGCCCCCAAACACAAACAACGGCGCTTTTCCCTGGAAAACAAAACTCGCCTGCCAACTTTTTGATGGCAGATTGCAGGAGCCACTTGGTACTATCAAACCAGCCCAACTTGGCACTGGTGCCACCTCTGGTCTTGGAACCATCCTGCCTATCGTAGCTTTTCAGGAGCCAGCCGGTCACTCCCAGCCATAGGCCCCCAGACACAAACCTCGGCCCGTTTCCCTGGCAAACAAAATTAAGCTGCCCCGCTTCTGGATGGCAGATTGCAGGAGCTATTTAGTACTATCAAACCAGCCCAACTTGGCACTGGTGCCACCATGGGTCTGGTCACCATCGTGCCTATCGTAGCTTTTCAGGAGCCAGCCGGTCACTCCCAGCCATATGCCCCCAAAAACAAACCACGGCCCTTTTCTCTGGCAAACAAAAATCCGCTGCCCCGCTTCTGGATGGCAGATTGCAGGAGCCACTTGCTACTATCAAACCAGCCCGACTTGGCACTGGTGCCACCTTGGGTCTGTGAACCATCCTGCGTATTGTGGATTGTCAGGAGCCAGCCGACCACTCTCGGCCACAGACCCCAATCAAAAACAACGGCCCGATTCACAGGCAAAAAATACTCAGCTGCCCCACTTCTGGATGGGAGATTGCAGGAGGCGCTTGACGCTGTCAAACCAGCCCTACTTGGCACTGGTGCCACCTTGGGTCTGGGAACCATGCTGCGTATCATGGAATTTCAGGAGCCAGCCGGCCACTCCCAGCCGCAGGACCCAAACATATACTACAGCCATTTTCTCTGGCAAGCAAAACTCAGCTGCCCCGCTTTTGGATGGCAGATTGCAGGAGCCACTTGGTACTATCAAACCAGCCCAACTTGGCACTGGTGCCACCATGGGTCTGGTCACCATCCTGCCTATCGTAGCTTTTCAGGAGCCAGCCGGCCACTCCCAGCCACAGGCCCCCAAACACAAACAACGGCGCTTTTCCCTGGAAAACAGAACTCGCCTGCCAACTTTTTGATGGCAGATTGCAGGAGCCGCTTGGTACTATCAAACCAGCCCAACTTGGCACTGGTGCCACCATGGGTCTGGTAACCATCCTGCCTATCGTAGCTTTTCAGGAGCCAGCCGGTCACTCCCAGCCATAGGCCCCAGACAAAAAGCACTGCCGGTTTCCCTGGCAAACAAAAGTATGCTACCCCGCTTCAGGATGGCAGATTGAAGGAGCCACTTTGCACCATCAAACCTGCCCGACTTGGCACTGGTGCCACCTCTGGTCTGGGAACCATCCTGCGTATCGTGGATTCTAAGGAGCCAGCTGGCCACTCCCAGCCACAGGCCGCCAAACACAAACAACGGCGCTTTTCCCTGGAAAACAAAACTCGCCTGCTAACTTTTTAATGGCAGATTGCAGGGGACACTTTGCACCATCAAACTAGCCCGACTTGGCACTGGTGCCACCTCTGGTCCGGGAACCATCCTGCGTATCGTGGATTCTAATTAGCCAGCCGGCCACTCCCAGCCACAGGCCCCCAAACACAAACAACGGCGCTTTTCCCTGGAAAACAAAACTCGCCTGCCAACTTTTTGATGGCAGATTGCAGGAGCCACTTGGTACTATCAAACCAGCCCAACTTGGCACTGGTGCCACCATGGGTCTGGTCACCATCCTGCGTATCGTAGCTTTTCACGACCGAGCCGGTCACTCCCAGCCATAGGCCCCCAGACACAAACCACGGCCCTTTTCCTTGGCAAACAAAAGTAAGCTGCCCCGCTTCTGGATGGCAGATTGCAGGAGCCACTTGGTACTATCAAACCAGCCCGACTTGGAACTGGTGCCACCTCTGGTCTGGGAACCATCCTGCGTATCATGGATTCTAAGGAGCCAGCCGGCCACTCCCAGCCACAGTCCACCAAACACAAACAACGGCACTTTTCCCTGGAAAACAAAACTCGCCTGCCAACTTTTTCATGGCAGATTGCAGGAGCCACTTTGCACCATCAAACTAGCCCGACTTGGCACTGGTGCCACCATGGTCTGGGAACCATCCTGCGTATCGTGGATTCTAATTAGCCAGCCAGCCACTCCCAGCCACAGGCCCCCAAACACAAACAACGGCGCTTTCCCCTGGAAAACAAAACTCGCCTGCCAACTTTTTGATGGCAGATTGCAGGAGCCGCTTGGTACTATCAAATCAGCCCAACGTGGCACTGGTGCCACCATGAGTCTGGTAACCATCCTGCCTATCGTAGCTTTTCAGGAGCCAGCCAGTCACTCCCAGCCATAGGCCCCCAGACAAAAACCTCGGCCCGTTTCCCTTGTAAACAAAAGTAAGCTGCCCCGCTTCTGGATGGCAGATTGCAGGAGCCACTTGGTACTATCAAACAAGCCTTACTTGGAACTGGTGCCACCTCTGGTCTGGGAACCATCCTGCGTATCGTGGATTCTAAGGAGCCAGCCGGCCACTCCCAGCCACAGGCCACAAAAAAAATCAACGGCACTTTTCCCTGGAAAACAAAACTGGCCTGCCAACTTTTTGATGGCAGATTGCAGGAGCCGCTTGGTACTATCAAACCAGCCCAACTTGGCAATGGTGCCACCATGGGTCTGGTCACCATCGTGCCTATCGTAGCTTTTCAGGAGCCAGCCGGTCACTCCCAGCCATATGCCCCCAAAAACAAACCACGGCCCTTTTCTCTGGCAAACAAAAATCCGCTGCCCCGCTTCTGGATGGCAGATTGCAGGAGCCACTTGCTACTATCAAACCAGCCCAACTTGGCACTGGTGCCACCTTGGGTCTGTGAACCATCCTGCGTATTGCGGATTGTCAGGAGCCAGCCGACCACTCTCGGCCACCAACCCCAATCAAAAACAACGGCCCGATTCACAGGCAAAAAAAACTCAGCTGCCCCACTTCTGGATGGGAGATTGCAGGAGGCGCTTGACTCTGTCAAACCAGCCCTACTTGGCGCTGCTGCCACCATGGGTCTGGTAGCCATCCTGCCTATCGTAGCTTTTCAGGAGCCAGCCGGCCAGTCCCAGCCACAGGCCCCCAAACAAAAACAACGGCGCTTTTCCCTGGAAAACAGAACTCGCCTGCCAACATTTTGATGGCAGATTGCAGGAGCCGCTTGGTACTATCAAACCAGCCCAACTTGGCACTGGTGCCACCATGGGTCTGGTCACCATCCTGCCTATCGTAGCTTTTCAGGAGCCAGCCGGTCACTCCCAGCCATAGGCCCCAGACACAAAGCACTGCCGGTTTCCCTGGCAAACAAAAGTATGCTACCCCGCTTCAGGATGGCAGATTGCAGGAGCCACTTTGCACCATCAAAACAGCCCGACTTGGAACTGGTGCCACCTCTGGTCTGGGAACCATCCTGCGTATCGTGGATTATAAGGAGCCAGATGGCCACTCCCAGCCACAGGCCCCCAAACAAAAACAACGGCGCTTTTCCCTGGAAAACAAAACTCGCCTGCCAACTTTTTAATGGCAGATTGCAGGAGCCACTTTGCACCATCAAACTAGCCCGACTTGGCACTGGTGCCACCTCTGGTCCGGGAACCATCCTGCGTATCGTGGATTCTAATTAGCCAGCCGGCCACTCCCAGCCACAGGCCCCCAAACACAAACAACGGCGCTTTTCCCTGGAAAACAAAACTCGCCTGCCAACATTTTGATGGCAGATTGCAGGAGCCACTTTGCACCATCAAACTAGCCCGACTTGGCACTGGTGCCACCTCTGGTCTGGGAACCATCCTGCGTATCGTGGATTCTAAGGAGCCAGCCGGCCACTCCCAGCCACAGGACCCCAAACAAAATCAACGGCGCTTTTCCCTGGAAAACAAAACTCGCCTGCCAACATTTTGATGGCAGATTGCAGGAGCCACTTTGCACCATCAAACTAGCCCGACTTGGCACTGGTGCCACCTCTGGTCTGGGAACCATCCTGCGTATCGTGGATTCTAAGGAGCCAGCCGGCCACTCCCAGCCACAGGACCCCAAACAAAATCAACGGCGCTTTTCCCTGGAAAACAAAACTCGCCTGCCAACTATTTGATGGCAGATTGCAGCAGCCGCTTGGTACTATCAAATCAGCCCAACGTGGCACTGGTGCCACCATGAGTCTGGTAACCATCCTGCCTATCGTAGCTTTTTAGGAGCCAGCCGGTCACTCCCAGCCATAGGCCCCCAGACACAAACCTCGGCCCGTTTCCCTGGCAAACAAAAGTAAGCTGCCCCGCTTCTGGATGGCAGATTGCAGGAGCCACTTGGTACTATCAAACCAGCCCGACTTGGAACTGGTGCCACCTCTGGTCTGGGAACCATCCTGCGTATCGTGGATTCTAAGGAGCCAGCCGGCCACTCCCAGCCACAGTCCACCAAACACAAACAACGGCACTTTTCCCTGGAAAACAAAACTCGCCTGCCAACATTTTCATGGCAGATTGCAGGAGCCACTTTGCACCATCAAACTAGCCCGACTTGGCACTGGTGCCACCATGGTCTGGGAACCATCCTGCGTATCGTGGATTCTAATTAGCCAGCCGGCCACTCCCAGCCATAGGCCCCCAAACACAAACAACGGCGCTTTCCCCTGGAAAACAAAACTCGCCTGCCAACTTTTTGATGGCAGATTGCAGGAGCCGCTTGGTACTATCAAATCAGCCCAACGTGGCACTGGTGCCACCATGAGTCTGGTAACCATCCTGCCTATCGTAGCTTTTCCGGAGCCAGCCAGTCACTCCCAGCCATAGGCCCCCAGACAAAAACCTCGGCCCGTTTCCCTTGCAAACAAAAGTAAGCTGCCCCGCTTCTGGATGGCAGATTGCAGGAGCCACTTGGTACTATCAAACAAGCCTTACTTGGAACTGGTGCCACCTCTGGTCTGGGAACCATCCTGCGTATCGTGGATTCTAAGGAGCCAGCTGGCCACTCCCAGCCACAGGCCACAAAAAAAATCAACGGCACTTTTCCCTGGAAAACAAAACTGGCCTGCCAACTTTTTGATGGCAGATTGCAGGAGCCGCTTGGTACTATCAAACCAGCCCAACTTGGCACTGGTGCCACCATGGGTCTGGTCACCATCGTGCCTATCGTAGCTTTTCAGGAGCCAGCCGGTCACTCCCAGCCATATGCCCCCAAAAACAAACCACGGCCCTTTTCTCTGGCAAACAAAAATCCGCTGCCCCGCTTCTGGATGGCAGATTGCAGGAGCCACTTGCTACTATCAAACCAGCCCGACTTGGCACTGGTGCCACCTTGGGTCTGTGAACCATCCTGCGTATTGTGGATTGTCAGGAGCCAGCCGACCACTCTCGGCCACAGACCCCAATCAAAAACAACGGCCCGATTCACAGGCAAAAAAAACTCAGCTGCCCCACTTCTGGATGGGAGATTGCAGGAGGCGCTTGACTCTGTCAAACCAGCCCTACTTGGCAATGGTGCCACCTTGGGTCTGGGAACCATGCTGCGTATCATGGAATTTCAGGAGCCAGCCGGCCACTCCCAGCCGCAGGACCCAAACATATACCACAGCCATTTTCTCTGGCAAGCAAAACTCAGCTGCCCCGCTTTTAGATGGCAGATTGCAGGAGCCACTTGGTACTATCAAACCAGCCCAACTTGGCACTGGTGCCACCATGGGTCTGGTCACCATCCTGCCTATCGTAGCTTTTCAGGAGCCAGCCGGCCACTCCCAGCCACAGGCCCCCAAACAAAAACAACGGCGCTTTTCCCTGGAAAACAGAACTCGCCTGCCAACATTTTGATGGCAGATTGCAGGAGCCACTTGGTACTATCAAACCAGCCCTACTTGGCACTGGTGCCACCATGGGTCTGGTAACCATCCTGCCTATCGTAGCTTTTCAGGAGCCAGCCGGCCACTCCCAGCCACAGGCCCCCAAACAAAAACAACGGCGCTTTTCCCTGGAAAACAGAACTCGCCTGCCAACATTTTGATGGCAGATTGCAGGAGCCACTTGGTACTATCAAACCAGCCCAACTTGGCACTGGTGTCACCATGGGTCTGGTAACCATCCTGCCTATCGTAGCTTTTCAGGAGCCAGCCGGTCACTCCCAGCCATAGGCCCCAGACACAAAGCACTGCCGGTTTCCCTGGCAAACAAAAGTATGCTACCCCGCTTCAGGATGGCAGATTGCAGGAGCTATTTAGTACTATCAAACCAGCCCAACTTGGCACTGGTGCCACCTTGGCTCTGGGAAACATCCTGCCTATTGTGGAATTTCAGGGGTCAGCCGGCACTCTCAGCCATATGCCCTCAAACACAAACCACGGCCCTTTTCTCTGGCAAACAAAACTCAACTGCCCCTCTTCTGGATGGCAAATTGCAGGACGCACTTGGTACTACAAAAACAGCACAACCTGGCACTGGTGCCACCTTGGGTCTGGTCACCATCCTGCGTATCGTGGATTATAAGGAGCCAGCTGGCCACTCCCAGCCACAGGCCCCCAAACACAAACAACGGCGCTTTTCCCTGGAAAACAAAACTCGCCTGCCAACTTTTTAATGGCAGATTGCAGGAGCCACTTTGCACCATCAAACTAGCCCGACTTGGCACTGGTGCCACCTCTGGTCCGGGAACCATCCTGCGTATCGTGGATTCTAATTAGCCAGCCGGCCACTCCCAGCCACAGGCCCTCAAACACAAACAACGGCGCTTTTCCCTGGAAAACAAAACTCGCCTGCCAACATTTTGATGGCAGATTGCAGGAGCCACTTTGCACCATCAAACCAGCCCGACTTGGCACTGGTGCCACCTCTGGTCTGGGAACCATCCTGCATATCGTGGATTCTAAGGAGCCAGCCGGCCACTCCCAGCCACAGGCCCCCAAACACAAACAACGGCGCTTTTCCCTGGAAAACAAAACTGGCCTGCCAACTATTTGATGGCAGATTGCAGGAGCCGCTTGGTACTATCAAACCAGCCCAACTTGGCACTGGTGCCACCTCTGCTCTTGGAACCATCCTGCCTATCGTAGCTTTTCAGGAGCCAGCCGGTCACTCCCAGCCATAGGCCCCCAGACACAAACCTCGGCCCGTTTCCCTGGCAAACAAAATTAAGCTGCCCCGCTTCTGGATGGCAGATTGCAGGAGCTATTTAGTACTATCAAACCAGCCCAACTTGGCACTGGTGCCACCTTGGCTCTGGGAACCATCCTGCCTATTGTGGATTTTCAGGGGTCAGCCGGCCACTCTCAGCCATATGCCCTCAAACACAAACCACGGCCCTTTTCTCTGGCAAACAAAACTCAACTGCCCCTCTTCTGGATGGCAAATTGCAGGACGCACTTGGTACTACAAAAACAGCACAACCTGGCACTGGTGCCACCTTGGGTCTGGTCACCATCCTGCGTATCGAGCATTTTAAGGAGCCAGCCGGCCACTCCCAGCCATATCCCCCAAACACAAACCACGACCCTGTACTCTGGGAAACAAAACTCAGCTGCCCACCTTCTGGGTGGAAGATTGCAGGAGCCAATTCGTACGATCAAACCAGCCCGACTTGGCACTGGTGCCACCTTGGGTCTGTGAACCATCCTGCGTATTGTGGATTGACAGGAGCCAGCCGACCACTCTCGGCCACAGACCCCAATCAAAAACAACGGCCCGATGCACAGGCAAAAAATACTCAGCTGCCCCACTTCTGGATGGGTGATTGCAGGAGGCGCTTGACGCTGTCAAACCAGCCCGACTTGGCACTGGTGCCACCATGGGTCTGGGAACCATGCTGCGTATCATGGAATTTCAGGAGCCAGCCGGCCACTGCCAGCCACAGGACCCAAACATATACCACAGCCCTTTTCTCTGGCAAGCAAAACTCAGCTGCCCCGCTTTTGGATGGCAGATTGCAGGGGCCACTTGGTACTATCAAACCAGCCCAACTTGGCACTGGTGCCACCATGGGTCTGGTCACCATCCTGCCTATCGTAGCTTTTCAGGAGCCAGCCGGCCACTCCCAGCCACAGGCCCCCAAACAAAAACAACGGCGCTTTTCCCTGGAAAACAGAACTCGCCTGCCAACATTTTGATGGCAGATTGCAGGAGCCACTTGGTACTATCAAACCAGCCCAACTTGGCACTGGTGCCACCATGGGTCTGGTCACCATCCTGCCTATCGTAGCTTTTCACGACCGAGCCGGTCACTCCCAGCCATAGGCCCCCAAGACACAAACCACGGCCCGTTTCCTTGGCAAACAAAAGTAAGCTGCCCCGATTCTGGATGGCAGATTGCAGGAGCCACTTGGTACTATCAAACCAGCCCGACTTGGAACTGGTGCCACCTCTGGTCTGGGAACCATCCTGCGTATCGTGGATTCTAAGGAGCCAGCCGGCCACTCCCAGCCACAGTCCACCAAACACAAACAACGGCACTTTTCCCTGGAAAACAAAACTCGCCTGCCAAATTTTTCATGGCAGATTGCAGGAGCCACTTTGCACCATCAAACTAGCCCGACTTGGCACTGGTGCCACCATGGTCTGGGAACCATCCTGCGTATCGTGGATTCTAATTAGCCAGCCAGCCACTCCCAGCCATAGGCCCCCAAACACAAACAACGGCGCTTTCCCCTGGAAAACAAAACTCGCCTGCCAACTTTTTGATGGCAGATTGCAGGAGCCGCTTGGTACTATCAAATCAGCCCAACGTGGCACTGGTGCCACCATGAGTCTGGTAACCATCCTGCCTATCGTAGCTTTTCAGGAGCCAGCCAGTCACTCCCAGCCATAGGCCCCCAGACAAAAACCTCGGCCCCTTTCCCTTGTAAACAAAAGTAAGCTGCCCCGCTTCTGGATGGCAGATTGCAGGAGCCACTTGGTACTATCAAACAAGCCTTACTTGGAACTGGTGCCACCTCTGGTCTGGGAACCATCCTGCGTATCGTGGATTCTAAGGAGCCAGCCGGCCACTCCCAGACACAGGCCACAAAAAAAATCAACGGCACTTTTCCCTGGAAAACAAAACTGGCCTGCCAACTTTTTGATGGCAGATTGCAGGAGCCGCTTGGTACTATCAAACCAGCCCAACTTGGCACTGGTGCCACCATGGGTCTGGTCACCATCCTGCCTATCGTAGCTTTTCAGGAGCCAGCCGGTCACTCCCAGCCATAGGCCCCAGACAAAAAGCACTGCTGGTTTCCCTGGCAAACAAAAGTATGCTACCCCGCTTCAGGATGGCAGATTGCAGGAGCCACTTTGCACCATCAAAACAGCCCGACTTGGAACTGGTGCCACCTCTGGTCTGGGAACCATCCTGCGTATCGTGGATTATAAGGAGCCAGATGGCCACTCCCAGCCACAGGCCCCCAAACAAAAACAACGGCGCTTTTCCCTGGAAAACAAAACTCGCCTGCAAAGATTTTCTTGGCAGATTGCAGGAGCCACTTTGCACCATCAAACTAGCCCGACTTAGCACTGGTGCCACCTCTGGTCCGGGAACCATCCTGCGTATCGTGGATTCTAATTAGCCAGCCGGCCACTCCCAGCCACAGGCCCCCAAACACAAACCACGGCGCTTTTCCCTGGAAAACAAAACTCGCCTGCCAACATTTTGATGGCAGATTGCAGGAGCCACTTTGCACCATCAAACTAGCCCGACTTGGCACTGGTTCCACCTCTGGTCTGGGAACCATCCTGCATATCGTGGATTCTAAGGAGCCAGCCGGCCACTCCCAGCCACTGGCCCCCAAACACAAACAACGGCGCTTTTCCCTGGAAAACAAAACTGGCCTGCCAACTTTTTGATGGCAGATTGCAGGAGCCACTTGGTACTATCAAACCAGCCCAACTTGGCACTGTTTCCACCATAGGTCTGGTCACCATCCTGCCTATCGTAGCTTTTCAGGAGCCAGCCGGTCACTCCCACCCAGAGGCCCCCAGAAAAAACCTTTGCCCGTTTCCCTGGCAAACAAAAGTAAGCTGCCCCGCTTCTGGATGGCAGCTTGCAGGAGCCACTTGGTAATATCAAACCAGCCCGACTTGGAACTGGTGCCACCATGGGTCTGGGAACCATCCTGCGTATCGTGGATTCTAAGGAGCCAGCCGGCCACTCCCAGCCACAGGACCCCAAACAAAATCAACGGCGCTTTTCCCTGGAAAACAAAACTCGCCTGCCAACTTTTTGATGGCAGATTGCAGGAGCCGCTTGGTACTATCAAATCAGCCCAACTTGGCACTGGTGCCACCATGAGTCTGGTAACCATCCTGCCTATCGTAGCTTTTCAGGAGCCAGCCGGTCACTCCCAGCCATAGGCCCCCAGACACACACCTCGGCCCGTTTCCCTGGCAAACAAAAGTAAGCTGCCCCGCTTCTGGATGGCAGATTGCAGGAGCCACTTGGTAATATCAAACCAGCCCAACTTGGCACTGGTGCCACCTTGTCTCTGGGAACCATCCTGACTGTTGTGGATTTTCAGGGGTCAGCCGGCCACTCTCAGCCATATGCCCTCAAACACAAACCACGGCCCTTTTCTCTGGCAAACAAAACTCAACTGCCCCCCTTCTGGATGGCAAATTGCAAGACGCACTTGGTACTACACAAACAGCCCAACTTGGCAATGGTGCCACCTTGGGTCTGGTCACCATCCTGCGTATCGAGGATTTTAAGGAGCCGGCCGGTCACTCCCAGCCATATGCTCCCAAAAACAAACCACGGCCCTTTTCTCTGGCAAACAAAAATCCGCTGCCCCGCTTCTGGATGGCAGATTGCAGGAGCCACTTGCTACTATCAAACCAGCCCGACTTGGCACTGGTGCCACCTTGGGTCTGTGAACCATCCTGCGTATTGTGGATTGTCAGGAGCCAGCCGACCACTCTCGGCCACAGACCCCAATCAAAAACAACGGCCCGATTCACAGGCAAAAAAAACTCAGCTGCCCCACTTCTGGATGGGAGATTGCAGGAGGCGCTTGACGCTGTCAAACCAGCCCTACTTGGCACTGGTGCCACCTTGGGTCTGGGAACCATGCTGCGTATCATGGAATTTCAGGAGCCAGCCGGCCACTGCCAGCCACAGGACCCAAATATATAACACAGCCCTTTTCTCTGGCAAGCAAAACTCAGCTGCCCCGCTTTTGGATGGCAGATTGCAGGGGCCACTTGGTACTATCAAACCAGCCCAACTTGGCACTGGTGCCACCATGGGTCTGGTAACCATCTTGCCTATCGTAGCTTTTCACGACCGAGCCGGTCTCTCCCAGCCATAGGCCCCCAGACACAAACCACGGCCCGTCTCCTTGGCAAAAAAAAGTAGGCTGCCCTGCTTCTGGATGGCAGATTGCAGGAGCCACTTGGTACTATCAAACTAGCCCAACTTGGCACTGCTGCCACCATGGGTCTGGTAGCCATCCTGCCTATCGTAGCTTTTCAGGAGCCAGCCGGCCACTCCCAGCCACAGGCCCCCAAACACAAACCACGGCACTTTTCCCTGGAAAACAAAACTCGCCTGCCAACATTTTGATGGCAGATTGCAGGAGCCACTTGGTACTATCAAACCAGCCCAACTTGGCACTGGTGCCACCATGGGTCTGGTAACCATCCTGCCTATCGTAGCTTTTCAGGAGCCAGCCGGTCACTCCCAGCCATAGGCCCCAGACACAAAGCACTGCCGGTTTCCCTAGCAAACAAAAGTATGCTACCCCGCTTCAGGATGGCAGATTGCAGGAGGCACTTTGCACCATCAAACCAGCCCGACTTGGCACTGGTGCCACCTCTGGTCTGGGAACCATCCTGCGTATCGTGGATTATAAGGAGCCAGCTGTCCACTCCCAGCCACAGGCCCCCAAACACAAACAACGGCGCTTTTCCCTGGAAAACAAAACTCGCCTGCCAACTTTTTAATGGCAGATTGCAGGAGCCACTTTGCACCATCAAACTAGCCCGACTTGGCACTGGTGCCACCTCTGGTCCGGGAACCATCCTGCGTATCGTGGATTCTAATTAGCCAGCCGGCCACTCCCAGCCACAGGCCCCCAAACACAAACAACGGCGCTTTTCCCTGGAAAACAAAACTCGCCTGCCAACATTTTGATGGCAGATTGCAGGAGCCACTTTGCACCATCAAACCAGCCCGACTTGGCACTGGTGCCACCTCTGGTCTGGGAACCATCCTGCATATCGTGGATTCTAAGGAGCCAGCAGGCCACTCCCAGCCACAGGACCCCAAACACAAACAACGGCGCTTTTCCCTGGAAAACAAAACTCGCCTGCCAACTTTTTGATGGCAGATTGCAGGAGCCACTTGGTACTATCAAACCAGCCCAACTTGGCACTGTTTCCACCATGGGTCTGGTCACCATCCTGCCTATCGTAGCTTTTCAGGAGCCACCCGGTCACTCCCAGCCATAGGCCCCAGACACAAAGCACTGCCGGTTTCCCTGGCAAACAAAAGTATGCTACCCCGCTTCAGGATGGCAGATTGTAGGAGCCACTTTGCACCATCAAACCAGCCCGACTTGGCACTGGTGCCACCTCTGGTCTGGGAACCATCCTGCGTATCGTGGATTATAAGGAGCCAGCTGGCCACTCCCAGCCACAGGCCCCCCAACACAAACAACGGCGCTTTTCCTGGAAAACAAAACTCGCCTGCCAACATTTTGATGGCAGATTGCAGGAGCCACTTTGCACCCTCAAACTAGCCCGACTTGGCACTGGTGCCACCTCTGGTCTGGGAACCATCCTGCGTATCGTGGATTCTAAGGAGCCAGCCGGCCACTCCCAGCCACAGGCCCCCAAACACAAACAACGGCGCTTTTCCCTGGAAAACAAAACTCGCCTGCCAACTTTTTGATGGCAGATTGCAGGAGCCGCTTGGTACTATCAAATCAGCCCAACTTGGCACTGGTGCCACCATGGGTCTGGTAACCATCCTGCCTATTGTAGCTTTTCAGGAGCCAGCCGGTCACTCCCAGCCATAGGCCCCCAGACACAAACCTCGGCCCGTTTCCCTGGCAAACAAAAGTAAGCTGCCCCGCTTCTGGATGGCAGATTGCAGGAGCCACTTGGTACTATCAAACCAGCCCGACTTGGAACTGGTGCCACCTCTGGTCTGGGAACCATCCTGCGTATCGTGGATTCTAAGGAGCCAGCCGGCCACTCCCAGCCACAGTCCACCAAACACAAACAACGGCACTTTTCCCTGGAAAACAAAACTCGCCTGCCAACTTTTTCATGGCAGATTGCAGGAGCCACTTTGCACCATCAAACTAGCCCGACTTGGCACTGGTGCCACCATGGTCTGGGAACCATCCTGCGTATCGTGGATTCTAATTAGCCAGCCGGCCACTCCCAGCCATAGGCCCCCAAACACAAACAACGGCGCTTTCCCCTGGAAAACAAAACTCGCCTGCCAACTTTTTGATGGCAGATTGCAGGAGCCGCTTGGTACTATCAAATCAGCCCAACGTGGCACTGGTGCCACCATGAGTCTGGTAACCATCCTGCCTATCGTAGCTTTTCAGGAGCCAGCCAGTCACTCCCAGCCATAGGCCCCCAGACAAAAACCTCGGCCCCTTTCCCTTGCAAACAAAAGTAAGCTGCCCCGCTTCTGGATGGCAGATTGCAGGAGCCACTTGGTACTATCAAACAAGCCTTACTTGGAACTGGTGCCACCTCTGGTCTGGGAACCATCCTGCGTATCGTGGATTCTAAGGAGCCAGCCGGCCACTCCCAGCCACAGGCCACAAAAAAAATCAACGGCACTTTTCCCTGGAAAACAAAACTGGCCTGCCAACTTTTTGATGGCAGATTGCAGGAGCCGCTTGGTACTATCAAACCAGCCCAACTTGGCACTGCTGCCACCATGGGTCTGGTCACCATCGTGCCTATCGTAGCTTTTCAGGAGCCAGCCGGTCACTCCCAGCCATATGCCCCCAAAAACAAACCACGGCCCTTTTCTCTGGCAAACAAAAATCCGCTGCCCCGCTTCAGGATGGCAGATTGCAGGAGCCACTTGCTACTATCAAACCAGCCCGACTTGGCACTGGTGCCACCTTGGGTCTGTGAACCATCCTGCGTATTGTGGATTGTCAGGAGCCAGCCGACCACTCTCGGCCACAGACCCCAATCAAAAACAACGGCCCGATTCACAGGCAAAAAAAACTCAGCTGCCCCACTTCTGGATGGGAGATTGCAGGAGGCGCTTGACTCTGTCAAACCAGCCCTACTTGGCACTGGTGCCACCTTGGGTCTGGGAACCATGCTGCGTATCATGGAATTTCAGGAGCCAGCCGGCCACTCCCAGCCGCAGGACCCAAACATATACCACAGCCATTTTCTCTGGCAAGCAAAACTCAGCTGCCCCGCTTTTAGATGGCAGATTGCAGGAGCCACTTGGTACTATCAAACCAGCCCAACTTGGCACTGGTGCCACCATGGGTCTGGTCACCATCCTGCCTATCGTAGCTTTTCACGACCGAGCCGGTCACTCCCAGCCATAGGCCCCCAGACACAAACCACGGCCCGTTTCCTTGTCAAAAAAAAGTAAGCTGCCCCGCTTCAGGATGGCAGATTGCAGGAGCCACTTTGCACCATCAAACCAGCCCGACTTGGCACTGGTGCCACCTTTGGTCTGGGAACCATCCTGCGTATCGTGGATTATAAGGAGCCAGCTGTCCACTCCCAGCCACAGGCCCCCAAACACAAACAACGGCGCTTTTCCCGGGAAAACAAAACTCGCCTGCCAACTTTTTAATGGCAGATTGCAGGAGCCACTTTGCACCATCAAACTAGCCCGACTTGGCACTGGTGCCACCTCTGGTCCGGGAACCATCCTGCGTATCGTGGATTCTAATAAGCCAGCCGGCCACTCCCAGCCACAGGCCCCCAAACACAAACAACGGCGCTTTTCCCTGGAAAACAAAACTCGCCTGCCAACATTTTGATGGCAGATTGCAGGAGCCACTTTGCACCATCAAACCAGCCCAACTTGGCACTGTTTCCACCATGGGTCTGGTCACCATCCTGCCTATCGTAGCTTTTCAGGAGCCAGCCGGTCACTCCCAGCCATAGGCCCCAGACACAAAGCACTGCCGGTTTCCCTGGCAAACAAAAGTATGCTACCCCGCTTCAGGATGGCAGATTGTAGGAGCCACTTTGCACCATCAAACCAGCCCGACTTGGCACTGGTGCCACCTCTGGTCTGGGAACCATGCTGCGTATCGTGGATTATAAGGAGCCAGCCGGCCACTGCCAGCCGCAGGACCCAAACATATACCACAGCCATTTTCTCTGGCAAGCAAAACTCAGCTGCCCCGCTTTTAGATGGCAGATTGCAGGAGCCACTTGGTACTATCAAACCAGCCCAACTTGGCACTGGTGCCACCATGGGTCTGGTCACCATCCTGCCTATCGTAGCTTTTCACGACCGAGCCGGTCACTCCCAGCCATAGGCCCCCAGACACAAACCACGGCCCGTTTCCTTGTCAAAAAAAAGTAAGCTGCCCCGCTTCTGGATGGCAGATTGCAGGAGCCACTTGGTACTATCAAACCAGCCCAAATTGGCACTGCTGCCACCATGGGTCTGGTAGCCATCCTGCCTATCGTAGCTTTTCAGGAGACAGCCGGCCACTCCCAGCCACAGGCCCCCAAACACAAACAACGGCGCTTTTCCCTGGAAAACAGAACTCGCCTGCCAACATTTTGATGGCAGATTGCAGGAGCCGCTTGGTACTATCAAACCAGCCCAACTTGGCACTGGTGCCACCATGAGTCTGGTAACCATCCTGACTATCGTAGCTTTTCAGGAGCCAGCCAGTCACTCCCAGCCATAGGACCCCAGACAAAAACCTCGGCCCGTTTCCCTTGCAAACCAAAGTAAGCTGCCCCGCTTCTGGATGGCAGATTGCAGGAGCCACTTGGTACTATCAAACAAGCCTTACTTGGAACTGGTGCCACCTCTGGTCTGGGAACCATCCTGCGTATCGTGGATTCTAAGGAGCCAGCTGGCCACTCCCAGCCACAGGCCACAAAAAAAATCAACGGCACTTTTCCCTGGAAAACAAAACTGGCCTGCCAACTTTTTGATGGCAGATTGCAGGAGCCGCTTGGTACTATCAAACCAGCCCAACTTGGCACTGGTGCCACCATGGGTCTGGTCGCCATCGTGCCTATCGTAGATTTCAGGAGCCAGCCGGTCACTCCCAGCCATATGCCCCCAAAAACAAACCACGGCCCTTTTCTCTGGCAAACAAAAATCCGCTGCACCGCTTCTGGATGGCAGATTGCAGGAGCCACTTGCTACTATCAAACCAGCCCGACTTGGAACTGGTGCCACCTCTGGCCTGGGAACCATCCTGCGTATGGTGGATTCTAATTAGCCAGCCGGCCACTCCCAGCCACAGGCCCCCAAACACAAACAACGGCGCTTTTCCCTGGAAAACAAAACTGGCCTGCCAACTTTTTGATGGCAGATTGCAGGAGCCGCTTGGTACTATCAAATAAGCCCAACGTGACACTGGTGCCACCATGAGTCTGGTAACCATCCTGCCTATCGTAGCTTTTCAGGAGCCAGCCGGTCACTCCCAGCCATAGGCCCCCAGACACAAACCTCGGCCCGTTTGCCTGGCAAACAAAAGTAAGCTGCCCCGCTTCTGGATGGCAGATTGCAGGAGCCACTTGGTACTATCAAACCAGCCCGACTTGGAACTGGTGCCACCTCTGGTCTGGGAACCATCCTGCGTATCGTGGATTCTAATTAGCCAGCCGGCCACTCCCAGCCACAGTCCACCAAACACAAACAACGGCACTTTTCCCTGGAAAACAAAACTCGCCTGCCAACTTTTTCATGGCAGATTGCAGGAGCCACTTTGCACCATCAAACTAGCCCGACTTGGCACTGGTGCCACCATGGTCTGGGAACCATCCTGCGTATCGTGGATTCTAATTAGCCAGCCGGCCACTCCCAGCCATAGGCCCCCAAACACAAACAACGGCACTTTCCCCTGGAAAACAAAACTCGCCTGCCAACTTTTTGATGGCAGATTGCAGGAGCCGCTTGGTACTATCAAATTAGCCCAACGTGGCACTGGTGCCACCATGAGTCTGGTAACCATCCTGCCTATCGTAGCTTTTCCGGAGCCAGCCAGTCACTCCCAGCCATAGGCCCCCAGACAAAAACCTCGGCCCGTTTCCCTTGCAAACAAAAGTAAGCTGCCCCGCTTCTGGATGGCAGATTGCAGGAGCCACTTGGTACTATCAAACAAGCCTTACTTGGAACTGGTGCCACCTCTGGTCTGGGAACCATCCTGCGTATCGTGGATTCTAAGGAGCCAGCTGGCCACTCCCAGCCACAGGCCACAAAAAAAATCAACGGCACTTTTCCCTGGAAAACAAAACTGGCCTGCCAACTTTTTGATGGCAGATTGCAGGAGCCGCTTGGTACTATCAAACCAGCCCAACTTGGCACTGGTGCCACCATGGGTCTGGTCGCCATCGTGCCTATCGTAGATTTCAGGAGCCAGCCGGTCACTCCCAGCCATATGCCCCCAAAAACAAACCACGGCCCTTTTCTCTGGCAAACAAAAATCCGCTGCACCGCTTCTGGATGGCAGATTGCAGGAGCCACTTGCTACTATCAAACCAGCCCGACTTGGCACTGGTGCCACCTTGGGTCTGTGAACCATCCTGCGTATTGTGGATTGACAGGAGCCAGCCGACCACTCTCGGCCACAGACCCCAATCAAAAACAACGGCCCGATTCACAGGCAAAAAAAACTCAGCTGCCCCACTTCTGGATGGGAGATTGCAGGAGGCGCTTGACTCTGTCAAACCAGCCCTACTTGGCACTGGTGCCACCTTGGGTCTGGGAACCATGCTGCGTATCATGGAATTTCAGGAGCCAGCCGGCCACTCCCAGCCGCAGGACCCAAACATATACCACAGCCATTTTCTCTGGCAAGCAAAACTTTTCTGCCCCGCTTTTAGATGGCAGATTGCAGGAGCCACTTGGTACTATCAAACCAGCCCAACTTGGCACTGGTGCCACCATGGGTCTGGTCACCATCCTGCCTATCGTAGCTTTTCAGGAGCCAGCCGGTCACTCCCAGCCATAGGCCCCAGACACAAAGCACTGCCGGTTTCCCTAGCAAACAAAAGTATGCTACCCCGCTTCAGGATGGCAGATTGCAGGAGGCACTTTGCACCATCAAACCAGCCCGACTTGGCACTGGTGCCACCTCTGGTCTGGGAACCATCCTGCGTATCGTGGATTATAAGGAGCCAGCTGGCCACTCCCAGCCACAGGCCCCCAAACACAAACAACGGCGCTTTTCCCTGGAAAACAAAACTCGCCTGCCAACGTTTTAATGGCAGATTGCAGGAGCCACTTTGCACCATCAAACTAGCCCGACTTGGCACTGGTGCCACCTCTGGTCCGGGAACCATCCTGCGTATCGTGGATTCTAATTAGCCAGCCGGCCACTCCCAGCCACAGGCCCCCAAACACAAACAACGGCGCTTTTCCCTGGAAAACAAAACTCGCCTGCCAACATTTTGATGGCAGATTGCAGGAGCCACTTTGCACCATCAAACCAGCCCGACTTGGCACTGGTGCCACCTCTGGTCTGGGAACCATCCTGCATATCGTGGATTCTAAGGAGCCAGCCGGCCACTCCCAGCCACAGGACCCCAAACACAAACAACGGCGCTTTTCCCTGGAAAACAAAACTCGCCTGCCAACATTTTGATGGCAGATTGCAGGAGCCACTTGGTACTATCAAACCAGCCCAACTTGGCACTGTTTCCACCATGGGTCTGGTCACCATCCTGCCTATCGTAGCCTTTCAGGAGCCAGCCGGTCACTCCCAGCCATAGGCCCCAGACACCAAGCACTGCCGGTTTCCCTGGCAAACAAAAGTATGCTACCCCGCTTCAGGATGGCAGATTGTAGGAGCCACTTTGCACCATCAAACCAGCCCGACTTGGCACTGGTGCCACCTCTGGTCTGGGAACCATCCTGCGTATCGTGGATTATAAGGAGCCAGCTGGCCACTCCCAGCCACAGGCCCCCAAACACAAACAACGGCGCTTTTCCTGGAAAACAAAACTCGCCTGCCAACATTTTGATGGCAGATTGCAGGAGCCACTTTGCACCCTCAAACTAGCCCGACTTGGCACTGGTGCCACCTCTGGTCTGGGAACCATCCTGCGTATCGTGGATTCTAAGGAGCCAGCCGGCCACTCCCAGCCACAGGCCCCCAAACACAAACAACGGCGCTTTTCCCTGGAAAACAAAACTCGCCTGCCAACTTTTTGATGGCAGATTGCAGGAGCCGCTTGGTACTATCAAATCAGCCCAACTTGGCACTGGTGCCACCATGGGTCTGGTAACCATCCTGCCTATTGTAGCTTTTCAGGAGCCAGCCGGTCACTCCCAGCCATAGGCCCCCAGACACAAACCTCGGCCCGTTTCCCTGGCAAACAAAAGTAAGCTGCCCCGCTTCTGGATGGCAGATTGCAGGAGCCACTTGGTACTATCAAACAAGCCTTACTTGGAACTGGTGCCACCTCTGGTCTGGGAACCATCCTGCGTATTGTGGATTCTAAGGAGCCAGCCGGCCACTCCCAGCCACAGGCCACCAAATAAAATCAACGGCACTTTTCCCTGGAAAACAAAACTGGCCTGCCAACTTTTTGATGGCAGATTGCAGGAGCCGCTTGGTACTATCAAACCAGCCCAACTTGGCACTGGTGCCACCATGGGTCTGGTCACCATCGTGCCTATCGTAGCTTTTCAGGAGCCAGCCGGTCACTCCCAGCCATATGCCCCCAAAAACAAACCACGGCCCTTTTCTCTGGCAAACAAAAATCCGCTGCCCCGCTTCAGGATGGCAGATTGCAGGAGCCACTTGCTACTATCAAACCAGCCCGACTTGGCACTGGTGCCACCTTGGGTCTGTGAACCATCCTGCGTATTGTGGATTGTCAGGAGCCAGCCGACCACTCTCGGCCACAGACCCCAATCAAAAACAACGGCCCGATTCACAGGCAAAAAAAACTCAGCTGCCCCACTTCTGGATGGGAGATTGCAGGAGGCGCTTGACTCTGTCAAACCAGCCCTACTTGGCACTGGTGCCACCTTGGGTCTGGGAACCATGCTGCGTATCATGGAATTTCAGGAGCCAGCCGGCCACTCCCAGCCGCAGGACCCAAACATATACCACAGCCATTTTCTCTGGCAAGCAAAACTCAGCTGCCCCGCTTTTAGATGGCAGATTGCAGGGACCACTTGGTACTATCAAACCAGCCCAACTTGGCACTGGTGCCACCATGGGTCTGGTCACCATCCTGCCTATCGTAGCTTTTCACGACCGAGCCGGTCACTCCCAGCCATAGGCCCCCAGACACAAACCACGGCCCGTTTCCTTGTCAAAAAAAAGTAAGCTGCCCCGCTTCAGGATGGCAGATTGCAGGAGCCACTTTGCACCATCAAACCAGCCCGACTTGGCACTGGTGCCACCTCTGGTCTGGGAACCATCCTGCGTATCGTGGATTATAAGGAGCCAGCTGGCCACTCCCAGCCACAGGCCCCCAAACACAAACAACGGCGCTTTTCCCGGGAAAACAAAACTCGCCTGCCAACTTTTTAATGGCAGATTGCAGGAGCCACTTTGCACCATCAAACTAGCCCGACTTGGCACTGGTGCCACCTCTGGTCCGGGAACCATCCTGCGTATCGTGGATTCTAATAAGCCAGCCGGCCACTCCCAGCCACAGGCCCCCAAACACAAACAACGGCGCTTTTCCCTGGAAAACAAAACTCGCCTGCCAACATTTTGATGGCAGATTGCAGGAGCCACTTTGCACCATCAAACCAGCCCAACTTGGCACTGTTTCCACCATGGGTCTGGTCACCATCCTGCCTATCGTAGCTTTTCAGGAGCCAGCCGGTCACTCCCAGCCATAGGCCCCAGACACAAAGCACTGCCGGTTTCCCTGGCAAACAAAAGTATGCTACCCCGCTTCAGGATGGCAGATTGTAGGAGCCACTTTGCACCATCAAACCAGCCCGACTTGGCACTGGTGCCACCTCTGGTCTGGGAACCATGCTGCGTATCGTGGATTATAAGGAGCCAGCCGGCCACTGCCAGCCGCAGGACCCAAACATATACCACAGCCATTTTCTCTGGCAAGCAAAACTCAGCTGCCCCGCTTTTAGATGGCAGATTGCAGGAGCCACTTGGTACTATCAAACCAGCCCAACTTGGCACTGGTGCCACCATGGGTCTGGTCACCATCCTGCCTATCGTAGCTTTTCACGACCGAGCCGGTCACTCCCAGCCATAGGCCCCCAGACACAAACCACGGCCCGTTTCCTTGTCAAAAAAAAGTAAGCTGCCCCGCTTCTGGATGGCAGATTGCAGGAGCCACTTGGTACTATCAAACCAGCCCAAATTGGCACTGCTGCCACCATGGGTCTGGTAGCCATCCTGCCTATCGTAGCTTTTCAGGAGACAGCCGGCCACTCCCAGCCACAGGCCCCCAAACACAAACAACGGCGCTTTTCCCTGGAAAACAGAACTCGCCTGCCAACATTTTGATGGCAGATTGCAGGAGCCGCTTGGTACTATCAAACCAGCCCAACTTGGCACTGGTGCCACCATGAGTCTGGTAACCATCCTGACTATCGTAGCTTTTCAGGAGCCAGCCAGTCACTCCCAGCCATAGGACCCCAGACAAAAACCTCGGCCCGTTTCCCTTGCAAACCAAAGTAAGCTGCCCCGCTTCTGGATGGCAGATTGCAGGAGCCACTTGGTACTATCAAACCAGCCCGACTTGGAACTGGTGCCACCTCTGGCCTGGGAACCATCCTGCGTATGGTGGATTCTAATTAGCCAGCCGGCCACTCCCAGCCACAGGCCCCCAAACACAAACAACGGCGCTTTTCCCTGGAAAACAAAACTGGCCTGCCAACTTTTTGATGGCAGATTGCAGGAGCCGCTTGGTACTATCAAATAAGCCCAACGTGACACTGGTGCCACCATGAGTCTGGTAACCATCCTGCCTATCGTAGCTTTTCAGGAGCCAGCCGGTCACTCCCAGCCATAGGCCCCCAGACACAAACCTCGGCCCGTTTGCCTGGCAAACAAAAGTAAGCTGCCCCGCTTCTGGATGGCAGATTGCAGGAGCCACTTGCTACTATCAAACCAGCCCGACTTGGAACTGGTGCCACCTCTGGTCTGGGAACCATCCTGCGTATCGTGGATTCTAAGGAGCCAGCCGGCCACTCCCAGCCACAGTCCACCAAACACAAACAACGGCACTTTTCCCTGGAAAACAAAACTCGCCTGCCAACTTTTTCATGGCAGATTGCAGGAGCCACTTTGCACCATCAAACTAGCCCGACTTGGCACTGGTGCCACCATGGTCTGGGAACCATCCTGCGTATCGTGGATTCTAATTAGCCAGCCGGCCACTCCCAGCCATAGGCCCCCAAACACAAACAACGGCGCTTTCCCCTGGAAAACAAAACTCGCCTGCCAACTTTTTGATGGCAGATTGCAGGAGCCGCTTGGTACTATCAAATCAGCCCAACGTGGCACTGATGCCACCATGAGTCTGGTAACCATCCTGCCTATCGTAGCTTTTCCGGAGCCAGCCAGTCACTCCCAGCCATAGGCCCCCAGACAAAAACCTCGGCCCGTTTCCCTTGCAAACAAAAGTAAGCTGCCCCGCTTCTGGATGGCAGATTGCAGGAGCCACTTGGTACTATCAAACAAGCCTTACTTGGAACTGGTGCCACCTCTGGTCTGGGAACCATCCTGCGTATCGTGGATTCTAAGGAGCCAGCTGGCCACTCCCAGCCACAGGCCACAAAAAAAATCAACGGCACTTTTCCCTGGAAAACAAAACTGGCCTGCCAACTTTTTGATGGCAGATTGCAGGAGCCGCTTGGTACTATCAAACCAGCCCAACTTGGCACTGGTGCCACCATGGGTCTGGTCGCCATCGTGCCTATCGTAGATTTCAGGAGCCAGCCGGTCACTCCCAGCCATATGCCCCCAAAAACAAACCACGGCCCTTTTCTCTGGCAAACAAAAATCCGCTGCACCGCTTCTGGATGGCAGATTGCAGGAGCCACTTGCTACTATCAAACCAGCCCGACTTGGAACTGGTGCCACCTCTGGCCTGGGAACCATCCTGCGTATGGTGGATTCTAATTAGCCAGCCGGCCACTCCCAGCCACAGGCCCCCAAACACAAACAACGGCGCTTTTCCCTGGAAAACAAAACTGGCCTGCCAACTTTTTGATGGCAGATTGCAGGAGCCGCTTGGTACTATCAAATAAGCCCAACGTGACACTGGTGCCACCTCTGGTCTGGTAACCATCCTGCCTATCGTAGCTTTTCAGGAGCCAGCCGGTCACTCCCAGCCATAGGCCCCCAGACACAAACCTCGGCCCGTTTGCCTGGCAAACAAAAGTAAGCTGCCCCGCTTCTGGATGGCAGATTGCAGGAGCCACTTGGTACTATCAAACCAGCCCGACTTGGAACTGGTGCCACCTCTGGTCTGGGAACCATCCTGCGTATCGTGGATTCTAAGGAGCCAGCCGGCCACTCCCAGCCACAGTCCACCAAACACAAACAACGGCACTTTTCCCTGGAAAACAAAACTCGCCTGCCAACTTTTTCATGGCAGATTGCAGGAGCCACTTTGCACCATCAAACTAGCCCGACTTGGCACTGGTGCCACCATGGTCTGGGAACCATCCTGCGTATCGTGGATTCTAATTAGCCAGCCGGCCACTCCCAGCCATAGGCCCCCAAACACAAACAACGGCGCTTTCCCCTGGAAAACAAAACTCGCCTGCCAACTTTTTGATGGCAGATTGCAGGAGCCGCTTGGTACTATCAAATCAGCCCAACGTGGCACTGGTGCCACCATGAGTCTGGTAACCATCCTGCCTATCGTAGCTTTTCCGGAGCCAGCCAGTCACTCCCAGCCATAGGCCCCCAGACAAAAACCTCGGCCCGTTTCCCTTGCAAACAAAAGTAAGCTGCCCCGCTTCTGGATGGCAGATTGCAGGAGCCACTTGGTACTATCAAACAAGCCTTACTTGGAACTGGTGCCACCTCTGGTCTGGGAACCATCCTGCGTATCGTGGATTCTAAGGAGCCAGCTGGCCACTCCCAGCCACAGGCCACAAAAAAAATCAACGGCACTTTTCCCTGGAAAACAAAACTGGCCTGCCAACTTTTTGATGGCAGATTGCAGGAGCCGCTTGGTACTATCAAACCAGCCCAACTTGGCACTGGTGCCACCATGGGTCTGGTCGCCATCGTGCCTATCGTAGATTTCAGGAGCCAGCCGGTCACTCCCAGCCATATGCCCCCAAAAACAAACCACGGCCCTTTTCTCTGGCAAACAAAAATCCGCTGCACCGCTTCTGGATGGCAGATTGCAGGAGCCACTTGCTACTATCAAACCAGCCCGACTTGGCACTGGTGCCACCTTGGGTCTGTGAACCATCCTGCGTATTGTGGATTGACAGGAGCCAGCCGACCACTCTCGGCCACAGACCCCAATCAAAAACAACGGCCCGATTCACAGGCAAAAAAAACTCAGCTGCCCCACTTCTGGATGGGAGATTGCAGGAGGCGCTTGACTCTGTCAAACCAGCCCTACTTGGCACTGGTGCCACCTTGGGTCTGGGAACCATGCTGCGTATCATGGAATTTCAGGAGCCAGCCGGCCACTCCCAGCCGCAGGACCCAAACATATACCACAGCCATTTTCTCTGGCAAGCAAAACTTTTCTGCCCCGCTTTTAGATGGCAGATTGCAGGAGCCACTTGGTACTATCAAACCAGCCCAACTTGGCACTGGTGCCACCATGGGTCTGGTCACCATCCTGCCTATCGTAGCTTTTCAGGAGCCAGCCGGTCACTCCCAGCCATAGGCCCCAGACACAAAGCACTGCCGATTTCCCTAGCAAACAAAAGTATGCTACCCCGCTTCAGGATGGCAGATTGCAGGAGGCACTTTGCACCATCAAACCAGCCCGACTTGGCACTGGTGCCACCTCTGGTCTGGGAACCATCCTGCGTATCGTGGATTATAAGGAGCCAGCTGGCCACTCCCAGCCACAGGCCCCCAAACACAAACAACGGCGCTTTTCCCTGGAAAACAAAACTCGCCTGCCAACTTTTTAATGGCAGATTGCAGGAGCCACTTTGCACCATCAAACTAGCCCGACTTGGCACTGGTGCCACCTCTGGTCCGGGAACCATCCTGCGTATCGTGGATTCTAATTAGCCAGCCGGCCACTCCCAGCCACAGGCCCCCAAACACAAACAACGGCGCTTTTCCCTGGAAAACAAAACTCGCCTGCCAACATTTTGATGGCAGATTGCAGGAGCCACTTTGCACCATCAAACCAGCCCGACTTGGCACTGGTGCCACCTCTGGTCTGGGAACCATCCTGCATATCGTGGATTCTAAGGAGCCAGCCGGCCACTCCCAGCCACAGGACCCCAAACACAAACAACGGCGCTTTTCCCTGGAAAACAAAACTCGCCTGCCAACATTTTGATGGCAGATTGCAGGAGCCACTTGGTACTATCAAACCAGCCCAACTTGGCACTGTTTCCACCATGGGTCTGGTCACCATCCTGCCTATCGTAGCCTTTCAGGAGCCAGCCGGTCACTCCCAGCCATAGGCCCCAGACACCAAGCACTGCCGGTTTCCCTGGCAAACAAAAGTATGCTACCCCGCTTCAGGATGGCAGATTGTAGGAGCCACTTTGCACCATCAAACCAGCCCGACTTGGCACTGGTGCCACCTCTGGTCTGGGAACCATCCTGCGTATCGTGGATTATAAGGAGCCAGCTGGCCACTCCCAGCCACAGGCCCCCAAACACAAACAACGGCGCTTTTCCTGGAAAACAAAACTCGCCTGCCAACATTTTGATGGCAGATTGCAGGAGCCACTTTGCACCATCAAACTAGCCCGACTTGGCACTGGTGCCACCTCTGGTCTGGGAACCATCCTGCGTATCGTGGATTCTAAGGAGCCAGCCGGCCACTCCCAGCCACAGGCCCCCAAACACAAACAACGGCGCTTTTCCCTGGAAAACAAAACTCGCCTGCCAACTTTTTGATGGCAGATTGCAGGAGCCGCTTGGTACTATCAAATCAGCCCAACTTGGCACTGGTGCCACCATGGGTCTGGTAACCATCCTGCCTATTGTAGCTTTTCAGGAGCCAGCCGGTCACTCCCAGCCATAGGCCCCCAGACACAAACCTCGGCCCGTTTCCCTGGCAAACAAAAGTAAGCTGCCCCGCTTCTGGATGGCAGATTGCAGGAGCCACTTGGTACTATCAAACAAGCCTTACTTGGAACTGGTGCCACCTCTGGTCTGGGAACCATCCTGCGTATCGTGGATTCTAAGGAGCCAGCCGGCCACTCCCAGCCACAGGCCACAAAAAAAATCAACGGCACTTTTCCCTGTAAAACAAAACTGGCCTGCCAACTTTTTGATGGCAGATTGCAGGAGCCGCTTGGTACTATCAAACCAGCCCAACTTGGCACTGGTGCCACCATGGGTCTGGTCACCATCGTGCCTATCGTAGCTTTTCAGGAGCCAGCCGGTCACTCCCAGCCATATGCCCCCAAAAACAAACCACGGCCCTTTTCTCTGGCAAACAAAAATCCGCTGCCCCGCTTCAGGATGGCAGATTGCAGGAGCCACTTGCTACTATCAAACCAGCCCGACTTGGCACTGGTGCCACCTTGGGTCTGTGAACCATCCTGCGTATTGTGGATTGTCAGGAGCCAGCCGACCACTCTCGGCCACAGACCCCAATCAAAAACAACGGCCCGATTCACAGGCAAAAAAAACTCAGCTGCCCCACTTCTGGATGGGAGATTGCAGGAGGCGCTTGACTCTGTCAAACCAGCCCTACTTGGCACTGGTGCCACCTTGGGTCTGGGAACCATGCTGCGTATCATGGAATTTCAGGAGCCAGCCGGCCACTCCCAGCCGCAGGACCCAAACATATACCACAGCCATTTTCTCTGGCAAGCAAAACTCAGCTGCCCCGCTTTTAGATGGCAGATTGCAGGGACCACTTGGTACTATCAAACCAGCCCAACTTGGCACTGGTGCCACCATGGGTCTGGTCACCATCCTGCCTATCGTAGCTTTTCACGACCGAGCCGGTCACTCCCAGCCATAGGCCCCCAGACACAAACCACGGCCCGTTTCCTTGTCAAAAAAAAGTAAGCTGCCCCGCTTCAGGATGGCAGATTGCAGGAGCCACTTTGCACCATCAAACCAGCCCGACTTGGCACTGGTGCCACCTCTGGTCTGGGAACCATCCTGCGTATCGTGGATTATAAGGAGCCAGCTGGCCACTCCCAGCCACAGGCCCCCAAACACAAACAACGGCGCTTTTCCCGGGAAAACAAAACTCGCCTGCCAACTTTTTAATGGCAGATTGCAGGAGCCACTTTGCACCATCAAACTAGCCCGACTTGGCACTGGTGCCACCTCTGGTCCGGGAACCATCCTGCGTATCGTGGATTCTAATAAGCCAGCCGGCCACTCCCAGCCAAAGGACCCCAAACACAAACAACGGCGCTTTTCCCTGGAAAACAAAACTCGCCTGCCAACATTTTGATGGCAGATTGCAGGAGCCACTTTGCACCATCAAACAAGCCCAACTTGGCACTGTTTCCACCATGGGTCTGGTCACCATCCTGCCTATCGTAGCTTTTCAGGAGCCAGCCGGTCACTCCCAGCCATAGGCCCCAGACACAAAGCACTGCCGGTTTCCCTGGCAAACAAAAGTATGCTACCCCGCTTCAGGATGGCAGATTGTAGGAGCCACTTTGCACCATCAAACCAGCCCGACTTGGCACTGGTGCCACCTCTGGTCTGGGAACCATCCTGCGTATCGTGGATTATAAGGAGCCAGCCGGCCACTGCCAGCCGCAGGACCCAAACATATACCACAGCCATTTTCTCTGGCAAGCAAAACTCAGCTGCCCCGCTTTTAGATGGCAGATTGCAGGAGCCACTTGGTACTATCTAACCAGCCCAACTTGGCACTGGTGCCACCATGGGTCTGGTCACCATCCTGCCTATCGTAGCTTTTCACGACCGAGCCGGTCACTCCCAGCCATAGGCCCCCAGACACAAACCACGGCCCGTTTCCTTGTCAAAAAAAAGTAAGCTGCCCCGCTTCTGGATGGCAGATTGCAGGAGCCACTTGGTACTATCAAACCAGCCCAAATTGGCACTGCTGCCACCATGGGTCTGGTAGCCATCCTGCCTATCGTAGCTTTTCAGGAGACAGCCGGCCACTCCCAGCCACAGGCCCCCAAACACAAACAACGGCGCTTTTCCCTGGAAAACAGAACTCGCCTGCCAACATTTTGATGGCAGATTGCAGGAGCCGCTTGGTACTATCAAACCAGCCCAACTTGGCACTGGTGCCACCATGAGTCTGGTAACCATCCTGACTATCGTAGCTTTTCAGGAGCCAGCCAGTCACTCCCAGCCATAGGACCCCAGACAAAAACCTCGGCCCGTTTCCCTTGCAAACCAAAGTAAGCTGCCCCGCTTCTGGATGGCAGATTGCAGGAGCCACTTGGTCCTATCAAACCAGCCCGACTTGGAACTGGTGCCACCTCTGGCCTGGGAACCATCCTGCGTATCGTGGATTCTAATTAGCCAGCCGGCCACTCCCAGCCACAGGCCCCCAAACACAAACAACGGCGCTTTTCCCTGGAAAACAAAACTGGCCTGCCAACTTTTTGATGGCAGATTGCAGGAGCCGCTTGGTACTATCAAATAAGCCCAACGTGGCACTGGTGCCACCATGAGTCTGGTAACCATCCTGCCTATCGTAGCTTTTCAGGAGCCAGCCGGTCACTCCCAGCCATAGGCCCCCAGACACAAACCTCGGCCCGTTTGCCTGGCAAACAAAAGTAAGCTGCCCCGCTTCTGGATGGCAGATTGCAGGAGCCACTTGGTACTATCAAACCAGCCCGACTTGGAACTGGTGCCACCTCTGGTCTGGGAACCATCCTGCGTATCGTGGATTCTAAGGAGCCAGCCGGCCACTCCCAGCCACAGTCCACCAAACACAAACAACGGCACTTTTCCCTGGAAAACAAAACTCGCCTGCCAACTTTTTCATGGCAGATTGCAGGAGCCACTTTGCACCATCAAACTAGCCCGACTTGGCACTGGTGCCACCATGGTCTGGGAACCATCCTGCGTATCGTGGATTCTAATTAGCCAGCCGGCCACTCCCAGCCATAGGCCCCCAAACACAAACAACGGCGCTTTCCCCTGGAAAACAAAACTCGCCTGCCAACTTTTTGATGGCAGATTGCAGGAGCCGCTTGGTACTATCAAATCAGCCCAACGTGGCACTGGTGCCACCATGAGTCTGGTAACCATCCTGCCTATCGTAGCTTTTCCGGAGCCAGCCAGTCACTCCCAGCCATAGGCCCCCAGACAAAAACCTCGGCCCGTTTCCCTTGCAAACAAAAGTAAGCTGCCCCGCTTCTGGATGGCAGATTGCAGGAGCCACTTGGTACTATCAAACAAGCCTTACTTGGAACTGGTGCCACCTCTGGTCTGGGAACCATCCTGCGTATCGTGGATTCTAAGGAGCCAGCTGGCCACTCCCAGCCACAGGCCACAAAAAAAATCAACGGCACTTTTCCCTGGAAAACAAAACTGGCCTGCCAACTTTTTGATGGCAGATTGCAGGAGCCGCTTGGTACTATCAAAC
The DNA here is from genome assembly GCF_028018845.1 of Melospiza georgiana. Taxonomy (NCBI): domain Eukaryota; kingdom Metazoa; phylum Chordata; class Aves; order Passeriformes; family Passerellidae; genus Melospiza; species Melospiza georgiana. The sequence continues at coordinate 4,057,256 of NC_080459.1, forward strand.
CAGCCCAACTTGGCACTGGTGCCACCATGGGTCTGGTCGCCATCGTGCCTATCGTAGATTTCAGGAGCCAGCCGGTCACTCCCAGCCATATGCCCCCAAAAACAAACCACGGCCCTTTTCTCTGGCAAACAAAAATCCGCTGCACCGCTTCTGGATGGCAGATTGCAGGAGCCACTTGCTACTATCAAACCAGCCCGACTTGGCACTGGTGCCACCTTGGGTCTGTGAACCATCCTGCGTATTGTGGATTGTCAGGAGCCAGCCGACCACTCTCGGCCACAGACCCCAATCAAAAACAACGGCCCGATTCACAGGCAAAAAAAACTCAGCTGCCCCACTTCTGGATGGGAGATTGCAGGAGGCGCTTGACTCTGTCAAACCAGCCCTACTTGGCACTGGTGCCACCTTGGGTCTGGGAACCATGCTGCGTATCATGGAATTTCAGGAGCCAGCCGGCCACTCCCAGCCGCAGGACCCAAACATATACCACAGCCATTTTCTCTGGCAAGCAAAACTTTTCTGCCCCGCTTTTAGATGGCAGATTGCAGGAGCCACTTGGTACTATCAAACCAGCCCAACTTGGCACTGGTGCCACCATGGGTCTGGTCACCATCCTGCCTATCGTAGCTTTTCACGACCGAGCCGGTCACTCCCAGCCATAGGCCCCCAGACACAAACCACGGCCCGTTTCCTTGTCAAAAAAAAGTAAGCTGCCCCGCTTCTGGATGGCAGATTGCAGGAGCAACTTGGTACTATCAAACCAGCCCAACTTGGCACTGCTGCCACCATGGGTCTGGTAGCCATCCTGCCTATCGTAGCTTTTCAGGAGCCAGCCGGCCACTCCCAGCCACAGGCCCCCAAACAAAAACAACGGCGCTTTTCCCTGGAAAACCGAACTCGCCTGCCAACATTTTGATGGCAGATTGCAGGAGCCACTTGGTACTATCAAACCAGCCCAACTTGGCACTGGTGCCACCATGGGTCTGGTAACCATCCTGCCTATTGTAGCTTTTCAGGAGCCAGCCGGTCACTCCCAGCCATAGGCCCCAGACACAAAGCACTGCCGGTTTCCCTGGCAAACAAAAGTATGCTACCCCGCTTCAGGATGGCAGATTGCAGGAGCCACTTTGCACCATCAAACCAGCCCGACTTGGCACTGGTGCCACCTCTGGTCTGGGAACCATCCTGCGTATCGTGGATTATAAGGAGCCAGCTGGCCACTCCCAGCCACAGGCCCCCAAACACAAACAACGGCGCTTTTCCCTGGAAAACAAAACTCGCCTGCCAACTTTTTAATGGCAGATTGCAGGAGCCACTTTGCACCATCAAACTAGCCCGACTTGACACTGGTGCCACCTCTGGTCCGGGAACCATCCTGCGTATCGTGGATTCTAATTAGCCACCCGGCCACTCCCAGCCACAGGCCCCCAAACACAAACAACGGCGCTTTTCCCTGGAAAACAAAACTCGCCTGCCAACATTTTGATGGCAGATTGCAGGAGCCACTTTGCACAATCAAACAAGCCCGACTTGGCACTGGTGCCACCTCTGGTCTGGGAACCATCCTGCATATTGTGGATTCTAAGGAGCCAGCCGGCCACTCCCAGCCACAGGCCCCCAAACACAAACAACGGCGCTTTTCCCTGGAAAACAAAACTCGCCTGCCAACTTTTTGATGGCAGATTGCAGGAGCCACTTGGTACTATCAAACCAGCCCAACTTGGCACTGTTTCCACCATGGGTCTGGCCACCATCCTGCCTATCGTAGCTTTTCAGGAGCCAGCCGGTCAGTCACACCCATAGGCCCCCAGAAAAAACCTCGGCCCGTTTCCCGGGCAAACAAAAGTAAGCTGCCCCGCTTCTGGATGGCAGATTGCAGGAGCCACTTTGCACAATCAAACTAGCCCGACTTGGCACTGGTGCCACCTCTGGTCTGGGAACCATCCTGCGTATCGTGGATTCTAACGAGCCAGCCGGCCACTCCCAGCCACAGGACCCCAAACACAAACAACGGCGCTTTTCCCTGGAAAACAAAACTCGCCTGCCAACTTTTTGATGGCAGATTACAGGAGCCGCTTGGTACTATCAAACCAGCCCAACTTGGCACTGGTTCCACCATGGGTCTGGTAACCATCCTGCCTATCGTAGCTTTTCAGGAGCCAGCCGGTCACTCCCAGCCATAGGCCACCAGACAAAAACCTCGGCACGTTTGCCTGGCAAACAAAAGTAAGCTGCCCCGCTTCTGGATGGCAGATTGCAGGAGCCACTTGGTACTATCAAACCAGCCCGACTTGGAACTGGTGCCACCTCTGGTCTGGGAACCATCCTGCGTATCGTGGATTCTAAGGAGCCAGCCGGCCACTCCCAGCCACAGTCCACCAAACACAAACAACGGCACTTTTCCCTGGAAAACAAAACTCGCCTGCCAACTTTTTCATGGCAGATTGCAGGAGCCACTTTGCACCATCAAACTAGCCCGACTTGGCACTGGTGCCACCATGGTCTGGGAACCATCCTGCGTATCGTGGATTCTAATTAGCCAGCCGGCCACTCCCAGCCATAGGCCCCCAAACACAAACAACGGCGCTTTCCCCTGGAAAACAAAACTCGCCTGCCAACTTTTTGATGGCAGATTGCAGGAGCCGCTTGGTACTATCAAATCAGCCCAACGTGGCACTGGTGCCACCATGAGTCTGGTAACCATCCTGCCTATCGTAGTTTTTCCGGAGCCAGCCAGTCACTCCCAGCCATAGGCCCCCAGACAAAAACCTCGGCCCGTTTCCCTTGCAAACAAAAGTAAGCTGCCCCGCTTCTGGATGGCAGATTGCAGGAGCCACTTGGTACTATCAAACAAGCCTTACTTGGAACTGGTGCCACCTCTGGTCTGGGAACCATCCTGCGTTTCGTGGATTCTAATTAGCCAGCCGGCCACTCCCAGCCACAGGCCCCCAAACACAAACAACGGCGCTTTTCCCTGGAAAACAAAACTGGCCTGCCAACTTTTTGATGGCAGATTGCAGGAGCCGCTTGGTACTATCAAATCAGCCCAACGTGGCACTGGTACCACCATGAGTCTGGTAACCATCCTGCCTATCGTAGCATTTCAGGAGCCAGCCGGTCACTCCCAGCCATAGGCCCCCAGACAAAAACCTCGGCCCGTTTCCCTAGCAAACAAAAGTAAGCTGCCCCGCTTCTGGATGGCAGATTGCAGGAGCCACTTTGCACCATCAAACCAGCCCGACTTGGAACTGGTGCCACCTCTGGTCTGGGAACCATCCTGCGTATCGTGGATTCTAAGGAGCCAGCCGGCCACTCCCAGCCGCAGGCCACCAAACAAAATCAACGGCACTTTTCCCTGGAAAACAAAACTCGCCTGCCAACTTTTTGATGGCAGATTGCAGGAGCCACTTTTCACCATCAAACTAGCCCGACTTGGCACTGGTGCCACCTCTGGTCTTGGAACCATCCTGCCTATCGTAGCTTTTCAGGAGCCAGCCAGTCACTCCCAGCCATAGGCCCCCAGACACAAAGCTCTGCCCGTTTCCCTGGCAAACATAAGTAAGCTACCCCGCTTCTGGATGGCAAATTGCAGGAGCTATTTAGTACTATCAAACCAGCCCAACTGGGCACTGGTGCCACCTTGGCTCTGGGAACCATCCTGCCTATTGTGGATTTTCAGGGGTCAGCCGGCCACTCTCAACCATATGCCCTCAAACACAAACCACGGCCCTTTTCTCTGGCAAGCAAAACTCAGCTGCCCCGCTTTTGGATGGCAGATTGCAGGAGCCACTTTGCACCATCAAACCAGCCCGACTTGGAACTGGTGCCACCTCTGGTCTGGGAACCATCCTGCCTATCGTGGATTCTAAGGAGCCAGCCGGCCACTCCCAGCCACAGGCCACCAAACAAAATCAACGGCACTTTTCCCTGGAAAACAAATCTCGCCTGCCAACTTTTTGATGGCAGATTGCAGGAGCCACTTTTCCCCATCAAACTAGCCCGAATTGGCACTGGTGCCACCTCTGGTCTTGGAACCATCCTGCCTAATCGTAGCTTTTCAGGAGCCAGCCGGTCACTCCCAGCCATAGGCCCCCAGACACAAACCTCGGCCCGTTTCCCTGGCAAACAAAATTAAGCTGCCCCGCTTCTGGATGGCAGATTGCAGGAGCTATTTAGTACTGTCAAACCAGCCCAACTTGGCACTGGTGCCACCTTGGCTCTGGGAACCATACTGCCTATTGTGGATTTTCAGGGGTCAGCCGGCCACTCACAGCCATATGCCCTCAAACACAAACCACGGCCCTTTTCTCTGGCAAACAAAACTCAACTGCCCCTCTTCTGGATGGCAAATTGCAGGACGCACTTGGTACTACAAAAACAGCACAACTTGGCACTGGTGCCACCTTGGGTCTGGTCACCATCCTGCGTATCGAGCATTTTAAGGAGCCAGCCGGCCACTCCCAGCCATAGGCCCCAGACACAAAGCTCTGCCCGTTTCCCGGGCAAGCGAAAGTAAGCTACCCCGCTTCTGGATGGCAGATTGCAGGAGCCACTTTGCACCATCAAACTAGCCCAACTTGGCACTGGTTCCACCATGGGTCTGGTAACCATCCTGCCTATCGTAGCTTTTCAGGAGCCAGCCGGCCACTCCCAGCCATAGGCCCCAGACACAAAGCTCTGCCCGTTTCCCGGGCAAACAAAAGTATGCTACCCCGCTTCAGGATGGCAGATTGCAGGAGCCACTTTGCACCATCAAACCAGCCCGACCTGGCACTGGTGCCACCTCTGGTCTGGGAACCATCCTGCGTATCGTAGATTCTAAGGAGCCAGCTGGCCACTCCCAGCCACCGGCCCCCAAACACAAACCTCAGCCCGTTTCCCTGGCAAACAAAAGTAAGCTACCCCGCTTCTGGATGGCAGATTGCAGGAGCCACTTGGTACTATCAAACAAGCCTTACTTGGAACTGGTGCCACCTCTGGTCTGGGAACCATCCTGCGTTTCGTGGATTCTAATTAGCCAGCCGGCCACTCCCAGCCACAGGCCCCCAAACACAAACAACGGCGCTTTCCCCTGGAAAACAAAACTCGCCTGCCAACTTTTTGATGGCAGATTGCAGGAGCCGCTTGGTACTATCAAATCAGCCCAACGTGGCACTGGTGCCACCATGAGTCTGGTAACCATCCTGCCTATCGTAGTTTTTCCGGAGCCAGCCAGTCACTCCCAGCCATAGGCCCCCAGACAAAAACCTCGGCCCGTTTCCCTTGCAAACAAAAGTAAGCTGCCCCGCTTCTGGATGGCAGATTGCAGGAGCCACTTGGTACTATCAAACAAGCCTTACTTGGAACTGGTGCCACCTCTGGTCTGGGAACCATCCTGCGTTTCGTGGATTCTAATTAGCCAGCCGGCCACTCCCAGCCACAGGCCCCCAAACACAAACAACGGCGCTTTTCCCTGGAAAACAAAACTCGCCTGCCAACTTTTTGATGGCAGATTGCAGGAGCCGCTTGGTACTATCAAATCAGCCCAACGTGGCACTGGTACCACCATGAGTCTGGTAACCATCCTGCCTATCGTAGCATTTCAGGAGCCAGCCGGTCACTCCCAGCCATAGGCCCCCAGACAAAAACCTCGGCCCGTTTCCCTAGCAAACAAAAGTAAGCTGCCCCGCTTCTGGATGGCAGATTGCAGGAGCCACTTTGCACCATCAAACCAGCCCGACTTGGAACTGGTGCCACCTCTGGTCTGGGAACCATCCTGCGTATCGTGGATTCTAAGGAGCCAGCCGGCCACTCCCAGCCGCAGGCCACCAAACAAAATCAACGGCACTTTTCCCTGGAAAACAAAACTCGCCTGCCAACTTTTTGATGGCAGATTGCAGGAGCCACTTTTCACCATCAAACTAGCCCGACTTGGCACTGGTGCCACCTCTGGTCTTGGAACCATCCTGCCTATCGTAGCTTTTCAGGAGCCAGCCAGTCACTCCCAGCCATAGGCCCCCAGACACAAAGCTCTGCCCGTTTCCCTGGCAAACATAAGTAAGCTACCCCGCTTCTGGATGGCAAATTGCAGGAGCTATTTAGTACTATCAAACCAGCCCAACTGGGCACTGGTGCCACCTTGGCTCTGGGAACCATCCTGCCTATTGTGGATTTTCAGGGGTCAGCCGGCCACTCTCAACCATATGCCCTCAAACACAAACCACGGCCCTTTTCTCTGGCAAGCAAAACTCAGCTGCCCCGCTTTTGGATGGCAGATTGCAGGAGCCACTTTGCACCATCAAACCAGCCCGACTTGGAACTGGTGCCACCTCTGGTCTGGGAACCATCCTGCCTATCGTGGATTCTAAGGAGCCAGCCGGCCACTCCCAGCCACAGGCCACCAAACAAAATCAACGGCACTTTTCCCTGGAAAACAAATCTCGCCTGCCAACTTTTTGATGGCAGATTGCAGGAGCCACTTTTCCCCATCAAACTAGCCCGAATTGGCACTGGTGCCACCTCTGGTCTTGGAACCATCCTGCCTAATCGTAGCTTTTCAGGAGCCAGCCGGTCACTCCCAGCCATAGGCCCCCAGACACAAACCTCGGCCCGTTTCCCTGGCAAACAAAATTAAGCTGCCCCGCTTCTGGATGGCAGATTGCAGGAGCTATTTAGTACTGTCAAACCAGCCCAACTTGGCACTGGTGCCACCTTGGCTCTGGGAACCATACTGCCTATTGTGGATTTTCAGGGGTCAGCCGGCCACTCACAGCCATATGCCCTCAAACACAAACCACGGCCCTTTTCTCTGGCAAACAAAACTCAACTGCCCCTCTTCTGGATGGCAAATTGCAGGACGCACTTGGTACTACAAAAACAGCACAACTTGGCACTGGTGCCACCTTGGGTCTGGTCACCATCCTGCGTATCGAGCATTTTAAGGAGCCAGCCGGCCACTCCCAGCCATAGGCCCCAGACACAAAGCTCTGCCCGTTTCCCGGGCAAGCGAAAGTAAGCTACCCCGCTTCTGGATGGCAGATTGCAGGAGCCACTTTGCACCATCAAACTAGCCCAACTTGGCACTGGTTCCACCATGGGTCTGGTAACCATCCTGCCTATCGTAGCTTTTCAGGAGCCAGCCGGCCACTCCCAGCCATAGGCCCCAGACACAAAGCTCTGCCCGTTTCCCGGGCAAACAAAAGTATGCTACCCCGCTTCAGGATGGCAGATTGCAGGAGCCACTTTGCACCATCAAACCAGCCCGACCTGGCACTGGTGCCACCTCTGGTCTGGGAACCATCCTGCGTATCGTAGATTCTAAGGAGCCAGCTGGCCACTCCCAGCCACCGGCCCCCAAACACAAACCTCAGCCCGTTTCCCTGGCAAACAAAAGTAAGCTACCCCGCTTCTGGATGGCAGATTGCAGGAGCCACTTTGCCCCATCAAACCGGCCCGACTTGGCACTGGTGCCACCTCTGGTCTGGGAACCATCCTGCCTATCGTAGCTTTTCAGGAGCCAGCCGGTCACTCCCAGCCATAGGCCCCCAGACAAAAACCTCGGCCCGTTTCCCTGGCAAACAAAATTAAGCTGCCCCGCTTCTGGATGGCAGATTGCAGGAGCTATTTAATACTATCAAACCAGCCCAACTTGGCACTGGTGCCACCTTGGCTCTGGGAACCATCCTGCCTATTGTGGATTTTCAGGGGTCAGCCGGCCACTCTCGGCCACCGACCCCAATCAAAAACAACAGCCCGATTCACAGGCAAAAAAAACTCAGCTGCCCCACTTCTGGATGGGAGATTGCAGGAGGCGCTTGACGCTGTCAAACCAGCCCTACTTGGCACTGGTGCCACCTTGGGTCTGGGAACCATGCTGCGTATCATGGAATTTCAGGAGCCAGCCGGCCACTGCCAGCCACAGGACCCAAACACATACCACAGCCCTTTTCTCTGGCAAGCAAAACTCAGCTGCCCCGCTTTTGGATGGCAGATTGCAGGAGCCACTTGGTACTATCAAACCAGCCCAACTTGGCACTGGTGCCACCATGGGTCTGGTAACCATCCTGCCTATGGTAGCTTTTCAGGAGCCAGCCGGCCACTCCCAGCCACAGGCCCCCAAACAAAAACAACGGCGCTTTTCCCTGGAAAACAGAACTCGCCTGCCAACTTTTTGATGGCAGATTGCAGGAGCCACTTGGTACTATCAAACCAGCCCAACTTGGCACTGGTGCCACCATGGGTCTGGTCACCATCCTGCCTATCGTAGCTTTTCACGACCGAGTCGGTCACTCCCAGCCATAGGCCCCCAGACACAAACCACGGCCCATTTCGTTGGCAAACAAAAGTAAGCTGCCCCGCTTCTGGATGGCAGATTGCAGGAGCCGCTTTGTGGTATCAAACAAGCCCAACTTAGCACTGGTGCCACCACTGGTCTGGGAACCATCCTGCGTATCGTGGATTCTAATTAGCCAGCCGGCCACTCCTAGCCACAGGCCCCCAAACACAAACAACGGTGTTTTCCCTGGAAAACAAAACTGGCCTGCCAAATTTTTGATGGCAGATTGCAGGAGCCACTTGGTACTATCAAACCAGCCCAACTTGGCACTGGTTCCACCATGGGTCTGGTAACCATCCTGCCTATCGTAGCTTTTCAGGAGCCAGCCGGCCACTCCCAGCAACAGGCCCCCAAACAAAAACAACGGCGCTTTTCCCTGGAAAACAGAACTCGCCTGCCAACTTTTTGATGGCAGATTGCAGGAGCCACTTGGTACTATAAAACCAGCCCAACTTGGCACTGGTGCCACCTTGGGTCTGGTCACCATCCTGCGTATTGTGGATTGACAGGAGCCAGCCGACCACTCTCGGCCACCGACACCAATCAAAAACAACGGCCCGATTCACAGGCAAAAAAAACTCAGCTGCCCCACTTCTGGATGGGAGATTGCAGGAGGCGCTTGGCGCTGTCAAACCAGCCCTATTTGGCACTGGTGCCACCTTGGGTCTGGGAACCATGCTGCGTATCATGGAATTTCAGGAGCCAGCCGGCCACTGCCAGCCACAGGACCCAAACACATACCACAGCCCTTTTCTCTGGCAAGCAAAACTCAGCTGCCCCGCTTTTGGATGGCAGATTGCAGGAGCCACTTGGTACTATCAAACCAGCCCAACTTGGCACTGGTGCCACCATGGGTCTGGTAACCATCCTGCCTATGGTAGCTTTTCAGGAGCCAGCCGGCCACTCCCAGCCACAGGCCCCCAAACAAAAACAACGGCGCTTTTCCCTGGAAAACAGAACTCGCCTGCCAACTTTTTGATGGCAGATTGCAGGAGCCACTTGGTACTATCAAACCAGCCCAACTTGGCACTGGTGCCACCATGGGTCTGGTCACCATCCTGCCTATCGTAGCTTTTCACGACCGAGCCGGTCACTCCCAGCCATAGGCCGCCAGACACAAACCACGGCCCGTTTCCTTGGCAAACAAAAGTAAGCTGCCCCGCTTCTGGATGGCAGATTGCAGGAGCCACTTTGTGGTATCAAACCAGCCCAACTTAGAACTGGTGCCACCACTGGTCTCGGAACCATCCTGCGTATCGTGGATTCTAATTAGCCAGCCGACCACTCCCAGCCACAGGACCCCAAACACAAACAACGGCGCTTTTCCCTGGAAAACAAAACTCGCCTGCCAACTTTTTGATGGCAGATTGCAGGGACCACTTGGTACTATCAAACCAGCCCAACTTGGCACTGGTTCCACCATGGGTCTGGTAACCATCCTGCCTATCGTAGCTTTTCCGGAGCCAGCCGGCCACTCCCAGCCATAGGCCCCAGACACAAAACTCTGCCCGTTTCCCGGGCAAACAAAAGTATGCTACCCCGCTTCAGGATGGCAGATTGCAGGAGCCACTTTGCACCATCAAACCAGCCCGACTTGGCACTGGTGCCACCTCTGGTCTGGGAACCATCCTGCGTATCGTAGATTCTAAGGAGCCAGCTGGCCACTCCCAGCCACAGGCCGCCAAACACAAACCTCAGCCCGTTTCCCTGGCAAACAAAAGTAAGCTACCCCGCTTCTGGATGGCAGATTGCAGGAGCCACTTTGCACCATCAAACCGGCCCGACTTGGCACTGGTGCCACCTCTGGTCTGGGAACCATCCTGCCTATCGTAGCTTTTCAGGAGCCAGCCGGTCACTCCCAGCCATAGGCCCCCAGACACAAACCTCGGCCCGTTTCCCTGGCAAACAAAATTAAGCTGCCCCGCTTCTGGATGGCAGATTGCAGGAGCTATTTAGTACTATCAAACCAGCCCAACTTGGCACTGGTGCCACCTTGGCTCTGGGAACCATCCTGCCTATTGTGGATTTTCAGGGGTCAGCCGGCCACTCTCGGCCACCGACCCCAATCAAAAACAACAGCCCGATTCACAGGCAAAAAAAACTCAGCTGCCCCACTTCTGGATGGGAGATTGCAGGAGGCGCTTGACGCTGTCAAACCAGCCCTACTTGGCACTGGTGCCACCTTGGGTCTGGGAACCATGCTGCGTATCATGGAATTTCAGGAGCCAGTCGGCCACTGCCAGCCACAGGACCCAAACACATACCACAGCCCTTTTCTCTGGCAAGCAAAACTCAGCTGCCCCGCTTTTGGATGGCAGATTGCAGGAGCCACTTGGTACTATCAAACCAGCCCAACTTGGCACTGGTGCCACCATGGGTCTGGTAACCATCCTGCCTATCGTAGCTTTTCAGGAGCCAGCCGGCCACTCCCAGCCACAGGCCCCCAAACAAAAACAATGGCGCTTTACCCTGGAAAACAGAACTCGCCTGCAAACTTTTTGATGGCAGATTGCAGGAGCCACTTGGTACTATCAAACCAGCCCAACTTGGCACTGGTGCCACCATGGGTCTGGTCACCATCCTGCCTATCGTAGCTTTTCACGACCGAGTCGGTCACTCCCAGCCATAGGCCCCCAGACACAAACCACGGCCCATTTCCTTGGCAAACAAAAGTAAGCTGCCCCGCTTCTGGATGGCAGATTGCAGGAGCCGCTTTGTGGTATCAAACAAGCCCAACTTAGCACTGGTGCCACCACTGGTCTGGGAACCATCCTGCGTATCGTGGATTCTAAGGAGCCAGCCGGCCACTCCCAGCCACAGGCCGCCAAACACAAACAACGGTGCTTTTCCCTGGAAAACAAAACTGGCCTGCCAAATTTTTGATGGCAGATTGCAGGAGCCACTTGGTACTATCAAACCAGCTCAACTTGGCACTGGTTCCACCATGGGTCTGGTAACCATCCTGCCTATCGTAGCTTTTCAGGAGCCAGCCGGCCACTCCCAGCCACAGGCCCCCAAAAAAAAACAACGGCGCTTTTCCCTGGAAAACAGAACTCGCCTGCCAACTTTTTGATGGCAGATTGCAGGAGCCACTTGGTACTATCAAACCAGCCCAACTTGGCACTGGTTCCACCATGGGTCTGGTCACCATCCTGCCTATCGTAGCTTTTCACGACCGAGCCGGTCACTCCCAGCCATAGGCCCCCAGACACAAACCACGGCCCGTTTCCTTGGCAAACAAAAGTAAGCTGCCCCGCTTCTGGATGGCAGATTGCAGGAGCCACTTTGTGGTATCAAAGCAGCCCAACTGAGAACTGGTGCCAGCACTGGTCTCGGAACCATCCTGCGTATCGTGGATTCTAAAGAGCCAGCCGACCACTCCCAGCCACAGGACCCCAAACACCAACAACGGCGCTTTTCCCTGGAAAACAAAACTCGCCTGCCAACTTTTTGATGGCAGATTGCAGGGACCACTTGGTACTATCAAACCAGCCCAACTTGGCACTGGTTCCACCATGGGTCTGGTAACCATCCTGCCTATCGTAGCTTTTCAGGAGCCAGCCGGTCACTCCCAGCCATAGGCCCCAGACACAAAGCTCTGCCCGTTTCCCGGGCAAACAAAAGCATGCTACCCCGCTTCAGGATGGCAGATTGCAGGAGCCACTTTGCACCATCAAACCAGCCCGACTTGGCACTGGTGCCACCTCTGGTCTGGGAACCATCCTGCGTATCGTGGATTCTAAGGAGCCAGCTGGCCACTCCGAGCCACAGGCCCCCAAACACAAACCTCAGCGCGTTTCCCTGGCAAACCAAAGTAAGCTACCCCGCTTCTGGATGGCAGATTGCAGGAGCCACTTTGCACCATCAAACTAGCCCGACTTGGCACTGGTGCCACCTCTGGTCTGGGAACCATCCTGCCTATCGTAGCTCTTCAGGAGCCAGCCGGCCACTCCCAGCCACAGGACCCCAAACACAAACAACGGCACTTTTCCCTGGAAAACAAAACTCGCCTGCCAACTATTTGATGGCAGATTGCAGGAGCCGCTTGGTACTATCAAATCAGCCCAACGTGGCACTGGTGCCACCATGAGTCTGGTAACCATCCTGCCTATCGTAGCTATTCAGGAGCCAGCCAGTCACTCCCAGCCATAGGCCCCCAGACAAAAACCTCGGCCCGTTTCCCTTGCAAACAAAAGTAAGCTGCCCCGCTTCTGGATGGCAGATTGCAGGAGCCACTTGGTACTATCAAACCAGCCCGACTTGGAACTGGTGCCACCTCTGGTCTGGGAACCATCCTGCGTATCGTGGACTCTAAGGAGCCAACCGGCCACTCCCAGCCACAGTCCACCAAACAAAAACAACGGCACTTTTCCCTGGAAAACAAAACTCGCCTGCAAACATTTTCATGGCAGATTGCAGGAGCCACTTTGCACCATCAAACTAGCCCGACTTGGCACTGGTGCAACCTCTGGTCTGGGAACCATCCTGTGTATCGTGGATTCTAATTAGCCAGCCGGCCACTCCCAGCCACAGGCCCCCAAACACAAACAACGGCGCTTCCCCCTGGAAAACAAAACTCGCCTGCCAACTTTTTGATGGCAGATTGCAGGAGCCGCTTGGTACTATCAAATTAGCCCAACGTGGCACTGGTGCCACCATGAGTCTGGTAACCATCCTGCCTATCATAGCTTTTCAGGAGCCAGCCAGTCACTCCCAGACACAGGCCCCCAAACACAAACAACGGTGCTTTTCCCTGGAAAACAAAACTGGCCTGCCAAATTTTTGATTGCAGATTGCAGGAGCCACTTGGTACTATCAAACCAGCCCAACTTGGCACTGGTTCCACCATGGGTCTGGTAACCATCCTGCCTATCGTAGCTTTTCAGGAGCCAGCCGGTCACTCCCAGCCACAGGCCCCCAAACAAAAACAACGGCGCTTTTCCCTGGAAAACAGAACTCGCCTGCCAACTTTTTGATGGCAGATTGCAGGAGCCACTTGGTACTATCAAACCAGCCCAACTTGGCACTGGTGCCACCTTGGGTCTGGTCACCATCCTGCGTATTGTGGATTGACAGGAGCCAGCCGACCACTCTCGGCCACCGACACCAATCGAAAACAACGGCCCGATTCACAGGCAAAAAAAACTCAGCTGCCCCACTTCTGGATGGGAGATTGCAGGAGGCGCTTGGCGCTGTCAAACCAGCCCTACTTGGCACTGGTGCCACCTTGGGTCTGGGAACCATGCTGCGTAACATGGAATTTCAGGAGCCAGCCGGCCACTGCCAGCCACAGGACCCAAACACATACCACAGCCCTTTTCTCTGGCAAGCAAAACTCAGCTGCCCCACTTTTGGATGGCAGATTGCAGGAGCCACTTGGTACTATCAAACCAGCCCAACTTGGCACTGGTGCCACCATGGGTCTGGTAACCATCCTGCCTATGGTAGCTTTTCAGGAGCCAGCCGGCCACTCCCAGCCACAGGCCCCCAAACAAAAACAACGGTGCTTTTCCCTGGAAAACAGAACTCGCCTGCCAACTTTTTGATGGCAGATTGCAGGAGCCACTTGGTACTATCAAACCAGCCCAACTTGGCACTGGTGCCACCATGGGTCTGGTCACCATCCTGCCTATCGTAGCTTTTCACGACCGAGCCGGTCACTCCCAGCCATAGGCCCCCAGACACAAACCACGGCCCGTTTCCTTGGCAAACAAAATTAAGCTGCCCCGCTTCTGGATGGCAGATTGCAGGAGCCACTTTGTGGTATCAAACCAGCCCAACTTAGAACTGGTGCCACCACTGGTCTCGGAACCATCCTGCGTATCGTGGATTCTAAGGAGCCAGCCGACCACTCCCAGCCACAGGACCCCAAACAAAAACAACGGCGCTTTTCCCTGGAAAACAAAACTCGCCTGCCAACTTTTTGATGGCAGATTGCAGGGACCACTTGGTACTATCAAACCAGCCCAACTTGGCACTGGTTCCACCATGGGTCTGGTAACCATCCTGCCTATCGTAGCTTTTCAGGAGCCAGCCGGCCACTCCCAGCCATAGGCCCCAGACACAAAGCTCTGCCCGTTTCCCGGGCAAACAAAAGTATGCTACCCCGCTTCAGGATGGCAGATTGCAGGAGACACTTTGCACCATCAAACCAGCCCGACTTGGCACTGGTGCCACCTCTGGTCTGGGAACCATCCTGCGTATCGTAGATTCTAAGGAGCCAGCTGGCCACTCCCAGCCACAGGCCCCCAAACACAAACCTCAGACCGTTTCCCTGGCAAACAAAAGTAAGCTACCCCGCTTCTGGATGGCAGATTGCAGGAGCCACTTTGCACCATCAAACCGGCCCGACTTGGCACTGGTGCCACCTCTGGTCTGGGAACCATCCTGCCTATCGTAGCTTTTCAGAAGCCAGCCGGTCACTCCCAGCCATAGGCCCCCAGACACAAACCTCAGCCCGTTTCCCTGGCAAACAAAATTAAACTGCCCCGCTTCTGGATGGCAGATTGCAGGAGCTATTTAGTACTATCAAACAAGCCCGACTTCGAACTGGTGCCACCTCTGGTCTGGGAACCATCCTGCGTATGGTGGATTCTAAGGAGCCAGCCGGCCACTCCCAGCCACAGGCCACCAAACAAAATCAACGGCACTTTTCCCTGGAAAAGAAATCTCGCCTGCCAACTTTTTGATGGCAGATTGCAGGAGCCACTTTTCACCATCAAAGTAGCCCGACTTGGCACTGGTGCCACCTCTGGTCTTGGAACCATCCTGCCTATCGTAGCTTTTCAGGAGCCAGCCGGTCACTCCCAGCCATAGGCCCCCAGACACAAACCTCGGCCCGTTTCCCTGGCAAACAAAATTAAGCTGCCCCGCTTCTGGATGGCAGATTGCAGGAGCTATTTAGTACTATCAAACCAGCCCAACTTGGCACTGGTGCCACCTTGGCTCTGGGAACCATCCTGCCTATTGTGGATTTTCAGGGGTCAGCCGGCCACTCTCAGCCATATGCCCTCAAACACAAACCACGGCCCTTTTCTCTGGCAAACAAAACTCAACTGCCCCTCTTCTTGATGGCAAATTGCAGGACGCACTTGGTACTACAAAAACAGCACAACTTGGCACTGGTGCCACCTTGGGTCTGGTCACCATCCTGCGTATCGAGCATTTTAAGGAGCCAGCCGGCCACTCCCAGCCATATGCTCCCAAAAAAAAAACCACGGCCCTTTTCTCTGGCAAACAAAACTCAGCTGCCCCGCTTCTGGATGGCAGATTGCAGGAGCCACTTGGTACTATCAAACCAGCCCGACTTGGCACTGGTGCCACCTTGGGTCTGTGAACCATCCTGCGTATTGTGGATTGACAGGAGCCAGCCGACCACTCTCGGCCACAGACCCCAATCAAAAACAACGGCCCGATTCATAGGCAAAAAGAACTCAGCTGCCCCACTTCTGGATGGGAGATTGCAGGAGGCGCTTGACGCTGTCAAACCAGCCCTACTTGGCACTGGTGCCACCTTGGGTCTGGGAACCATGCTGCGTATCATGGAATTTCAGGAGCCAGCCGGCCACTGCCAGCCACAGGACCCAAACACATACCACAGCCCTTTTCTCTGGCAAGCAAAACTCAGCTGCCCCGCTTTTGGATGGCAGATTGCAGGGGCCACTTGGTACTATCAAACCAGCCCAACTTGGCACTGGTGCCACCATGGGTCTGGTAACCATCCTGCCTATGGTAGCTTTTCAGGAGCCAGCCGGCCACTCCCAGCCACAGGCCCCCAAACAAAAACAACGGCGCTTTTCCCTGGAAAACAGAACTCGCCTGCCAACTTTTTGATGGCAGATTGCAGGAGCCACTTGGTACTATCAAACCAGCCCAACTTGGCACTGGTGCCACCATGTGTCTGGTCACCATCCTGCCTATCGTAGCTTTTCACGACCGAGCCGGTCACTCCCAGCCATAGGCCCCCAGACACAAACCACGGCCCGTTTCCTTGGCAAACAAAAGTAAGCTGCCCCGCTTCTGGATGGCAGATTGCAGGAGCCACTTTGTGGTATCAAACCAGCCCAACTTAGAACTGGTGCCACCACTGGTCTCGGAACCATCCTGCGTATCGTGGATTCTAAGGAGCCAGCCGACCACTCCCAGCCACAGGACCCCAAACACAAACAACGGCGCTTTTCCCTGGAAAACAAAACTGGCCTGCCAACTTTTTGATGGCAGATTGCAGGGACCACTTTGCACCATCCAACTAGCCCGACTTGGCACTGGTGCCACCTCTGGTCTTGGAACCATCCTGCCTATCGTAGCTTTTCAGGAGCCAGCCGGTCACTCCCAGCCATAGGCCCCCAGACACAAACCTCGGCCTGTTTCCCTGGCAAACAAAATTAAGCTGCCCCGCTTCTGGATGGCAGATTGCAGGAGCTATTTAGTACTATCAAACCAGCCCAACTTGGCACTGGTGCCACCTTGGCTCTGGGAACCATCCTGCCTATTGTGGATTTTCAGGGGTCAGCTGGCCACTCTCAGCCATATGCCCTCAAACACAAACCACGGCCCTTTTCTCTGGCAAACAAAACTCAGCTGCCCCGCTTCTGGATGGCAGATTGCAGGAGCCACTTGGTACTATCAAACCAGCCCGACTTGGCACTGGTGCCACCTTGGGTCTATGAACCATCCTGCGTATTGTGGATTGACAGGAGCCAGCCGACCACTCTCGGCCACCGACCCCAATCAAAAACAACGGCCCGATTCACAGGCAAAAAAAACTCAGCTGCCCCACTTCTGGATGGGAGATTGCAGGAGGCGCTTGACGCTGTCAAACCAGCCCTACTTGGCACTGGTGCCACCTTGGGTCTGGGAACCATGCTGCGTATCATGGAATTTCAGGAGTCAGCCGGCCACTCCCAGCCAGAGGCCCCCAAACAAAAACAACGGCGCTTTTCCCTGGAAAACAGAACTCGCCTACCAACTTTTTGATGGCAGATTGCAAGAGCCACTTGGTACTATCAAACCAGCCCAACTTGGCACTGGTGCCACCATGGGTCTGGTAACCATCCTGCCTATCGTAGCTTTTCAGGAGCCAGCCGGCCACTCCCAGCCACAGGCCCCCAAACAAAAACAACGGCGCTTTTCCCTGGAAAACAGAACTCGCCTGCCAACTTTTTGATGGCAGATTGCAGGAGCCACTTGGTACTATCAAACCAGCCCAACTTGGCACTGGTGCCACCATGGGTCTGGGAACCATCCTGCCTATCGTAGCTTTTCACGACCGAGCCGGTCACTCCCAGCCATAGGCCCCCAGACACAAACCACGGCCCGTTTCCTTGGCAAACAAAAGTAAGCTGCCCCGCTTCTGGATGGCAGATTGCAGGAGGCACTTTGTGGTATCAAACCAGCCCAACTTAGCACTGGTGCCACCACTGGTCTGGGAACCATCCTGCGTATCGTGGATTCTAAGGAGCCAGCCGACCACTCCCAGCCACAGGCCCCCAAACAAAAACAACGGCACTCTTCCCTGGAAAACAAAACTGGCCTGCACACTTTTTGATGGCAGATTGCAGGAGCCACTTTTCACCATCAAACTAGCCCGACTTGGAACTGGTGCCACCACTGGTCTGGGAACCATCCTGCGTATCGTGGATTCTAATTAGCCAGCCGGCCACTCTCAGCCAGAGGCCCCCAAACAAAAACAACGGTGCTTTTCCCTGGAAAACAAAACTGGCCTGCCAACTTTTTGATGGCAATTGCAGGAACCAATTGGTACTATCAAACCAGCCCAACTTGGCACTGGTTCCACCATGGGTCTGGTAACCATCCTGTGTATCGTAGCTTTTCAGGAGCCAGCCGGCCACTCCCAGCCACAGGCCACCAAACAAAAACAACGGCGCTTTTCCCTGGAAAACAGAACTCGCCTGCCAACTTTTTGATGGCAGATTGCAGGAGCCACTTGGTACTATCAAACCAGCCCAACTTGGCACTGGTGCCACCATGGGTCTGGTCACCATCCTGCCTATCGTAGCTTTTCACGACCGAGCCGGTCACTCCCAGCCATAGGCCCCCAGACACAAACCACGGCCCGTTTCCTTGGCAAACAAAAGTAAGCTGCCCCGCTTCTGGATGGCAGATTGCAGGAGCCACTTTGTGGTATCAAACCAGCCCAACTTAGAACTGGTGCCACCACTGGTCTCGGAACCATCCTGCGTATCGTGGATTCTAAGGAGCCAGCCGACCACTCCCAGCCACAGGACCCCAAACACAAACAACGGCGCTTTTCCCTGGAAAACAAAACTGGCCTGCCAACTTTTTGATGGCAGATTGCAGGGACCACTTGGTACTATCAAACCAGCCCAACTTGGCACTGGTTCCACCATGGGTCTGGTAACTATCCTATCCTGCCTATCGTAGCTTTTCAGGAGCCAGCCGGTCACTCCCAGCCATAGGCCCCAGACACAAAGCTCTGCCCGTTTCCCGGGCAAACAAAAGTATGCTACCCCGCTTCAGGATGGCAGATTGCAGGAGCCACTTGGTACTATCAAACAAGCCCGACTTGGCACTGGTGCCACCTCTGGTCTGGGAACCATCCTGCGTATCGTGGATTCTAAGGAGCCAGCCGGCCACTCCCAGCCACAGGCCACCAAAAAAAATCAACGGCACTTTTCCCTGGAAAACAAAACTCGCCTGCCAACTTTTTGATGGCAGATTGCAGGAGCCGCTTGATACTATCAAATCAGCCCAACTTGGCACTGGTGCCACCATGGGTCTGGTAACCATCCTGCCTATCGTAGCTTATCAGGAGCCAGCCGGTCACTCCCAGGCATAGGCCCCCAGACACAAACCTCGGCCCGTTTCCCTGGCAAACAAAAGTAAGCTACCCCGCTTCTGGATGGCAGATTGCAGGAGCCACTTTGCACCATCAAACTAGCCCGACTTGGCACTGGTGCCACCTCTGGTCTGGTCACCATCCTGCCTACCGTAGCTTTTCAGGAGCCAGCCGGTCACTCCCAGCCACAGGCCCCCAGACAAAACCTCGGCCCGTTTCACTGGCAAACAAAATTAAGCTGCCCCGCTTCTGGATGGCAGATTGCAGGAGCTATTTAGTACTATCAAACCAGCCCAACTTGGCACTGGTGCCACCTTGGCTCTGGTCACCATCCTGCCTATTGTGGATTTTCAGGGGTCAGCCGGCCACTCTCAGCCATATGCCCTCAAACACAAACCACGGCCCTTTTCTCTGGCAACCAAAACTCAGCTGCCCCGCTTTTGGATGGCAGATTGCAGGAGGCACTTGGTACTATCAAACCAGCCCGACTTGGCACTGGTGCCACCTTGGGTCTGTGAACCATCCTGCGTATTGTGGATTGACAGGAGCCAGCCGACCACTCTCGGCCACCGACCCCAATCAAAAACAACGGCCCGATTCACAGGCAAAAAAAACTCAGCTGCCCCACTTCTGGATGGGAGATTGCAGGAGGCGCTTGACACTGTCAAACCAGCCCTACTTGGCACTGGTGCCACCTTGGGTCTGGGAACCATGCTGCGTATCATGGAATTTCAGGAGCCAGCCGGCCACTCCCAGCCAGAGGCCCCCAAACAAAAACAACGGCGCTTTTCCCTGGAAAACAGAACTCGCCTGTCAACTTTTTGATGGCAGATTGCAGGAGCCACTTGGTACTATCAAACCAGCCCAACTTGGCACTGGTGCCACCATGGGTCTGGTAACCATCCTGCCTATCGTAGCTTTTCAGGAGCCAGCCGGCCACTCCCAGCCACAGGCCCCCAAACAAAAACAACGGCGCTTTTCCCTGGAAAACAGAACTCGCCTGCCAACTTTTTGATGGCAGATTGCAGGAGCCACTTGGTACTATCAAACCAGCCCAACTTGGCACTGGTGCCACCATGGGTCTGGTCACCATCCTGCCTATCGTAGCTTTTCACGACCGAGCCGGTCACTCCCAGCCGTATGCCCCCAGACACAAACCACGGCCCGTTTCCTTGGCAAACAAAAGTAAGCTGCCCCGCTTCTGGATGGCAGATTGCAGGAGCCACTTTGTGGTATCAAACAAGCCCAACTTAGCAATGGTGCCACCACTGGTCTGGGAACCATCCTGCGTATCGTGTATTCTAAGGAGCCAGCCGACCACTCCCAGCCACAGGCCCCCAAACACAAACAACGGCACTCTTCCCTGGAAAACAAAACTGGCCTGCACACTATTTGATGGCAGATTGCAGGAGCCACTTTGCACCATCAAACTAGCCCGACTTGGCACTGGTGCCACCACTGGTCTGGGAACCATCCTGCGTATCGTGGATTCTAATTAGCCAGCCGGCCACTCCCAGCCAGAGGCCCCCAAACACAAACAACGGTGCTTTTCCCTGGAAAACAAAACTGGCCTGCCAACTTTTTGATGGCAGATTGCAGGAACCACTTGGTACTATCAAATCAGCCCAACTTGGCACTGGTTCCACCATGGGTCTGGTAACCATCCTGCCTATCGTAGCTTTTCAGGAGCCAGCCGGCCACTCCCAGCCACAGGCCACCAAACAAAAACAACGGCGCTTTTCCCTGGAAAACAGAACTCGCCTGCCAACATTTTGATGGCAGATTGCAGGAGCCACTTGGTACTATCAAACCAGCCCAACTTGGCACTGGTGCCACCATGGGTCTGGTCACCATCCTGCCTATCGTAGCTTTTCACGACCGAGCCGGTCACTCCCAGCCATAGGCCCCCAGACACAAACCACGGCCCATTTCCTTGGCACACAAAAGTAAGCTGCCCCGCTTCTGGATGGCAGATTGCAGGAGCCACTTTGCACCATCAAACAAGCCCGACTTGGCACTGGTGCCACCTCTGGTCTGGGAACCATCCTGCGTATCGTGGATTCTAATTAGCCAGCTGGCCACTCCCAGCCACAGGCCCCCAAACACAAACCTCAGCCCGTTACCCTGGCAAACAAAAGTAAGCTACCCCGCTTCTGGATGGCAGATTGCAGGAGCCACTTTGCACCATCAAACTAGCCCGACTTGGCACTGGTGCCACCTCTGGTCTGGGAACCATCCTGCCTATCGTAGCTTTTCAGGAGCCAGCCGGCCACTCCCAGCCACAGGACCCCAAACACAAACAACGGCACTTTTCCCTGGAAAACAAAACTCGCCTGCCAACTTTTTGATGGCAGATTGCAGGAGCCGCTTGGTACTATCAAATCAGCCCAACGTGGCACTGGTGCCACCATGAGTCTGGTAACCATCCTGCCTATCGTAGCTTTTCAGGAGCCAGCCAGTCACTCCCAGCCACAGGCCCCCAGACAAAAACCTCAGCTCGTTTCCCTTGCAAACAAGAGTAAGCTGCCCCGCTTCTGGATGGCAGATTGCAGGAGCCACTTGGTACTATCAAACAAGCCCGACTTGGAACTGGTGCCACCTCTGGTCTGGGAACCATCCTGCGTATCGTGGATTCTAATTAGCCAGCCGGCCACTCCCAGCCACAGTCCACCAAACACAAACAACGGCACTTTTCCCTGGAAAACAAAACTCGCCTGCAAACTATTTCATGGAAGATTGCAGGAGCCACTTTGCACCATCAAACTAGCCCGACTTGGCACTGGTGCCACCTCTGGTCTGGGAAACATCCTGCGTATCGTGGATTCTAAGGAGCCAGCTGGCCACTCCCAGCCGCAGGCCCCCAAACACAAACAACGGCGCTTTTCCCTGGAAAACAAAACTCGCCTGCCAACTTTTTGATGGCAGATTGCAGGAGCGACTTGGTACTATCAAATCAGCCCAACTTGGCACTGGTGCCACCATGAGTCTGGTAACCATCCTGCCTATCGTAGCTTTTCAGGAGCCAGCCAGTCACTCCCAGCCATAGGCCCCCAGAAAAAAACCTCGGCCCCTTTCCCTGGCAAACAAAAGTAAGCTGCCCCGCTTCTGGATGGCAGATTGCAGGAGCCACTTGGTACTATCAAACAAGCCCGACTTGGAACTGGTGCCACCACTGGTCTCGGAACCATCCTGCGTATCGTGGATTCTAAGGAGCCAGCCGACCACTCCCAGCCACAGGACCCCAAACACAAACAACGGCACTTTTCCCTGGAAAACAAAACTCGCCTGCCAACTTTTTGATGGCAGATTGCAGGGACCACTTGGTACTATCAAACCCGCCCAACTTGGCACTGGTTCCACCATGGGTCTGGTAACCATCCTGCCTATCGTAGCTTTTCAGGAGCCAGCCGGTCACTCCCAGCCATAGGCCCCAGATACAAAGCTCTGCCCGTTTCCCGGGTAAACAAAAGTATGCTACCCCGCTTCAGGATGGCAGATTTCAGGAGCCACTTTGCACCATCAAACCAGCCCGACTTGGCACTGGTGCCACCTCTGGTCTGGGAACCATCCTGCGTATCGTGGATTCTAAGGAGCCAGCCGGCCACTCCCAGCCACAGGCCACCAAACAAAATCAACGGCACTTTTCCCTGGAAAACAAATCTCGCCTGCCAACATTTTGATGGCAGATTGCAGGAGCCACTTTTCACCATCAAAGTAGCCCGACTTGGCACTGGTGCCACCTCTGGTCTTGGAACCTTCCTGCCTATCGTAGCTTTTCAGGAGCCAGCCGGTCACTCCCAGCCATAGGCCCCCAGACAAAAACCTCGGCCCGTTTCCCTGGCAAACAAAATTAAGCTGCCCCGCTTCTGGATGGCAGATTGCAGGAGCTATTTAGTACTATCAAACCAGCCCAACTTGGCACTGGTGCCACCTGGGCTCTGGTCACCATCCTGCCTATTGTGGATTTTCAGGGGTCAGCCGGCCACTCTCTGCCACAGACCCCAATCAAAAACAACGGCCCGATTCACAGGCAAAAAAAACTCAGCTGCCCCACTTCTGGATGGGAGATTGCAGGAGGCGCTTGACGCTGTCAAACCAGCCCTACTTGGCACTGGTGCCACCTTGGGTCTGGGAACCATGCTGCGTATCATGGAATTTCAGGAGCCAGCCGGCCACTCCCAGCCAGAGGCCCCCAAACAAAAACAACGGCGCTTTTCCCTGGAAAACAGAACTCGCCTGCCAACTTTTTGATGGCAGATTGCAGGAGCCACTTGGTACTATCAAACCAGCCCAACTTGGCACTGGTGCCACCATGGGTCTGGTAACCATCCTGCCTATCGTAGCTTTTCAGGAGCCAGCCGGCCACTCCCAGCCACAGGCCCCCAAACAAAAACAACGGCGCTTTTCCCTGGAGAACAGAACTCGCCTGCCAACTTTTTGATGGCAGATTGCAGGAGCCACTTGGTACTATCAAACCAGCCCAACTTGGCACTGGTGCCACCATGGGTCTGGTCACCATCCTGCCTATCGTTGCTTTTCACGACCGAGCCGGTCACTCCCAGCCGTAGGCCCCCAGACACAAACCACGGCCCGTTTCCTTGGCAAACAAAAGTAAGCTGCCCCGCTTCTGGATGGCAGATTGCAGGAGCCACTTTGTGGTATCAAACAAGCCCAACTTAGCAATGGTGCCACCACTGGTCTGGGAACCATCCTGCGTATCGTGTATTCTAAGGAGCCAGCCGACCACTCCCAGCCACAGGCCCCCAAACACAAACAACGGCACTCTTCCCTGGTAAACAAAACTGGCCTGCACACTATTTGATGGCAGATTGCAGGAGCCACTTTGCACCATCAAACTAGCCCGACTTGGCACTGGTGCCACCTCTGGTCTGGGAACCATCCTGCGTATCGTGGATTCTAATTAGCCAGCCGGCCACTCCCAGCCAGAGGCCCCCAAACACAAACAACGGTGCTTTTCCCTGGAAAACAAAACTGGCCTGCCAACTTTTTGATGGCAGATTGCAGGAACCACTTGGTACTATCAAATCAGCCCAACTTGGCACTGGTTCCACCATGGGTCTGGTAACCATCCTGCCTATCGTAGCTTTTCAGGAGCCAGCCGGCCACTCCCAGCCACAGGCCACCAAACAAAAACAACGGCGCTTTTCCCTGGAAAACAGAACTCGCCTGCCAACTTTTTGATGGCAGATTGCAGGAGCCACTTGTTACTATCAAACCAGCCCAACTTGGCACTGGTGCCACCATGGGTCTGGTCACCATCCTGCCTATCGTAGCTTTTCACGACCGAGCCGGTCACTCCCAGCCATAGGCCCCCAGACACAAACCACGGCCCATTTCCTTGGCAAACAAAAGTAAGCTGCCCCGCTTCTGGATGGCAGATTGCAGGAGCCACTTTGTGGTATCAAACCAGCCCAACTTAGAACTGGTGCCACCACTGGTCTCGGAACCATCCTGCGTATCGTGGATTCTAAGGAGCCAGCCGACCACTCCCAGCCACAGGACCCCAAACACAAACAACGGCGCTTTTCCCTGGAAAACAAAACTGGCCTGCCAACTTTTTGATGGCAGATTGCAGGGACCACTTGGTACTATCAAACCAGCCCAACTTGGCACTGGTTCCACCATGAGTCTGGTAACCATCCTGCCTATCGTAGCTTTTCAGGAGCCAGCCGGTCACTCCCAGCCATAGGCCCCAGACACAAAGCTCTGCCCGTTTCCCGGGCAAACAAAAGTATGCTACCCCGCTTCAGGATGGCAGATTGCAGGAGCCACTTTGCACCATCAAACCAGCCCGACTTGGCACTGGTGCCACCTCTGGTCTGGGAACCATCCTGCGTATCGTGGATTCTAATTAGCCAGCTGGCCACTCCCAGCCACAGGCCCCCAAACACAAACCTCAGCCCGTTACCCTGGCAAACAAAAGTAAGCTACCCCGCTTCTGGATGGCAGATTGCAGGAGCCACTTTGCACCATCAAACTAGCCCGACTTGGCACTGGTGCCACCTCTGGTCTGGGAACCATCCTGCCTATCGTAGCTTTTCAGGAGCCAGCCGGCCACTCCCAGCCACAGGACCCCAAACACAAACAACGGCACTTTTCCCTGGAAAACAAAACTCGCCTGCCAACTTTTTGATGGCAGATTGCAGGAGCCGCTTGGTACTATCAAATCAGCCCAACGTGGCACTGGTGCCACCATGAGTCTGGTAACCATCCTGCCTATCGTAGCTTTTCAGGAGCCAGCCAGTCACTCCCAGCCACAGGCCCCCAGACAAAAACCTCAGCTCGTTTCCCTTGCAAACAAAAGTAAGCTGCCCCGCTTCTGGATGGCAGATTGCAGGAGCCACTTGGTACTATCAAACAAGCCCGACTTGGAACTGGTGCCACCTCTGGTCTGGGAACCATCCTGCGTATCGTGGATTCTAATTAGCCAGCCGGCCACTCCCAGCCACAGTCCACCAAACACAAACAACGGCACTTTTCCCTGGAAAACAAAACTCGCCTGCAAACTTTTTCATGGAAGATTGCAGGAGCCACTTTGCACCATCAAACCAGCCCGACTTGGCACTGGTGCCACCTCTGGTCTGGGAAACATCCTGCGTATCGTGGATTCTAAGGAGCCAGCTGGCCACTCCCTGCCGCAGGCCCCCAAACACAAACAACGGCGCTTTTCCCTGGAAAACAAAACTCGCCTGCCAACTTTTTGATGGCAGATTGCAGGAGCGACTTGATACTATCAAATCAGCCCAACTTGGCACTGGTGCCACCATGAGTCTGGTAACCATCCTGCCTATCGTAGCTTTTCAGGAGCCAGCCAGTCACTCCCAGCCATAGGCCCCCAGAAAAAAACCTCGGCCCCTTTCCCTGGCAAACAAAAGTAAGCTGCCCCGCTTCTGGATGGCAGATTGCAGGAGCCACTTGGTACTATCAAACAAGCCCGACTTGAAACTGGTGCCACCACTGGTCTCGGAACCATCCTGCGTATCGTGGATTCTAAGGAGCCAGCCGACCACTCCCAGCCACAGGACCCCAAACACAAACAACGGCGCTTTTCCCTGGAAAACAAAACTCGCCTGCCAACTTTTTGATGGCAGATTGCAGGGACCACTTGGTACTATCAAACCAGCCCAACTTGGCACTGGTGCCACCTTGGCTCTGGGAACCATCCTGCCTATTGTGGATTTTCAGGGGTCAGCCGGCCATTCTCAGCCATATGCCCTCAAACACAAACCACGGCCCTTTCCTCTGGCAAACAAAACTCAGCTGCCCTGCTTCTGGATGGCAGATTGCAGGAGCTACTTGGTACTATTAAACCAGCCCGACTTGGCACTGGTGCCAACTTGGGTCTGTGAACCATCCTGCGTATTGTGGATTGTCAGGAGCCAGCCGACCACTCTCGGCCACCGACCCCAATCAAAAACAACGGCCCGATTCATAGGCAAAAAAACTCAGCTGCCCCACTTCTGGATGGGAGATTGCAGGAGGCGCTTGACGCTGTCAAACCAGCCCTACTTGGCACTGGTGCCACCTAGGGTCTGGGAACCATGCTGTGTATCATGGAATTTCAGGAGCCAGCCGGCCACTGCCAGCCACAGGACCCAAACACATACCACAGCCCTTTTCTCTGGCAAGCAAAACTCAGCTGCCCCGCTTTTGGATGGCAGATTGCAGGAGCCACTTGGTACTATCAAACCAGCCCAACTTGGCACTGGTGCCACCATGGGTCTGGTAACCATCCTGCCTATGGTAGCTTTTCAGGAGCCAGCCGGCCACTCCCAGCCACAGGCCCCAAACAAAAACAACGGCGCTTTTCCCTGGAAAACAGAACTCGCCTGCCAACTTTTTGATGGCAGATTGCAGGAGCCACTTGGTACTATCAAACCAGCCCAACTTGGCACTGGTGCCACCATGGGTCTGGTCACCATCCTGCCTATCGTAGCTTTTCACGACCGAGCCGGTCACTCCCAGCCATAGGCCCCCAGACACAAACCACGGCCCATTTCCTTGGCAAACAAAAGTAAGCTGCCTCGATTCTGGATGGCAGATTGCAGGAGCCACTTTGTGGTATCAAACAAGCCCAACTTAGCACTGGTGCCACCATGGGTCTGGGAACCATCCTGCCTATCGTGGATTCTAAGGAGCCAGCCGGCCACTCCCAGCCACAGGCCCCCAAACAAAAACAACGGCACTCTTCCCTGGAAAACAAAACTGGCCTGCCAACTTTTTGATGGCAGATTGCAGGAGCCACTTTGCACCATGAAACTAGCCCGACTTGGCACTGGTGCCACCTCTGGTCTGGGAACCATCCTGCCTATCGTGGATTCTAATTAGCCAGCCGGCCACTCCCAGCCAGAGGCCCCCAAACACAAACAACGGTGCTTTTCCCTGGAAAACAAAACTGGCCTGCCAACTTTTTGATGGCAGATTGCAGGAACCACTTGGTACTATCAAACCACCCCAACTTGGCACTGGTTCCACCATGGGTCTGGTAACCATCCTGCCTATCGTAGCTTTTCAGGAGCCAGCCGGCCACTCCCAGCCACAGGCCCCCAAACAAAAACAACGGCGCTTTTCCCTGGAAAACAAAACTCGCTTGCCAACTTTTTGATGGCAGATTGCAGGAGCCACTTGGTACTATCAAACCAGCCCAACTTGGCACTGGTGCCACCATGGGTCTGGTCACCATCCTGCCTATCGTAGCTTTTCACGACCGAGCCGGTCACTCCCAGCCATAGGCCCCCAGACACAAACCACGGCCCGTTTCCTTGGCAAACAAAAGTAAGCTGCCCCGCTTCTGGATGGCAGATTGCAGGAGCCACTTTGTGGTATCAAACCAGCCCAACTTAGAACTGGTGCCACCACTGGTCTCGGAACCATCCTGCGTATCGTGGATTCTAATTAGCCAGCCGACCACTCCCAGCCACAGGACCCCAAACACAAACAACGGCGCTTTTCATGGAAAACAAAACTCGCCTGCCAACTTTTTGATGGCAGATTGCAGGGACCACTTGGTACTATCAAACCAGCCCAACTTGGCTCTGGTTCCACCATGGGTCTGGTAACCATCCTGCCTATCGTAGCTTTTCAGGAGCCAGCCGGTCACTCCCAGCCATAGGCCCCAGACACAAAGCTCTGCCCGTTTCCCGGGCAAACAAAAGTATGCTACCCCGCTTCAGGATGGCAGATTTCAGGAGCCACTTTGCACCATCAAACCAGCCCGACTTGGCACTGGTGCCACCTCTGGTCTGGGAACCATCCTGCGTATCGTGGATTCTAAGGAGCCAGCTGGCCACTCCCAGCCATACGCCCCCAAACACAAACCTCAGCCCGTTTCCCTGGCAAACAAAAGTAAGCTACCCCGCTTCTGGATGGCAGATTGCAGGAGCCACTTTGCACCATCAAAATAGCCCGACTTGGCACTGGTGCCACCATGGGTCTGGGAACCATCCTGCCTATCGTAGCTTTTCAGGAGCCAGCCGCCCACTCCCAGCCACAGGACCCCAAACACAAACAACGGCACTTTTCCCTGGAAAACAAAACTCGCCTGCCAACTTTTTGATGGCAGATTGCAGGAGCCGCTTAGTACTATCAAATCAGCCCAACTTGGCACTGGTGCCACCATGAGTCTGGTAACCATCCTGCGTATCGTAGCTTTTCAGGAGCCAGCCAGTGACTCCCATCCATAGGCCCCCAGACAAAAACCTCGGCCCGTTTCCCTTGCAAACAAAAGTAAGCTGCCCCGCTTCTGGATGGCAGATTGCAGGAGCCACTTTGCACTATCAAACAAGCCCGACTTGGCACTGGTGCCACCTCTGGTCTGGGAACCATCCTGCGTATCGTGGATTCTAATTAGCCAGCCGGCCACTCCCAGCCACAGGCCCCCAAACACAAACAACGGCGCTTTTCCCTGGAAAACAAAACTCGCCTGCCAACTTTTTGATGGCAGATTGCAGGAGCCGCTTGGTACTATCAAACCAGCCCAACGTGGCACTGGTGCCACCATGGGTCTGGTCACCATCCTGCCTATCGTAGCTTTTCAGGAGGCAGCCAGTCACTCCCACCCATAGGCCCCCAGACCCAAAGCTCTGCCCGTTTCCCTGGCAAACAAAAGTAAGCTGCCCCGCTTCTGGATGGCAGATTGCAGGAGCCACTTGGTACTATCAAACAAGTCCGACTTGGAACTGGTGCCACCTCTGGTCTGGGAACCATCCTGCGTATCGTGGATTCTAAGGAGCCAGCCGGCCACTCCCAGCCACAGGCTACCAAACAAAATCAACGGCACTTTTCCCTGGAAAAGAAATCTCGCCTGCCAACTTTTTGATGGCAGATTGCAGGAGCCACTTTTCACCATCAAAGTAGCCCGACTTGGCACTGGTGCCACCTCTGGTCTTGGAACCATCCTGCCTATCGTAGCTTTTCAGGAGCCAGCCGGTCACTCCCAGCCATAAGCCCCCAGACACAAACCTCGGCCCGCTTCCCTGGCAAACAAAAGTAAGCTGCCCCGCTTCTGGATGGCAGATTGCAGGAGCTATTTAGTACTGTCAAACCAGTCCAACTTGGCACTGGTGCCACCTTGGCTCTGGGAACCATCCTGCCTATTGTGGATTTTCAGGGGTCAGCCGGCCACTCTCAGCCATATGCCCTCAAACACAAACCACGGCCCTTTTCTCTGGCAAACAAAACTCAACTGCCCCTCTTCTGGATGGCAAATTGCAGGACGCACTTGGTACTACAAAAACAGCACAACTTGGCACTGGTGCCACCTTGGCTCTGGGAACCATCCTGCGTATCGAGCATTTTAAGGAGCCAGCCGGCCACTCCCAGCCACCTGACCCCAAAAAAAACCACGGCCCTTTTCTCTGGCAAACAAAACTCAGCTGCCCCGCTTCTGGATGGCAGATTGCAGGAGCCACTTGGTACTATCAAACCAGCCCAACTTGGCACTGGTGCCACCTTGGGTCTGTGAACCATCCTGCGTATTGTGGATTGACAGGAGCCAGCCGACCACTCTCGGCCACCGACCCCAATCAAAAACAACGGCCCGATTCACAGGCAAAAAAAACTCAGCTGCCCCACTTCTGGATGGGAGATTGCAGGAGGCGCTTGACGCTGTCAAACCAGCCCTACTTGGCACTGGTGCCACCTTGGGTCTGGGAACCATGCTGCGTATCATGGAATTTCAGGAGCCAGCCGGCCACTGCCAGCCACAGGACCCAAACACATACCACAGCCCTTTTCTCTGGCAAGCAAAACTCAGCTGCCCCGCTTCTGGATGGCAGATTTCAGGAGCCACTTTGTGGTATCAAACCAGCCCAACTTAGAACTGGTGCCACCACTGGTCTCGGAACCATCCTGCCTAGCGTGGATTCTAAGGAGCCAGCCGACCACTCCCAGCCACAGGACCCCAAACACAAACAACGGTGCTTTTCCCTGGAAAACAAAACTCGCCTGCCAACTTTTTGATGGCAGATTGCAGGGACCACTTGGTACTATCAAACCAGCCCAACTTGGCACTGGTTCTACCATGGGTCTGGTAACCATCCTGCCTATCGTAGCTTTTCAGGAGCCAGCCGGTCACTCCCAGCCATAGGCCCCAGACACAAAGCTCTGCCCGTTTCCCGGGCAAACAAAAGTATGCTACCCCGCTTCAGGATGGCAGATTGCAGGAGCCACTTTGCACCATCAAACCAGCCCGACTTGGCACTGGTGCCACCTCTGGTCTGGGAACCATCCTGCGTATCTTAGATTCTAAGGAGCCAGCTGGCCACTCCCAGCCACAGGCCCCCAAACACAAACATCAGCCCGTTTCCCTGGCAAACAAAAGTAAGCTACCCCGCTTCTGGATGGCAGATTGCAGGAGCCACTTTGCACCATCAAACTAGCCCGACTTGGCACTGGTGCCACCTCTGGTCTGGGAACCATCCTGCCTATCGTAGCTTTTCAGGAGCCAGCCGGTCACTCCCAGCCATAGACCCCCAGACACAAACCTCGGCCCGTTTCCCTGGCAAACAAAATTAAGCTGCCCCGCTTCTGGATGGCAGATTGCAGGAGCTATTTAGTACTATCAAACCAGCCCAACTTGGCACTGGTGCCACCTTGGCTCTGGGAACCATCCTGCCTATTGTGGATTTTCAGGGGTCAGCCGGCCACTCTCGGCCACCGACCCCAATCAAAAACAACGGCCCGATCCACAGGCAAAAAAAACTCAGCTGCCCCACTTCTGGATGGGAGATTGCAGGAGGCGCTTGACGCTGTCAAACCAGCCCTATTTGGCACTGGTGCCACCTAGGGTCTGGGAACCATGCTGCGTATCATGGAATTTCAGGAGCCAGTCG
The DNA here is from genome assembly GCF_028018845.1 of Melospiza georgiana. Taxonomy (NCBI): domain Eukaryota; kingdom Metazoa; phylum Chordata; class Aves; order Passeriformes; family Passerellidae; genus Melospiza; species Melospiza georgiana. The sequence continues at coordinate 4,088,742 of NC_080459.1, forward strand.
GCCACTGCCAGCCACAGGACCCAAACACATACCACAGCCCTTTTCTCTGGCAAGCAAAACTCAGCTGCCCCGCTTTGGATGGCAGATTGCAGGGGCCACTTGGTACTATCAAACCAGCCCAACTTGGCACTGGTGCCACCATGGGTCTGGTAACCATCCTGCCTATCGTAGCTTTTCAGGAGCCAGCCGGCCACTCCCAGCCACAGGCCCCCAAACAAAAACAACGGCGCTTTTCCCTGGAAAACAGAACTCGCCTGCCAACATTTTGATGGCAGATTGCAGGAGCCACTTGGTACTATCAAACCAGCCCAACTTGGCACTGCTGCCACCATGGGTCTGGTCACCATCCTGCCTATCGTAGCTTTTCACGACCGAGCCGGTCACTCCCAGCCATAGGCCCCCAGACACAAACCACGGCCCATTTCCTTGGCAAACAAAAGTAAGCTGCCCCGCTTCTGGATGGCAGATTGCAGGAGCCACTTTGTGGTATCAAACAAGCCCAACTTAGCACTGGTGCCACCACTGGTCTGGGAACCATCCTGCGTATCGTGGATTCTAAGGAGCCAGCCGGCCACTCCCAGCCACAGGCCCCCAAACACAAACAACGGTGCTTTTCCCTGGAAAACAAAACTGGCCTGCCAACTTTTTGATTGCAGATTGCAGGAACCACTTGGTACTATCAAACCAGCCCAACTTGGCACTGGTTCCACCATGGGTCTGGTAACCATCCTGCCTATCGTAGCTTTTCAGGAGCCAGCCGGCCACTCCCAGCCACAGGCCCCCAAACAAAAACAACGGCGCTTTTCCCTGGAAAACAGAACTCGCCTGCCAACTTTTTGATGGCAGATTGCAGGAGCCACTTGGTACTATCAAACCAGCCCGACTTGGCACTGGTGCCACCATGGGTCTGGTCACCATCCTGCCTATCGTAGCTTTTCACGACCGAGCCGGTCACTCCCAGCCATAGGCCCCCAGACACAAACTACGGCCCGTTTCCTTGGCAAACAAAAGTAAGCTGCCCCGCTTCTGGATGGCAGATTGCAGGAGCCACTTTGTGGTATCAAACCAGCCCAACTTAGAACTGGTGCCACCACTGGTCTCGGAACCATCCTGCGTATCGTGGATTCTAAGGAGCCAGCCGACCACTCCCAGCCACAGGACCCCAAACACAAACAACGGCGCTATTCCCTGGAAAACAAAACTCGCCTGCCAACTTTTTGATGGCAGATTGCAGGGACCACTTGGTACTATCAAACCAGCGCAACTTGGCACTGGTTCCACCATGGGTCTGGTAACCATCCTGCCTATCGTAGCTTTTCAGGAGCCAGCCGGTCACTCCCAGCCATAGGCCCCAGACACAAAGCTCTGCCCGTTTCCCGGGCAAACAAAGTATGCTACCCCGCTTCAGGATGGCAGATTGCAGGAGCCACTTTGCACCATCAAACCAGCCCGACTTGGCACTGGTGCCACCTCTGGTCTGGGAACCATCCTGCGTATCGTGGATTCTAAGGAGCCAGCTGGCCACTCCCAGCCACAGGCCCCCAAACACAAACCTCAGCCGTTTCCCTGGCAAACCAAAGTAAGCTACCCCGCTTCTGGATGGCAGATTGCAGGAGCCACTTTGCACCATCAAACTAACCCGATTTGGCACTGGTGCCACCTCTGGTCTGGGAACCACCCTGCGTATCGTGGATTCTAATTAGCCAGCCGGCCACTCCCAGCCACACGAACCCAAACACAAACAACGGCACTTTTCACTGGAAAACAAAACTCGCCTGCCAACTTTTTGATGGCAGATTGCAGGAGCCGCTTGGTACTATCTAATCAGCCCAACGTGGCACTGGTGCCACCATGAGTCTGGTAACCATCCTGCCTATCGTAGCTTTTCAGGAGCCAGCCAGTCACTCCCAGCCATAGGCCCCCAGACAAAAACCTCGGCCCGTTTCCCTTGCAAACAAAAGTAAGCTGCCCCGCTTCTGGATGGCAGATTGCAGGAGCCACTTGGTACTATCAAACAAGCCCGACTTGGAACTGGTGCCACCTCTGGTCTGGGAACCATCCTGCGTATCGTGGATTCTAATTAGCCAGCCGGCCACTCCCAGCCACAGGCCACCAAAAAAAATCAACGGCACTTTTCCCTGGAAAACAAAACTCGCCTGCCAACTTTTTGATGGCAGATTGCAGGAGCCGCTTGATACTATAAAATCAGCCCAACTTGGCACTGGTGCCACCTTGGGTCTGGTCACCATCCTGCCTATCGTAGCTTTTCAGGAGCCAGCCGGTCACTCCCAGGCATAGGCCCCCAGACACAAACCTCGGCCCGTTTCCCTGGCAAACAAAAGTAAGCTGCCCCGCTTCTGGATGGCAGATTGCAGGAGCCACTTGGTACTATCAAACCAGCCCGACTTGGAACTGGTGCCACCTCTGGTCTGGGAACCATCCTGCGTATCGTGGATTCTAAGGAGCCAGCCGGCCACTCCCAGCCACAGGCCACCAAGCAAAATCAAAGCACTTTTCCCTGGAAAACAAAACTCGCCTGCCAACTTTTTGATGGCAGATTGCAGGAGCCGCTTGATACTATCAAACCAGCCCAACTTGGCACTGGTGCCACCTTGGCTCTGGGAACCATCCTGCCTATTGTGGATTTTCAGGGGTCAGCCGGCCACTCTCAGCCATATGCCCTCAAACACAAACCACGGCGCTTTTCTCTGGCAAACAAAACTCAACTGCCCCTCTTCTGGATGGCAAATTGCAGGACGCACTTGGTACTACAAAAACAGCACAACTTGGCACTGGTGCCACCTTGGGTCTGGTCACCATCCTGCGTATCGAGCATTTTAAGGAGCCAGCCGGCCACTCCCAGCCACATGCCCACAAAAAAAACCACGGCCCTTTTCTCTGGCAAACAAAACTCAGCTGCCCCGCTTCTGGATGGCAGATTGCAGGAGCTATTTAGTACTATCAAACCAGCCCAACTTGGCACTGGTGCCACCTTGGCTCTGGGAACCATCCTGCCTATTGTGGATTTTCAGGGGTCAGCTGGCCACTCTCAGCCATATGCCCTCAAACACAAACCACGGCCCTTTTCTCTGGCAAACAAAACTCAGCTGCCCCGCTTCTGGATGGCAGATTGCAGGAGCTATTTAGTACTATCAAACCAGCCCAACTTGGCACTGGTGCCACCTTGGGTCTGTGAACCATCCTGCGTATTGTGGATTGACAGGAGGCAGCCGACCACTCTCGGCCACCGACCCCAATCAAAAACAACGGCCCGATTCACAGGCAAAAAATACTCAGCTGCCCCACTTCTGGATGGGAGATTGCAGGAGGCGCTTGACGCTGTCAAACCAGCCCTACTTGGCACTGGTGCCACCTAGGGTCTGGGAACCATGCTGTGTATCATGGAATTTCAGGAGCCAGCCGGCCACTGCCAGCCACAGGACCCAAACACATACCACAGCCCTTTTCTCTTGCAAGCAAAACTCAGCTGCCCCGCTTTTGGATGGCAGATTGCAGGAGCCCCTTGGTACTATCAAACCAGCCCAACTTGGCACTGGTGCCACCATGGGTCTGGTAACCATCCTGCCTATCGTAGCTTTTCAGGAGCCAGCCGGCCACTCCCAGCCACAGGCCCCCAAACAAAAACAACGGCGCTTTTCCCTGGAAAACAGAACTCGCCTGCCAACTTTTTGATGGCAGATTGCAGGAGCCACTTGGTACTATCAAACCAGCCCAACTTGGCACTGCTGCCACCATGGGTCTGGTCACCATCCTGCCTATCGTAGCTTTTCACGACCGAGCCGGTCACTCCCAGCCATAGGCCCCCAGACACAAACCACGGCCCGTTTCCTTGGCAAACAAAAGTAAGCTGCCCCGCTTCTGGATGGCAGATTGCAGGAGCCACTTTGTGGTATCAAACCAGCCCAACTTAGAACTGGTGCCACCACTTGTCTCGGAACCATCCTGCGTATCGTGGATTCTAAGGAGCCAGCCGACCACTCCCAGCCACAGGACCCCAAACACAAACAACGGCGCTTTTCCCTGGAAAACAAAACTGGCCTGCCAACTTTTTGATGGCAGATTGCAGGGACCACTTGGTACTATCAAACCAGCCCAACTTGGCACTGGTTCCACCATGGGTCTGGTAACCATCCTGCCTATCGTAGCTTTTCAGGAGCCAGCCGGTCACTCCCAGCCATAGGCCCCAGACACAAAGCTCTGCCCGTTTCCCGGGCAAACAAAAGTATGCTACCCCGCTTCAGGATGGCAGATTGCAGGAGCCACTTTGCACCATCAAACCAGCCCGACTTGGCACTGGTGCCACCTCTGGTCTGGGAACCATCCTGCGTATCGTAGATTCTAAGGAGCCAGCGGGCCACTCCCAGCCACAGGCCCCCAAACACAAACCTCAGCCCGTTTCCCTGGCAAACAAAAGTAAGCTACCCCGCTTCTGGATGGCAGATTGCAGGAGCCACTTTGCACCATCAAACTAGCCCGACTTGGCACTGGTGCCACCTCTGGTCTGGGAACCATCCTGCCTATCGTAGCTTTTCAGGAGCCAGCCGGTCACTCCCAGCCATAGGCCCCCAGACACAAACCTCGGCCCGTTTCCCTGGCAAACAAAATTAAGCTGCCCCGCTTCTGGATGGCAGATTGCAGGAGCTATTTAGTACTATCAAACCAGCCCAACTTGGCACTGGTGCCACCTTGGCTCTGGGAACCATCCTGCCTATTGTGGATTTTCAGGGGTCAGCCGGCCACTCTCGGCCACCGACCCCAATCAAAAACAACGGCCCGATTCACAGGCAAAAAAACTCAGCTGCCCCACTTCTGGATGGGAGATTGCAGGAGGCGCTTGACGCTGTCAAACCAGCCCTACTTGGCACTGGTGCCACCTTGGGTCTGGGAACCATGCTGCGTATCATGGAATTTCAGGAGCCAGTCGGCCACTGCCAGCCACAGGACCCAAACACATACCACAGCCCTTTTCTCTGGCAAGCAAAACTCAGCTGCCCCGCTTTGGATGGCAGATTGCAGGGGCCACTTGGTACTATCAAACCAGCCCGACTTGGAACTGGTGCCACCTCTGGTCTGGGAACCATCCTGCGTATCGTGGATTCTAAGGAGCCAACCGGCCACTCCCAGCCACAGTCCACCAAACAAAAACAACGGCACTTTTCCCTGGAAAACAAAACTCGCCTGCAAAGATTTTCTTGGCAGATTGCAGGAGCCACTTTGCACCATCAAACTAGCCCGACTTGGCACTGGTGCCACCTCTGGTCTGGTCACCATCCTGCGTATCGTGGATTCTAATTAGCCAGCCGGCCACTCCCAGCCACAGGCCCCCAAACACAAACAACGGCGCTTTTCCCTGGAAAACAAAACTCGCCTGCCAACTTTTTGATGGCAGATTGCAGGAGCCGCTTGGTACTATCAAATCAGCCCAACGTGGCACTGGTGCCACCATGAGTCTGGTAACCATCCTGCCTATCGTAGCTTTTCAGGAGCCAACCAGTAACTCCCAGCCATAGGCCCCCAGACAAAAACCTCGGCCCGTTTCCCTGGCAAACAAAAGTAAGCTGCCCCGCTTCTGGATGGCAGATTGCAGGAGCCACTTGGTACTATCAAACAAGCCCGACTTGGAACTGGTGCCAGCTCTGGTCTGGGAACCATCCTGCGTATCGTGGATTTTCAGGGGTCAGCCGGCCACTCTCAGCCATATGCCCTCAAACACCAACCACGGCCCTTTTCTCTGGCAAACAAAACTCAACTGCCCCTCTTCAGGATGGCAAATTGAAGGACGCACTTGGTACTACAAAAACAGCACAACTTGGCACTGGTTCCACCATGGGTCTGGTATTCTGCCTATCGTAGATTTCAGGAGCCAGCCGGCCACTCCCAGCCACAGGCCCCCAAACAAAAACAACGGCGCTTTTCCCTGGAAAACAGAACTCGCCTGCCAACTTTTTGATGGCAGACTGCAGGAGCCACTTGGTACTATCAAACCAGCCCAACTTGGCACTGGTGCCACCATGGGTCTGGTCACCATCCTGCCTATCGTAGCTTTTCACGACCGAGCCGGTCACTCCCAGCCATAGGCCCCCAGACACAAACCACGGCCCATTTCCTTGGCAAACAAAAGTAAGCTGCCCTGCTTCTGGATGGCAGATTGCAGGAGCCACTTTGTGGTATCAAACAAGCCCAACTTAGCACTGGTGCCACCACTGGTCTGGGAACCATCCAGCGTATCGTGGATTCTAAGGAGCCAGCTGGCCACTCCCAGCCACAGGCCCCCAAACACAAACAACGGTGCTTTTCCCTGGAAAACAAAACTGGCCTGCCAACTTTTTGATGGCAGATTGCAGGAACCACTTGGTACTATCAAACCAGCCCAACTTGGCACTGGTTCCACCATGGGTCTGGTAACCATCCTGCCTATCGTAGCTTTTCAGGAGCCAGCCGGCCACTCCCAGCCACAGGCCCCCAAACAAAAACAACGGCGCTTTTCCCTGGAAAACAAAACTGGCCTGCCAACTTTTTGATGGCAGATTGCAGGAGCCACTTGGTACTATCAAACCAGCCCAACTTGGCACTGGTGCCACCATGGGTCTGGTCACCATCCTGCCTATCGTAGCTTTTCACGACCGAGCCGGTCACTCCCAGCCATAGGCCCCCAGACACAAACCACGGCCCGTTGCCTTGGCAAACAAAAGTAAGCTGCCCCGCTTCTGGATGGCAGATTGCAGGAGCCACTTTGTGGTATCAAACCAGCCCAACTTAGAACTGGTGCCACCACTGGTCTCGGAACCATCCTGCGTATCGTGGATTCTAAGGAGCCAGCCGACCACTCCCAGACACAGGACCCAAAACACAAACAACGGTGCTTTTCCCTGGAAAACAAAACTCGCCTGCCAACTTTTTGATGGCAGATTGCAGGGACCACTTGGTACTATCAAACCAGCCCAACTTGGCACTGGTTCCACCATGGGTCTGGTAACCATCCTGCCTATCGTAGCTTTTCAGGAGCCAGCCGGTCACTCCCAGCCATAGGCCCCAGACACAAAGCTCTGCCCGTTTGCCTGGCAAACAAAAGTATGCTACCCCGCTTCAGGATGGCAGATTGCAGGAGCCACTTTGCACCATCAAACCAGCCCGACTTGGCACTGGTGCCACCTCTGGTCTGGGAACCATCCTGCGTATCGTAGATTCTAAGGAGCCAGCTGGCCACTCCCAGCCATAGGCCCCCAAACACAAACCTCGGCCCGTTTCCCTGGCAAACAAAAGTAAGCTACCCCGCTTCTGGATGGCAGATTGCAGGAGCCACTTTGCACCATCAAACTAGCCCGACTTGGCACTGGTGCCACCTCTGGTCTGGGAACCATCCTGCCTATTGTAGCTTTTCAGGAGCCAGCCGGTCACTCCCAGCCATAGGCCCCCAGACACAAACCTCGGCCCGTTTCCCTGGCAAACAAAATTAAGCTGCCCCGCTTCTGGATGGCAGATTGCAGGAGCTATTTAGTACTATCAAACCAGCCCAACTTGGCACTGGTGCCACCTTGGCTCTGGGAGCCATCCTGCCTATTGTGGATTTTCAGGGGTCAGCCGGCCACTCTCAGCCATATGCCCTCAAACACAAACCACGGCCCTTTCCTCTGGCTAACAAAACTCAGCTGCCCCGCTTCTGGATGGCAGATTGCAGGAGCCACTTGGTACTATCAAACCAGCCCGACTTGGCACTGGTGCCACCTTGGGTCTCTGAACCATCCTGCGTATTGTGGATTGTCAGGAGCCAGCCGACCACTCTCGGCCACCGACCCCAATCAAAAACAACGGCCCGATTCACAGGCAAAAAAACTCAGCTGCCCCACTTCTGGATGGGAGATTGCAGGAGGCGCTTGACGCTGTCAAACCAGCCCTACTTGGCACTGGTGCCACCTTGGGTCTGGGAACCATGCTGTGTATCATGGAATTTCAGGAGCCAGCCGGCCACTGCCAGCCACAGGACCCAAACACATACCACAGCCCTTTTCTCTGGCAAGCAAAACTCAGCTGCCCCGCTTTTGGATGGCAGATTGCAGGAGGCACTTGGTACTATCAAACCAGCCCAACTTGGCACTGGTGCCACCATGGGTCTGGTAACCATCCTGCCTATCGTAGCTTTTCAGGAGCCAGCCGGCCACTCCCAGCCACAGGCCCCCAAACAAAAACAACGGCGCTTTTCCCTGGAAAACAGAACTCGCCTGCCAACTTTTTGATGGCAGATTGCAGGAGCCACTTGGTACTATCAAACCAGCCCAACTTGGCACTGGTGCCACCATGGGTCTGGTCACCATCCTGCCTATCGTAGCTTTTCACGACCGAGCCGGTCACTCCCAGCCATAGGCCCCCAGACACAAACCAAGGCCCATTTCCTTGGCAAACAAAAGTAAGCTGCCCCGCTTCTGGATGGCAGATTGCAGGAGCCACTTTGTGGTATCAAACCAGCCCAACTTAGCACTGGTGCCACCATGGGTCTGGGAACCATCCTGCGTATCGTGGATTCTAAGGAGCCAGCCGGCCACTCCCAGCCACAGGCCCCCAAACAAAAACAACGGCACTCTTCCCTGGAAAACAAAACTGGCCTGCCAACTTTTTAATGGCAGATTGCAGGAGCCACTTTGCACCATCAAACTAGCCCGACTTGGCACTGGTGCCACCTCTGGTCTGGGAACCATCCTTCGTATCGTGGATTCTAATTAGCCAGCCGGCCACTCCCAGCCAGAGGCCCCCAAACACAAACAACGGTGCTTTTCCCTGGAAAACAAAACTGGCCTGCCAACTTTTTGATGGCAGATTGCAGGAACCACTTGGTACTATCAAACCAGCCCAACTTGGCACTGGTTCCACCATGGGTCTGGTAACCATCCTGCCTATCGTAGCTTTTCAGGAGCCAGCCGGCCACTCCCAGCCACAGGCCCCCAAACAAAAACAACGGCGCTTTTCCCTGGAAAACAAAACTCGCTTGCCAACTTTTTGATGGCAAATTGCAGGAGCCACTTGGTACTATCAAACCAGCCCAACTTGGCACTGGTGCCACCATGGGTCTGGTCACCATCCTGCCTATCGTAGCTTTTCACGACCGAGCCGGTCACTCCCAGCCATAGGCCCCCAGACACAAACCACGGCCCGTTTCCCGGGCAAACAAAAGTATGCTACCCCGCTTCAGGATGGCAGATTTCAGGAGCCACTTTGCACCATCAAACCAGCCCGACTTGGCACTGGTGCCACCTCTGGTCTGGGAACCATCCTGCGTATCGTGGATTCTAAGGAGCCAGCTGGCCACTCCCAGCCATACGCCCCCAAACACAAACCTCAGCCCGTTTCCCTGGCAAACAAAAGTAAGCTACCCCGCTTCTGGATGGCAGATTGCAGGAGCCACTTTGCACCATCAAAATAGCCCGACTTGGCACTGGTGCCACCATGGGTCTGGGAACCATCCTGCCTATCGTAGCTTTTCAGGAGCCAGCCGCCCACTCCCAGCCACAGGACCCCAAACACAAACAACGGCACTTTTCCCTGGAAAACAAAACTCGCCTGCCAACTTTTTGATGGCAGATTGCAGGAGCCGCTTAGTACTATCAAATCAGCCCAACTTGGCACTGGTGCCACCATGAGTCTGGTAACCATCCTGCGTATCGTAGCTTTTCAGGAGCCAGCCAGTGACTCCCATCCATAGGCCCCCAGACAAAAACCTCGGCCCGTTTCCCTTGCAAACAAAAGTAAGCTGCCCCGCTTCTGGATGGCAGATTGCAGGAGCCACTTTGCACTATCAAACAAGCCCGACTTGGCACTGGTGCCACCTCTGGTCTGGGAACCATCCTGCGTATCGTGGATTCTAATTAGCCAGCCGGCCACTCCCAGCCACAGGCCCCCAAACACAAACAACGGCGCTTTTCCCTGGAAAACAAAACTCGCCTGCCAACTTTTTGATGGCAGATTGCAGGAGCCGCTTGGTACTATCAAACCAGCCCAACGTGGCACTGGTGCCACCATGGGTCTGGTCACCATCCTGCCTATCGTAGCTTTTCAGGAGGCAGCCAGTCACTCCCACCCATAGGCCCCCAGACCCAAAGCTCTGCCCGTTTCCCTGGCAAACAAAAGTAAGCTGCCCCGCTTCTGGATGGCAGATTGCAGGAGCCACTTGGTACTATCAAACAAGTCCGACTTGGAACTGGTGCCACCTCTGGTCTGGGAACCATCCTGCGTATCGTGGATTCTAAGGAGCCAGCCGGCCACTCCCAGCCACAGGCTACCAAACAAAATCAACGGCACTTTTCCCTGGAAAAGAAATCTCGCCTGCCAACTTTTTGATGGCAGATTGCAGGAGCCACTTTTCACCATCAAAGTAGCCCGACTTGGCACTGGTGCCACCTCTGGTCTTGGAACCATCCTGCCTATCGTAGCTTTTCAGGAGCCAGCCGGTCACTCCCAGCCATAAGCCCCCAGACACAAACCTCGGCCCGCTTCCCTGGCAAACAAAAGTAAGCTGCCCCGCTTCTGGATGGCAGATTGCAGGAGCTATTTAGTACTGTCAAACCAGTCCAACTTGGCACTGGTGCCACCTTGGCTCTGGGAACCATCCTGCCTATTGTGGATTTTCAGGGGTCAGCCGGCCACTCTCAGCCATATGCCCTCAAACACAAACCACGGCCCTTTTCTCTGGCAAACAAAACTCAACTGCCCCTCTTCTGGATGGCAAATTGCAGGACGCACTTGGTACTACAAAAACAGCACAACTTGGCACTGGTGCCACCTTGGCTCTGGGAACCATCCTGCGTATCGAGCATTTTAAGGAGCCAGCCGGCCACTCCCAGCCACCTGACCCCAAAAAAAACCACGGCCCTTTTCTCTGGCAAACAAAACTCAGCTGCCCCGCTTCTGGATGGCAGATTGCAGGAGCCACTTGGTACTATCAAACCAGCCCAACTTGGCACTGGTGCCACCTTGGGTCTGTGAACCATCCTGCGTATTGTGGATTGACAGGAGCCAGCCGACCACTCTCGGCCACCGACCCCAATCAAAAACAACGGCCCGATTCACAGGCAAAAAAAACTCAGCTGCCCCACTTCTGGATGGGAGATTGCAGGAGGCGCTTGACGCTGTCAAACCAGCCCTACTTGGCACTGGTGCCACCTTGGGTCTGGGAACCATGCTGCGTATCATGGAATTTCAGGAGCCAGCCGGCCACTGCCAGCCACAGGACCCAAACACATACCACAGCCCTTTTCTCTGGCAAGCAAAACTCAGCTGCCCCGCTTCTGGATGGCAGATTTCAGGAGCCACTTTGTGGTATCAAACCAGCCCAACTTAGAACTGGTGCCACCACTGGTCTCGGAACCATCCTGCCTAGCGTGGATTCTAAGGAGCCAGCCGACCACTCCCAGCCACAGGACCCCAAACACAAACAACGGTGCTTTTCCCTGGAAAACAAAACTCGCCTGCCAACTTTTTGATGGCAGATTGCAGGGACCACTTGGTACTATCAAACCAGCCCAACTTGGCACTGGTTCTACCATGGGTCTGGTAACCATCCTGCCTATCGTAGCTTTTCAGGAGCCAGCCGGTCACTCCCAGCCATAGGCCCCAGACACAAAGCTCTGCCCGTTTCCCGGGCAAACAAAAGTATGCTACCCCGCTTCAGGATGGCAGATTGCAGGAGCCACTTTGCACCATCAAACCAGCCCGACTTGGCACTGGTGCCACCTCTGGTCTGGGAACCATCCTGCGTATCTTAGATTCTAAGGAGCCAGCTGGCCACTCCCAGCCACAGGCCCCCAAACACAAACATCAGCCCGTTTCCCTGGCAAACAAAAGTAAGCTACCCCGCTTCTGGATGGCAGATTGCAGGAGCCACTTTGCACCATCAAACTAGCCCGACTTGGCACTGGTGCCACCTCTGGTCTGGGAACCATCCTGCCTATCGTAGCTTTTCAGGAGCCAGCCGGTCACTCCCAGCCATAGACCCCCAGACACAAACCTCGGCCCGTTTCCCTGGCAAACAAAATTAAGCTGCCCCGCTTCTGGATGGCAGATTGCAGGAGCTATTTAGTACTATCAAACCAGCCCAACTTGGCACTGGTGCCACCTTGGCTCTGGGAACCATCCTGCCTATTGTGGATTTTCAGGGGTCAGCCGGCCACTCTCGGCCACCGACCCCAATCAAAAACAACGGCCCGATCCACAGGCAAAAAAAACTCAGCTGCCCCACTTCTGGATGGGAGATTGCAGGAGGCGCTTGACGCTGTCAAACCAGCCCTATTTGGCACTGGTGCCACCTAGGGTCTGGGAACCATGCTGCGTATCATGGAATTTCAGGAGCCAGTCGGCCACTGCCAGCCACAGGACCCAAACACATACCACAGCCCTTTTCTCTGGCAAGCAAAACTCAGCTGCCCCGCTTTGGATGGCAGATTGCAGGGGCCACTTGGTACTATCAAACCAGCCCAACTTGGCACTGGTGCCACCATGGGTCTGGTAACCATCCTGCCTATCGTAGCTTTTCAGGAGCCAGCCGGCCACTCCCAGCCACAGGCCCCCAAACAAAAACAACGGCGCTTTTCCCTGGAAAACAGAACTCGCCTGCCAACATTTTGATGGCAGATTGCAGGAGCCACTTGGTACTATCAAACCAGCCCAACTTGGCACTGCTGCCACCATGGGTCTGGTCACCATCCTGCCTATCGTAGCTTTTCACGACCGAGCCGGTCACTCCCAGCCATAGGCCCCCAGACACAAACCACGGCCCATTTCCTTGGCAAACAAAAGTAAGCTGCCCCGCTTCTGGATGGCAGATTGCAGGAGCCACTTTGTGGTATCAAACAAGCCCAACTTAGCACTGGTGCCACCACTGGTCTGGGAACCATCCTGCGTATCGTGGATTCTAAGGAGCCAGCCGGCCACTCCCAGCCACAGGCCCCCAAACACAAACAACGGTGCTTTTCCCTGGAAAACAAAACTGGCCTGCCAACTTTTTGATTGCAGATTGCAGGAACCACTTGGTACTATCAAACCAGCCCAACTTGGCACTGGTTCCACCATGGGTCTGGTAACCATCCTGCCTATCGTAGCTTTTCAGGAGCCAGCCGGCCACTCCCAGCCACAGGCCCCCAAACAAAAACAACGGCGCTTTTCCCTGGAAAACAGAACTCGCCTGCCAACTTTTTGATGGCAGATTGCAGGAGCCACTTGGTACTATCAAACCAGCCCGACTTGGCACTGGTGCCACCATGGGTCTGGTCACCATCCTGCCTATCGTAGCTTTTCACGACCGAGCCGGTCACTCCCAGCCATAGGCCCCCAGACACAAACTACGGCCCGTTTCCTTGGCAAACAAAAGTAAGCTGCCCCGCTTCTGGATGGCAGATTGCAGGAGCCACTTTGTGGTATCAAACCAGCCCAACTTAGAACTGGTGCCACCACTGGTCTCGGAACCATCCTGCGTATCGTGGATTCTAAGGAGCCAGCCGACCACTCCCAGCCACAGGACCCCAAACACAAACAACGGCGCTATTCCCTGGAAAACAAAACTCGCCTGCCAACTTTTTGATGGCAGATTGCAGGGACCACTTGGTACTATCAAACCAGCGCAACTTGGCACTGGTTCCACCATGGGTCTGGTAACCATCCTGCCTATCGTAGCTTTTCAGGAGCCAGCCGGTCACTCCCAGCCATAGGCCCCAGACACAAAGCTCTGCCCGTTTCCCGGGCAAACAAAGTATGCTACCCCGCTTCAGGATGGCAGATTGCAGGAGCCACTTTGCACCATCAAACCAGCCCGACTTGGCACTGGTGCCACCTCTGGTCTGGGAACCATCCTGCGTATCGTGGATTCTAAGGAGCCAGCTGGCCACTCCCAGCCACAGGCCCCCAAACACAAACCTCAGCCGTTTCCCTGGCAAACCAAAGTAAGCTACCCCGCTTCTGGATGGCAGATTGCAGGAGCCACTTTGCACCATCAAACTAACCCGATTTGGCACTGGTGCCACCTCTGGTCTGGGAACCACCCTGCGTATCGTGGATTCTAATTAGCCAGCCGGCCACTCCCAGCCACACGAACCCAAACACAAACAACGGCACTTTTCACTGGAAAACAAAACTCGCCTGCCAACTTTTTGATGGCAGATTGCAGGAGCCGCTTGGTACTATCTAATCAGCCCAACGTGGCACTGGTGCCACCATGAGTCTGGTAACCATCCTGCCTATCGTAGCTTTTCAGGAGCCAGCCAGTCACTCCCAGCCATAGGCCCCCAGACAAAAACCTCGGCCCGTTTCCCTTGCAAACAAAAGTAAGCTGCCCCGCTTCTGGATGGCAGATTGCAGGAGCCACTTGGTACTATCAAACAAGCCCGACTTGGAACTGGTGCCACCTCTGGTCTGGGAACCATCCTGCGTATCGTGGATTCTAATTAGCCAGCCGGCCACTCCCAGCCACAGGCCACCAAAAAAAATCAACGGCACTTTTCCCTGGAAAACAAAACTCGCCTGCCAACTTTTTGATGGCAGATTGCAGGAGCCGCTTGATACTATAAAATCAGCCCAACTTGGCACTGGTGCCACCTTGGGTCTGGTCACCATCCTGCCTATCGTAGCTTTTCAGGAGCCAGCCGGTCACTCCCAGGCATAGGCCCCCAGACACAAACCTCGGCCCGTTTCCCTGGCAAACAAAAGTAAGCTGCCCCGCTTCTGGATGGCAGATTGCAGGAGCCACTTGGTACTATCAAACCAGCCCGACTTGGAACTGGTGCCACCTCTGGTCTGGGAACCATCCTGCGTATCGTGGATTCTAAGGAGCCAGCCGGCCACTCCCAGCCACAGGCCACCAAGCAAAATCAAAGCACTTTTCCCTGGAAAACAAAACTCGCCTGCCAACTTTTTGATGGCAGATTGCAGGAGCCGCTTGATACTATCAAACCAGCCCAACTTGGCACTGGTGCCACCTTGGCTCTGGGAACCATCCTGCCTATTGTGGATTTTCAGGGGTCAGCCGGCCACTCTCAGCCATATGCCCTCAAACACAAACCACGGCGCTTTTCTCTGGCAAACAAAACTCAACTGCCCCTCTTCTGGATGGCAAATTGCAGGACGCACTTGGTACTACAAAAACAGCACAACTTGGCACTGGTGCCACCTTGGGTCTGGTCACCATCCTGCGTATCGAGCATTTTAAGGAGCCAGCCGGCCACTCCCAGCCACATGCCCACAAAAAAAACCACGGCCCTTTTCTCTGGCAAACAAAACTCAGCTGCCCCGCTTCTGGATGGCAGATTGCAGGAGCTATTTAGTACTATCAAACCAGCCCAACTTGGCACTGGTGCCACCTTGGCTCTGGGAACCATCCTGCCTATTGTGGATTTTCAGGGGTCAGCTGGCCACTCTCAGCCATATGCCCTCAAACACAAACCACGGCCCTTTTCTCTGGCAAACAAAACTCAGCTGCCCCGCTTCTGGATGGCAGATTGCAGGAGCTATTTAGTACTATCAAACCAGCCCAACTTGGCACTGGTGCCACCTTGGGTCTGTGAACCATCCTGCGTATTGTGGATTGACAGGAGGCAGCCGACCACTCTCGGCCACCGACCCCAATCAAAAACAACGGCCCGATTCACAGGCAAAAAATACTCAGCTGCCCCACTTCTGGATGGGAGATTGCAGGAGGCGCTTGACGCTGTCAAACCAGCCCTACTTGGCACTGGTGCCACCTAGGGTCTGGGAACCATGCTGTGTATCATGGAATTTCAGGAGCCAGCCGGCCACTGCCAGCCACAGGACCCAAACACATACCACAGCCCTTTTCTCTTGCAAGCAAAACTCAGCTGCCCCGCTTTTGGATGGCAGATTGCAGGAGCCCCTTGGTACTATCAAACCAGCCCAACTTGGCACTGGTGCCACCATGGGTCTGGTAACCATCCTGCCTATCGTAGCTTTTCAGGAGCCAGCCGGCCACTCCCAGCCACAGGCCCCCAAACAAAAACAACGGCGCTTTTCCCTGGAAAACAGAACTCGCCTGCCAACTTTTTGATGGCAGATTGCAGGAGCCACTTGGTACTATCAAACCAGCCCAACTTGGCACTGCTGCCACCATGGGTCTGGTCACCATCCTGCCTATCGTAGCTTTTCACGACCGAGCCGGTCACTCCCAGCCATAGGCCCCCAGACACAAACCACGGCCCGTTTCCTTGGCAAACAAAAGTAAGCTGCCCCGCTTCTGGATGGCAGATTGCAGGAGCCACTTTGTGGTATCAAACCAGCCCAACTTAGAACTGGTGCCACCACTTGTCTCGGAACCATCCTGCGTATCGTGGATTCTAAGGAGCCAGCCGACCACTCCCAGCCACAGGACCCCAAACACAAACAACGGCGCTTTTCCCTGGAAAACAAAACTGGCCTGCCAACTTTTTGATGGCAGATTGCAGGGACCACTTGGTACTATCAAACCAGCCCAACTTGGCACTGGTTCCACCATGGGTCTGGTAACCATCCTGCCTATCGTAGCTTTTCAGGAGCCAGCCGGTCACTCCCAGCCATAGGCCCCAGACACAAAGCTCTGCCCGTTTCCCGGGCAAACAAAAGTATGCTACCCCGCTTCAGGATGGCAGATTGCAGGAGCCACTTTGCACCATCAAACCAGCCCGACTTGGCACTGGTGCCACCTCTGGTCTGGGAACCATCCTGCGTATCGTAGATTCTAAGGAGCCAGCGGGCCACTCCCAGCCACAGGCCCCCAAACACAAACCTCAGCCCGTTTCCCTGGCAAACAAAAGTAAGCTACCCCGCTTCTGGATGGCAGATTGCAGGAGCCACTTTGCACCATCAAACTAGCCCGACTTGGCACTGGTGCCACCTCTGGTCTGGGAACCATCCTGCCTATCGTAGCTTTTCAGGAGCCAGCCGGTCACTCCCAGCCATAGGCCCCCAGACACAAACCTCGGCCCGTTTCCCTGGCAAACAAAATTAAGCTGCCCCGCTTCTGGATGGCAGATTGCAGGAGCTATTTAGTACTATCAAACCAGCCCAACTTGGCACTGGTGCCACCTTGGCTCTGGGAACCATCCTGCCTATTGTGGATTTTCAGGGGTCAGCCGGCCACTCTCGGCCACCGACCCCAATCAAAAACAACGGCCCGATTCACAGGCAAAAAAACTCAGCTGCCCCACTTCTGGATGGGAGATTGCAGGAGGCGCTTGACGCTGTCAAACCAGCCCTACTTGGCACTGGTGCCACCTTGGGTCTGGGAACCATGCTGCGTATCATGGAATTTCAGGAGCCAGTCGGCCACTGCCAGCCACAGGACCCAAACACATACCACAGCCCTTTTCTCTGGCAAGCAAAACTCAGCTGCCCCGCTTTGGATGGCAGATTGCAGGGGCCACTTGGTACTATCAAACCAGCCCGACTTGGAACTGGTGCCACCTCTGGTCTGGGAACCATCCTGCGTATCGTGGATTCTAAGGAGCCAACCGGCCACTCCCAGCCACAGTCCACCAAACAAAAACAACGGCACTTTTCCCTGGAAAACAAAACTCGCCTGCAAAGATTTTCTTGGCAGATTGCAGGAGCCACTTTGCACCATCAAACTAGCCCGACTTGGCACTGGTGCCACCTCTGGTCTGGTCACCATCCTGCGTATCGTGGATTCTAATTAGCCAGCCGGCCACTCCCAGCCACAGGCCCCCAAACACAAACAACGGCGCTTTTCCCTGGAAAACAAAACTCGCCTGCCAACTTTTTGATGGCAGATTGCAGGAGCCGCTTGGTACTATCAAATCAGCCCAACGTGGCACTGGTGCCACCATGAGTCTGGTAACCATCCTGCCTATCGTAGCTTTTCAGGAGCCAACCAGTAACTCCCAGCCATAGGCCCCCAGACAAAAACCTCGGCCCGTTTCCCTGGCAAACAAAAGTAAGCTGCCCCGCTTCTGGATGGCAGATTGCAGGAGCCACTTGGTACTATCAAACAAGCCCGACTTGGAACTGGTGCCAGCTCTGGTCTGGGAACCATCCTGCGTATCGTGGATTTTCAGGGGTCAGCCGGCCACTCTCAGCCATATGCCCTCAAACACCAACCACGGCCCTTTTCTCTGGCAAACAAAACTCAACTGCCCCTCTTCAGGATGGCAAATTGAAGGACGCACTTGGTACTACAAAAACAGCACAACTTGGCACTGGTTCCACCATGGGTCTGGTATTCTGCCTATCGTAGATTTCAGGAGCCAGCCGGCCACTCCCAGCCACAGGCCCCCAAACAAAAACAACGGCGCTTTTCCCTGGAAAACAGAACTCGCCTGCCAACTTTTTGATGGCAGACTGCAGGAGCCACTTGGTACTATCAAACCAGCCCAACTTGGCACTGGTGCCACCATGGGTCTGGTCACCATCCTGCCTATCGTAGCTTTTCACGACCGAGCCGGTCACTCCCAGCCATAGGCCCCCAGACACAAACCACGGCCCATTTCCTTGGCAAACAAAAGTAAGCTGCCCTGCTTCTGGATGGCAGATTGCAGGAGCCACTTTGTGGTATCAAACAAGCCCAACTTAGCACTGGTGCCACCACTGGTCTGGGAACCATCCAGCGTATCGTGGATTCTAAGGAGCCAGCTGGCCACTCCCAGCCACAGGCCCCCAAACACAAACAACGGTGCTTTTCCCTGGAAAACAAAACTGGCCTGCCAACTTTTTGATGGCAGATTGCAGGAACCACTTGGTACTATCAAACCAGCCCAACTTGGCACTGGTTCCACCATGGGTCTGGTAACCATCCTGCCTATCGTAGCTTTTCAGGAGCCAGCCGGCCACTCCCAGCCACAGGCCCCCAAACAAAAACAACGGCGCTTTTCCCTGGAAAACAAAACTGGCCTGCCAACTTTTTGATGGCAGATTGCAGGAGCCACTTGGTACTATCAAACCAGCCCAACTTGGCACTGGTGCCACCATGGGTCTGGTCACCATCCTGCCTATCGTAGCTTTTCACGACCGAGCCGGTCACTCCCAGCCATAGGCCCCCAGACACAAACCACGGCCCGTTGCCTTGGCAAACAAAAGTAAGCTGCCCCGCTTCTGGATGGCAGATTGCAGGAGCCACTTTGTGGTATCAAACCAGCCCAACTTAGAACTGGTGCCACCACTGGTCTCGGAACCATCCTGCGTATCGTGGATTCTAAGGAGCCAGCCGACCACTCCCAGACACAGGACCCAAAACACAAACAACGGTGCTTTTCCCTGGAAAACAAAACTCGCCTGCCAACTTTTTGATGGCAGATTGCAGGGACCACTTGGTACTATCAAACCAGCCCAACTTGGCACTGGTTCCACCATGGGTCTGGTAACCATCCTGCCTATCGTAGCTTTTCAGGAGCCAGCCGGTCACTCCCAGCCATAGGCCCCAGACACAAAGCTCTGCCCGTTTGCCTGGCAAACAAAAGTATGCTACCCCGCTTCAGGATGGCAGATTGCAGGAGCCACTTTGCACCATCAAACCAGCCCGACTTGGCACTGGTGCCACCTCTGGTCTGGGAACCATCCTGCGTATCGTAGATTCTAAGGAGCCAGCTGGCCACTCCCAGCCATAGGCCCCCAAACACAAACCTCGGCCCGTTTCCCTGGCAAACAAAAGTAAGCTACCCCGCTTCTGGATGGCAGATTGCAGGAGCCACTTTGCACCATCAAACTAGCCCGACTTGGCACTGGTGCCACCTCTGGTCTGGGAACCATCCTGCCTATTGTAGCTTTTCAGGAGCCAGCCGGTCACTCCCAGCCATAGGCCCCCAGACACAAACCTCGGCCCGTTTCCCTGGCAAACAAAATTAAGCTGCCCCGCTTCTGGATGGCAGATTGCAGGAGCTATTTAGTACTATCAAACCAGCCCAACTTGGCACTGGTGCCACCTTGGCTCTGGGAGCCATCCTGCCTATTGTGGATTTTCAGGGGTCAGCCGGCCACTCTCAGCCATATGCCCTCAAACACAAACCACGGCCCTTTCCTCTGGCTAACAAAACTCAGCTGCCCCGCTTCTGGATGGCAGATTGCAGGAGCCACTTGGTACTATCAAACCAGCCCGACTTGGCACTGGTGCCACCTTGGGTCTCTGAACCATCCTGCGTATTGTGGATTGTCAGGAGCCAGCCGACCACTCTCGGCCACCGACCCCAATCAAAAACAACGGCCCGATTCACAGGCAAAAAAACTCAGCTGCCCCACTTCTGGATGGGAGATTGCAGGAGGCGCTTGACGCTGTCAAACCAGCCCTACTTGGCACTGGTGCCACCTTGGGTCTGGGAACCATGCTGTGTATCATGGAATTTCAGGAGCCAGCCGGCCACTGCCAGCCACAGGACCCAAACACATACCACAGCCCTTTTCTCTGGCAAGCAAAACTCAGCTGCCCCGCTTTTGGATGGCAGATTGCAGGAGGCACTTGGTACTATCAAACCAGCCCAACTTGGCACTGGTGCCACCATGGGTCTGGTAACCATCCTGCCTATCGTAGCTTTTCAGGAGCCAGCCGGCCACTCCCAGCCACAGGCCCCCAAACAAAAACAACGGCGCTTTTCCCTGGAAAACAGAACTCGCCTGCCAACTTTTTGATGGCAGATTGCAGGAGCCACTTGGTACTATCAAACCAGCCCAACTTGGCACTGGTGCCACCATGGGTCTGGTCACCATCCTGCCTATCGTAGCTTTTCACGACCGAGCCGGTCACTCCCAGCCATAGGCCCCCAGACACAAACCAAGGCCCATTTCCTTGGCAAACAAAAGTAAGCTGCCCCGCTTCTGGATGGCAGATTGCAGGAGCCACTTTGTGGTATCAAACCAGCCCAACTTAGCACTGGTGCCACCATGGGTCTGGGAACCATCCTGCGTATCGTGGATTCTAAGGAGCCAGCCGGCCACTCCCAGCCACAGGCCCCCAAACAAAAACAACGGCACTCTTCCCTGGAAAACAAAACTGGCCTGCCAACTTTTTAATGGCAGATTGCAGGAGCCACTTTGCACCATCAAACTAGCCCGACTTGGCACTGGTGCCACCTCTGGTCTGGGAACCATCCTTCGTATCGTGGATTCTAATTAGCCAGCCGGCCACTCCCAGCCAGAGGCCCCCAAACACAAACAACGGTGCTTTTCCCTGGAAAACAAAACTGGCCTGCCAACTTTTTGATGGCAGATTGCAGGAACCACTTGGTACTATCAAACCAGCCCAACTTGGCACTGGTTCCACCATGGGTCTGGTAACCATCCTGCCTATCGTAGCTTTTCAGGAGCCAGCCGGCCACTCCCAGCCACAGGCCCCCAAACAAAAACAACGGCGCTTTTCCCTGGAAAACAAAACTCGCTTGCCAACTTTTTGATGGCAAATTGCAGGAGCCACTTGGTACTATCAAACCAGCCCAACTTGGCACTGGTGCCACCATGGGTCTGGTCACCATCCTGCCTATCGTAGCTTTTCACGACCGAGCCGGTCACTCCCAGCCATAGGCCCCCAGACACAAACCACGGCCCGTTTCCTTGGCAAACAAAAGTAAGCTGCCCCGCTTCTGGATGGCAGATTGCAGGAGCCACTTTGTGGTATCAAACCAGCCCAACTTAGAACTGGTGCCACCACTGGTCTCGGAACCATCCTGCGTATCGTGGATTCTAATTAGCCAGCCGACCACTCCCAGCCACAGGACCCCAAACACAAACAACGGCGCTTTTCATGGAAAACAAAACTCGCCTGCCAACTTTTTGATGGCAGATTGCAGGGACCACTTGGTACTATCAAACCAGCCCAACTTGGCTCTGGTTCCACCATGGGTCTGGTAACCATCCTGCCTATCGTAGCTTTTCAGGAGCCAGCCGGTCACTCCCAGCCATAGGCCCCAGACACAAAGCTCTGCCCGTTTCCCGGGCAAACAAAAGTATGCTACCCCGCTTCAGGATGGCAGATTTCAGGAGCCACTTTGCACCATCAAACCAGCCCGACTTGGCACTGGTGCCACCTCTGGTCTGGGAACCATCCTGCGTATCGTGGATTCTAAGGAGCCAGCTGGCCACTCCCAGCCATACGCCCCCAAACACAAACCTCAGCCCGTTTCCCTGGCAAACAAAAGTAAGCTACCCCGCTTCTGGATGGCAGATTGCAGGAGCCACTTTGCACCATCAAAATAGCCCGACTTGGCACTGGTGCCACCATGGGTCTGGGAACCATCCTGCCTATCGTAGCTTTTCAGGAGCCAGCCGCCCACTCCCAGCCACAGGACCCCAAACACAAACAACGGCACTTTTCCCTGGAAAACAAAACTCGCCTGCCAACTTTTTGATGGCAGATTGCAGGAGCCGCTTAGTACTATCAAATCAGCCCAACTTGGCACTGGTGCCACCATGAGTCTGGTAACCATCCTGCGTATCGTAGCTTTTCAGGAGCCAGCCAGTGACTCCCATCCATAGGCCCCCAGACAAAAACCTCGGCCCGTTTCCCTTGCAAACAAAAGTAAGCTGCCCCGCTTCTGGATGGCAGATTGCAGGAGCCACTTTGCACTATCAAACAAGCCCGACTTGGCACTGGTGCCACCTCTGGTCTGGGAACCATCCTGCGTATCGTGGATTCTAATTAGCCAGCCGGCCACTCCCAGCCACAGGCCCCCAAACACAAACAACGGCGCTTTTCCCTGGAAAACAAAACTCGCCTGCCAACTTTTTGATGGCAGATTGCAGGAGCCGCTTGGTACTATCAAACCAGCCCAACGTGGCACTGGTGCCACCATGGGTCTGGTCACCATCCTGCCTATCGTAGCTTTTCAGGAGGCAGCCAGTCACTCCCACCCATAGGCCCCCAGACCCAAAGCTCTGCCCGTTTCCCTGGCAAACAAAAGTAAGCTGCCCCGCTTCTGGATGGCAGATTGCAGGAGCCACTTGGTACTATCAAACAAGTCCGACTTGGAACTGGTGCCACCTCTGGTCTGGGAACCATCCTGCGTATCGTGGATTCTAAGGAGCCAGCCGGCCACTCCCAGCCACAGGCTACCAAACAAAATCAACGGCACTTTTCCCTGGAAAAGAAATCTCGCCTGCCAACTTTTTGATGGCAGATTGCAGGAGCCACTTTTCACCATCAAAGTAGCCCGACTTGGCACTGGTGCCACCTCTGGTCTTGGAACCATCCTGCCTATCGTAGCTTTTCAGGAGCCAGCCGGTCACTCCCAGCCATAAGCCCCCAGACACAAACCTCGGCCCGCTTCCCTGGCAAACAAAAGTAAGCTGCCCCGCTTCTGGATGGCAGATTGCAGGAGCTATTTAGTACTGTCAAACCAGTCCAACTTGGCACTGGTGCCACCTTGGCTCTGGGAACCATCCTGCCTATTGTGGATTTTCAGGGGTCAGCCGGCCACTCTCAGCCATATGCCCTCAAACACAAACCACGGCCCTTTTCTCTGGCAAACAAAACTCAACTGCCCCTCTTCTGGATGGCAAATTGCAGGACGCACTTGGTACTACAAAAACAGCACAACTTGGCACTGGTGCCACCTTGGCTCTGGGAACCATCCTGCGTATCGAGCATTTTAAGGAGCCAGCCGGCCACTCCCAGCCACCTGACCCCAAAAAAAACCACGGCCCTTTTCTCTGGCAAACAAAACTCAGCTGCCCCGCTTCTGGATGGCAGATTGCAGGAGCCACTTGGTACTATCAAACCAGCCCAACTTGGCACTGGTGCCACCTTGGGTCTGTGAACCATCCTGCGTATTGTGGATTGACAGGAGCCAGCCGACCACTCTCGGCCACCGACCCCAATCAAAAACAACGGCCCGATTCACAGGCAAAAAAAACTCAGCTGCCCCACTTCTGGATGGGAGATTGCAGGAGGCGCTTGACGCTGTCAAACCAGCCCTACTTGGCACTGGTGCCACCTTGGGTCTGGGAACCATGCTGCGTATCATGGAATTTCAGGAGCCAGCCGGCCACTGCCAGCCACAGGACCCAAACACATACCACAGCCCTTTTCTCTGGCAAGCAAAACTCAGCTGCCCCGCTTCTGGATGGCAGATTGCAGGAGCCACTTTGTGGTATCAAACCAGCCCAACTTAGAACTGGTGCCACCACTGGTCTCGGAACCATCCTGCCTAGCGTGGATTCTAAGGAGCCAGCCGACCACTCCCAGCCACAGGACCCCAAACACAAACAACGGTGCTTTTCCCTGGAAAACAAAACTCGCCTGCCAACTTTTTGATGGCAGATTGCAGGGACCACTTGGTACTATCAAACCAGCCCAACTTGGCACTGGTTCTACCATGGGTCTGGTAACCATCCTGCCTATCGTAGCTTTTCAGGAGCCAGCCGGTCACTCCCAGCCATAGGCCCCAGACACAAAGCTCTGCCCGTTTCCCGGGCAAACAAAAGTATGCTACCCCGCTTCAGGATGGCAGATTGCAGGAGCCACTTTGCACCATCAAACCAGCCCGACTTGGCACTGGTGCCACCTCTGGTCTGGGAACCATCCTGCGTATCTTAGATTCTAAGGAGCCAGCTGGCCACTCCCAGCCACAGGCCCCCAAACACAAACATCAGCCCGTTTCCCTGGCAAACAAAAGTAAGCTACCCCGCTTCTGGATGGCAGATTGCAGGAGCCACTTTGCACCATCAAACTAGCCCGACTTGGCACTGGTGCCACCTCTGGTCTGGGAACCATCCTGCCTATCGTAGCTTTTCAGGAGCCAGCCGGTCACTCCCAGCCATAGACCCCCAGACACAAACCTCGGCCCGTTTCCCTGGCAAACAAAATTAAGCTGCCCCGCTTCTGGATGGCAGATTGCAGGAGCTATTTAGTACTATCAAACCAGCCCAACTTGGCACTGGTGCCACCTTGGCTCTGGGAACCATCCTGCCTATTGTGGATTTTCAGGGGTCAGCCGGCCACTCTCGGCCACCGACCCCAATCAAAAACAACGGCCCGATCCACAGGCAAAAAAAACTCAGCTGCCCCACTTCTGGATGGGAGATTGCAGGAGGCGCTTGACGCTGTCAAACCAGCCCTATTTGGCACTGGTGCCACCTAGGGTCTGGGAACCATGCTGCGTATCATGGAATTTCAGGAGCCAGTCGGCCACTGCCAGCCACAGGACCCAAACACATACCACAGCCCTTTTCTCTGGCAAGCAAAACTCAGCTGCCCCGCTTTGGATGGCAGATTGCAGGGGCCACTTGGTACTATCAAACCAGCCCAACTTGGCACTGGTGCCACCATGGGTCTGGTAACCATCCTGCCTATCGTAGCTTTTCAGGAGCCAGCCGGCCACTCCCAGCCACAGGCCCCCAAACAAAAACAACGGCGCTTTTCCCTGGAAAACAGAACTCGCCTGCCAACATTTTGATGGCAGATTGCAGGAGCCACTTGGTACTATCAAACCAGCCCAACTTGGCACTGCTGCCACCATGGGTCTGGTCACCATCCTGCCTATCGTAGCTTTTCACGACCGAGCCGGTCACTCCCAGCCATAGGCCCCCAGACACAAACCACGGCCCATTTCCTTGGCAAACAAAAGTAAGCTGCCCCGCTTCTGGATGGCAGATTGCAGGAGCCACTTTGTGGTATCAAACAAGCCCAACTTAGCACTGGTGCCACCACTGGTCTGGGAACCATCCTGCGTATCGTGGATTCTAAGGAGCCAGCCGGCCACTCCCAGCCACAGGCCCCCAAACACAAACAACGGTGCTTTTCCCTGGAAAACAAAACTGGCCTGCCAACTTTTTGATTGCAGATTGCAGGAACCACTTGGTACTATCAAACCAGCCCAACTTGGCACTGGTTCCACCATGGGTCTGGTAACCATCCTGCCTATCGTAGCTTTTCAGGAGCCAGCCGGCCACTCCCAGCCACAGGCCCCCAAACAAAAACAACGGCGCTTTTCCCTGGAAAACAGAACTCGCCTGCCAACTTTTTGATGGCAGATTGCAGGAGCCACTTGGTACTATCAAACCAGCCCGACTTGGCACTGGTGCCACCATGGGTCTGGTCACCATCCTGCCTATCGTAGCTTTTCACGACCGAGCCGGTCACTCCCAGCCATAGGCCCCCAGACACAAACTACGGCCCGTTTCCTTGGCAAACAAAAGTAAGCTGCCCCGCTTCTGGATGGCAGATTGCAGGAGCCACTTTGTGGTATCAAACCAGCCCAACTTAGAACTGGTGCCACCACTGGTCTCGGAACCATCCTGCGTATCGTGGATTCTAAGGAGCCAGCCGACCACTCCCAGCCACAGGACCCCAAACACAAACAACGGCGCTATTCCCTGGAAAACAAAACTCGCCTGCCAACTTTTTGATGGCAGATTGCAGGGACCACTTGGTACTATCAAACCAGCGCAACTTGGCACTGGTTCCACCATGGGTCTGGTAACCATCCTGCCTATCGTAGCTTTTCAGGAGCCAGCCGGTCACTCCCAGCCATAGGCCCCAGACACAAAGCTCTGCCCGTTTCCCGGGCAAACAAAGTATGCTACCCCGCTTCAGGATGGCAGATTGCAGGAGCCACTTTGCACCATCAAACCAGCCCGACTTGGCACTGGTGCCACCTCTGGTCTGGGAACCATCCTGCGTATCGTGGATTCTAAGGAGCCAGCTGGCCACTCCCAGCCACAGGCCCCCAAACACAAACCTCAGCCCGTTTCCCTGGCAAACCAAAGTAAGCTACCCCGCTTCTGGATGGCAGATTGCAGGAGCCACTTTGCACCATCAAACTAACCCGATTTGGCACTGGTGCCACCTCTGGTCTGGGAACCACCCTGCGTATCGTGGATTCTAATTAGCCAGCCGGCCACTCCCAGCCACACGAACCCAAACACAAACAACGGCACTTTTCACTGGAAAACAAAACTCGCCTGCCAACTTTTTGATGGCAGATTGCAGGAGCCGCTTGGTACTATCTAATCAGCCCAACGTGGCACTGGTGCCACCATGAGTCTGGTAACCATCCTGCCTATCGTAGCTTTTCAGGAGCCAGCCAGTCACTCCCAGCCATAGGCCCCCAGACAAAAACCTCGGCCCGTTTCCCTTGCAAACAAAAGTAAGCTGCCCCGCTTCTGGATGGCAGATTGCAGGAGCCACTTGGTACTATCAAACAAGCCCGACTTGGAACTGGTGCCACCTCTGGTCTGGGAACCATCCTGCGTATCGTGGATTCTAATTAGCCAGCCGGCCACTCCCAGCCACAGGCCACCAAAAAAAATCAACGGCACTTTTCCCTGGAAAACAAAACTCGCCTGCCAACTTTTTGATGGCAGATTGCAGGAGCCGCTTGATACTATAAAATCAGCCCAACTTGGCACTGGTGCCACCTTGGGTCTGGTCACCATCCTGCCTATCGTAGCTTTTCAGGAGCCAGCCGGTCACTCCCAGGCATAGGCCCCCAGACACAAACCTCGGCCCGTTTCCCTGGCAAACAAAAGTAAGCTGCCCCGCTTCTGGATGGCAGATTGCAGGAGCCACTTGGTACTATCAAACCAGCCCGACTTGGAACTGGTGCCACCTCTGGTCTGGGAACCATCCTGCGTATCGTGGATTCTAAGGAGCCAGCCGGCCACTCCCAGCCACAGGCCACCAAGCAAAATCAAAGCACTTTTCCCTGGAAAAGAAATCTCGCCTGCCAACTTTTTCATGGCAGATTGCAGGAGCCACTTTTCACCATCAAAGTAGCCCGACTTGGCACTGGTGCCACCTCTGGTCTTGGAACCATCCTGCCTATCGTAGCTTTTCAGGAGCCAGCCGGTCACTCCCAGCCATAAGCCCCCAGACACAAACCTCGGCCCGTTCCCCCTGCAAACAAAAGTAAGCTGCCCCACTTCTGGATGGCAGATTGCAGGAGCTATTTAGTACTATCAAACCAGCCCAACTTGGCACTGGTGCCACCTTGGCTCTGGGAACCATCCTGCCTATTGTGGATTTTCAGGGGTCAGCCGGCCACTCTCAGCCATATGCCCTCAAACACAAACCACGGCGCTTTTCTCTGGCAAACAAAACTCAACTGCCCCTCTTCTGGATGGCAAATTGCAGGACGCACTTGGTACTACAAAAACAGCACAACTTGGCACTGGTGCCACCTTGGGTCTGGTCACCATCCTGCGTATCGAGCATTTTAAGGAGCCAGCCGGCCACTCCCAGCCACATGCCCACAAAAAAAACCACGGCCCTTTTCTCTGGCAAACAAAACTCAGCTGCCCCGCTTCTGGATGGCAGATTGCAGGAGCTATTTAGTACTATCAAACCAGCCCAACTTGGCACTGGTGCCACCTTGGCTCTGGGAACCATCCTGCCTATTGTGGATTTTCAGGGGTCAGCTGGCCACTCTCAGCCATATGCCCTCAAACACAAACCACGGCCCTTTTCTCTGGCAAACAAAACTCAGCTGCCCCGCTTCTGGATGGCAGATTGCAGGAGCCACTTGGTACTATCAAACCAGCCCAACTTGGCACTGGTGCCACCTTGGGTCTGTGAACCATCCTGCGTATTGTGGATTGACAGGAGGCAGCCGACCACTCTCGGCCACCGACCCCAATCAAAAACAACGGCCCGATTCACAGGCAAAAAATACTCAGCTGCCCCACTTCTGGATGGGAGATTGCAGGAGGCGCTTGACGCTGTCAAACCAGCCCTACTTGGCACTGGTGCCACCTAGGGTCTGGGAACCATGCTGTGTATCATGGAATTTCAGGAGCCAGCCGGCCACTGCCAGCCACAGGACCCAAACACATACCACAGCCCTTTTCTCTTACAAGCAAAACTCAGCTGCCCCGCTTTTGGATGGCAGATTGCAGGAGCCCCTTGGTACTATCAAACCAGCCCAACTTGGCACTGGTGCCACCATGGGTCTGGTAACCATCCTGCCTATCGTAGCTTTTCAGGAGCCAGCCGGCCACTCCCAGCCACAGGCCCCCAAACAAAAACAACGGCGCTTTTCCCTGGAAAACAGAACTCGCCTGCCAACTTTTTGATGGCAGATTGCAGGAGCCACTTGGTACTATCAAACCAGCCCAACTTGGCACTGCTGCCACCATGGGTCTGGTCACCATCCTGCCTATCGTAGCTTTTCACGACCGAGCCGGTCACTCCCAGCCATAGGCCCCCAGACACAAACTACGGCCCGTTTCCTTGGCAAACAAAAGTAAGCTGCCCCGCTTCTGGATGGCAGATTGCAGGAGCCACTTTGTGGTATCAAACCAGCCCAACTTAGAACTGGTGCCACCACTGGTCTCGGAACCATCCTGCGTATCGTGGATTCTAAGGAGCCAGCCGACCACTCCCAGCCACAGGACCCCAAACACAAACAACGGCGCTATTCCCTGGAAAACAAAACTCGCCTGCCAACTTTTTGATGGCAGATTGCAGGGACCACTTGGTACTATCAAACCAGCGCAACTTGGCACTGGTTCCACCATGGGTCTGGTAACCATCCTGCCTATCGTAGCTTTTCAGGAGCCAGCCGGTCACTCCCAGCCATAGGCCCCAGACACAAAGCTCTGCCCGTTTCCCGGGCAAACAAAGTATGCTACCCCGCTTCAGGATGGCAGATTGCAGGAGCCACTTTGCACCATCAAACCAGCCCGACTTGGCACTGGTGCCACCTCTGGTCTGGGAACCATCCTGCGTATCGTGGATTCTAAGGAGCCAGCTGGCCACTCCCAGCCACAGGCCCCCAAACACAAACCTCAGCCCGTTTCCCTGGCAAACCAAAGTAAGCTACCCCGCTTCTGGATGGCAGATTGCAGGAGCCACTTTGCACCATCAAACTAACCCGATTTGGCACTGGTGCCACCTCTGGTCTGGGAACCACCCTGCGTATCGTGGATTCTAATTAGCCAGCCGGCCACTCCCAGCCACACGAACCCAAACACAAACAACGGCACTTTTCACTGGAAAACAAAACTCGCCTGCCAACTTTTTGATGGCAGATTGCAGGAGCCGCTTGGTACTATCTAATCAGCCCAACGTGGCACTGGTGCCACCATGAGTCTGGTAACCATCCTGCCTATCGTAGCTTTTCAGGAGCCAGCCAGTCACTCCCAGCCATAGGCCCCCAGACAAAAACCTCGGCC
This sequence comes from Melospiza georgiana, assembly GCF_028018845.1. Taxonomy (NCBI): domain Eukaryota; kingdom Metazoa; phylum Chordata; class Aves; order Passeriformes; family Passerellidae; genus Melospiza; species Melospiza georgiana. Next base: position 4,118,835 of record NC_080459.1, read on the forward strand.
CGTTTCCCTTGCAAACAAAAGTAAGCTGCCCCGCTTCTGGATGGCAGATTGCAGGAGCCACTTGGTACTATCAAACAAGCCCGACTTGGAACTGGTGCCACCTCTGGTCTGGGAACCATCCTGCGTATCGTGGATTCTAATTAGCCAGCCGGCCACTCCCAGCCACAGGCCACCAAAAAAAATCAACGGCACTTTTCCCTGGAAAACAAAACTCGCCTGCCAAATTTTTGATGGCAGATTGCAGGAGCCGCTTGATACTATAAAATCAGCCCAACTTGGCACTGGTGCCACCTTGGGTCTGGTCACCATCCTGCCTATCGTAGCTTTTCAGGAGCCAGCCGGTCACTCCCAGGCATAGGCCCCCAGACACAAACCTCGGCCCGTTTCCCTGGCAAACAAAAGTAAGCTGCCCCGCTTCTGGATGGCAGATTGCAGGAGCCACTTGGTACTATCAAACCAGCCCGACTTGGAACTGGTGCCACCTCTGGTCTGGGAACCATCCTGCGTATCGTGGATTCTAAGGAGCCAGCCGGCCACTCCCAGCCACAGGCCACCAAGCAAAATCAAAGCACTTTTCCCTGGAAAAGAAATCTCGCCTGCCAACTTTTTCATGGCAGATTGCAGGAGCCACTTTTCACCATCAAAGTAGCCCGACTTGGCACTGGTGCCACCTCTGGTCTTGGAACCATCCTGCCTATCGTAGCTTTTCAGGAGCCAGCCGGTCACTCCCAGCCATAAGCCCCCAGACACAAACCTCGGCCCGTTCCCCCTGCAAACAAAAGTAAGCTGCCCCACTTCTGGATGGCAGATTGCAGGAGCTATTTAGTACTATCAAACCAGCCCAACTTGGCACTGGTGCCACCTTGGCTCTGGGAACCATCCTGCCTATTGTGGATTTTCAGGGGTCAGCCGGCCACTCTCAGCCATATGCCCTCAAACACAAACCACGGCGCTTTTCTCTGGCAAACAAAACTCAACTGCCCCTCTTCTGGATGGCAAATTGCAGGACGCACTTGGTACTACAAAAACAGCACAACTTGGCACTGGTGCCACCTTGGGTCTGGTCACCATCCTGCGTATCGAGCATTTTAAGGAGCCAGCCGGCCACTCCCAGCCACATGCCCACAAAAAAAACCACGGCCCTTTTCTCTGGCAAACAAAACTCAGCTGCCCCGCTTCTGGATGGCAGATTGCAGGAGCTATTTAGTACTATCAAACCAGCCCAACTTGGCACTGGTGCCACCTTGGCTCTGGGAACCATCCTGCCTATTGTGGATTTTCAGGGGTCAGCTGGCCACTCTCAGCCATATGCCCTCAAACACAAACCACGGCCCTTTTCTCTGGCAAACAAAACTCAGCTGCCCCGCTTCTGGATGGCAGATTGCAGGAGCCACTTGGTACTATCAAACCAGCCCAACTTGGCACTGGTGCCACCTTGGGTCTGTGAACCATCCTGCGTATTGTGGATTGACAGGAGGCAGCCGACCACTCTCGGCCACCGACCCCAATCAAAAACAACGGCCCGATTCACAGGCAAAAAATACTCAGCTGCCCCACTTCTGGATGGGAGATTGCAGGAGGCGCTTGACGCTGTCAAACCAGCCCTACTTGGCACTGGTGCCACCTAGGGTCTGGGAACCATGCTGTGTATCATGGAATTTCAGGAGCCAGCCGGCCACTGCCAGCCACAGGACCCAAACACATACCACAGCCCTTTTCTCTTGCAAGCAAAACTCAGCTGCCCCGCTTTTGGATGGCAGATTGCAGGAGCCCCTTGGTACTATCAAACCAGCCCAACTTGGCACTGGTGCCACCATGGGTCTGGTAACCATCCTGCCTATCGTAGCTTTTCAGGAGCCAGCCGGCCACTCCCAGCCACAGGCCCCCAAACAAAAACAACGGCGCTTTTCCCTGGAAAACAGAACTCGCCTGCCAACTTTTTGATGGCAGATTGCAGGAGCCACTTGGTACTATCAAACCAGCCCAACTTGGCACTGCTGCCACCATGGGTCTGGTCACCATCCTGCCTATCGTAGCTTTTCACGACCGAGCCGGTCACTCCCAGCCATAGGCCCCCAGACACAAACCACGGCCCGTTTCCTTGGCAAACAAAAGTAAGCTGCCCCGCTTCTGGATGGCAGATTGCAGGAGCCACTTTGTGGTATCAAACCAGCCCAACTTAGAACTGGTGCCACCACTTGTCTCGGAACCATCCTGCGTATCGTGGATTCTAAGGAGCCAGCCGACCACTCCCAGCCACAGGACCCCAAACACAAACAACGGCGCTTTTCCCTGGAAAACAAAACTGGCCTGCCAACTTTTTGATGGCAGATTGCAGGGACCACTTGGTACTATCAAACCAGCCCAACTTGGCACTGGTTCCACCATGGGTCTGGTAACCATCCTGCCTATCGTAGCTTTTCAGGAGCCAGCCGGTCACTCCCAGCCATAGGCCCCAGACACAAAGCTCTGCCCGTTTCCCGGGCAAACAAAAGTATGCTACCCCGCTTCAGGATGGCAGATTGCAGGAGCCACTTTGCACCATCAAACCAGCCCGACTTGGCACTGGTGCCACCTCTGGTCTGGGAACCATCCTGCGTATCGTAGATTCTAAGGAGCCAGCTGGCCACTCCCAGCCACAGGCCCCCAAACACAAACCTCAGCCCGTTTCCCTGGCAAACAAAAGTAAGCTACCCCGCTTCTGGATGGCAGATTGCAGGACCCACTTTGCACCATCAAACTAGCCCGACTTGGCACTGGTGCCACCTCTGGTCTGGGAACCATCCTGCCTATCGTAGCTTTTCAGGAGCCAGCCGGTCACTCCCAGCCATAGGCCCCCAGACACAAACCTCGGCCCGTTTCCCTGGCAAACAAAATTAAGCTGCCCCGCTTCTGGATGGCAGATTGCAGGAGCTATTTAGTACTATCAAACCAGCCCAACTTGGCACTGGTGCCACCTTGGCTCTGGGAACCATCCTGCCTATTGTGGATTTTCAGGGGTCAGCCGGCCACTCTCGGCCACCGACCCCAATCAAAAACAACGGCCCGATTCACAGGCAAAAAAACTCAGCTGCCCCACTTCTGGATGGGAGATTGCAGGAGGCGCTTGACGCTGTCAAACCAGCCCTACTTGGCACTGGTGCCACCTTGGGTCTGGGAACCATGCTGCGTATCATGGAATTTCAGGAGCCAGTCGGCCACTGCCAGCCACAGGACCCAAACACATACCACAGCCCTTTTCTCTGGCAAGCAAAACTCAGCTGCCCCGCTTTGGATGGCAGATTGCAGGGGCCACTTGGTACTATCAAACCAGCCCGACTTGGAACTGGTGCCACCTCTGGTCTGGGAACCATCCTGCGTATCGTGGATTCTAAGGAGCCAACCGGCCACTCCCAGCCACAGTCCACCAAACAAAAACAACGGCACTTTTCCCTGGAAAACAAAACTCGCCTGCAAAGATTTTCTTGGCAGATTGCAGGAGCCACTTTGCACCATCAAACTAGCCCGACTTGGCACTGGTGCCACCTCTGGTCTGGTCACCATCCTGCGTATCGTGGATTCTAATTAGCCAGCCGGCCACTCCCAGCCACAGGCCCCCAAACACAAACAACGGCGCTTTTCCCTGGAAAACAAAACTCGCCTGCCAACTTTTTGATGGCAGATTGCAGGAGCCGCTTGGTACTATCAAATCAGCCCAACGTGGCACTGGTGCCACCATGAGTCTGGTAACCATCCTGCCTATCGTAGCTTTTCAGGAGCCAACCAGTAACTCCCAGCCATAGGCCCCCAGACAAAAACCTCGGCCCGTTTCCCTGGCAAACAAAAGTAAGCTGCCCCGCTTCTGGATGGCAGATTGCAGGAGCCACTTGGTACTATCAAACAAGCCCGACTTGGAACTGGTGCCAGCTCTGGTCTGGGAACCATCCTGCGTATCGTGGATTTTCAGGGGTCAGCCGGCCACTCTCAGCCATATGCCCTCAAACACCAACCACGGCCCTTTTCTCTGGCAAACAAAACTCAACTGCCCCTCTTCAGGATGGCAAATTGAAGGACGCACTTGGTACTACAAAAACAGCACAACTTGGCACTGGTTCCACCATGGGTCTGGTATTCTGCCTATCGTAGATTTCAGGAGCCAGCCGGCCACTCCCAGCCACAGGCCCCCAAACAAAAACAACGGCGCTTTTCCCTGGAAAACAGAACTCGCCTGCCAACTTTTTGATGGCAGACTGCAGGAGCCACTTGGTACTATCAAACCAGCCCAACTTGGCACTGGTGCCACCATGGGTCTGGTCACCATCCTGCCTATCGTAGCTTTTCACGACCGAGCCGGTCACTCCCAGCCATAGGCCCCCAGACACAAACCACGGCCCATTTCCTTGGCAAACAAAAGTAAGCTGCCCTGCTTCTGGATGGCAGATTGCAGGAGCCACTTTGTGGTATCAAACAAGCCCAACTTAGCACTGGTGCCACCACTGGTCTGGGAACCATCCAGCGTATCGTGGATTCTAAGGAGCCAGCTGGCCACTCCCAGCCACAGGCCCCCAAACACAAACAACGGTGCTTTTCCCTGGAAAACAAAACTGGCCTGCCAACTTTTTGATGGCAGATTGCAGGAACCACTTGGTACTATCAAACCAGCCCAACTTGGCACTGGTTCCACCATGGGTCTGGTAACCATCCTGCCTATCGTAGCTTTTCAGGAGCCAGCCGGCCACTCCCAGCCACAGGCCCCCAAACAAAAACAACGGCGCTTTTCCCTGGAAAACAAAACTGGCCTGCCAACTTTTTGATGGCAGATTGCAGGAGCCACTTGGTACTATCAAACCAGCCCAACTTGGCACTGGTGCCACCATGGGTCTGGTCACCATCCTGCCTATCGTAGCTTTTCACGACCGAGCCGGTCACTCCCAGCCATAGGCCCCCAGACACAAACCACGGCCCGTTGCCTTGGCAAACAAAAGTAAGCTGCCCCGCTTCTGGATGGCAGATTGCAGGAGCCACTTTGTGGTATCAAACCAGCCCAACTTAGAACTGGTGCCACCACTGGTCTCGGAACCATCCTGCGTATCGTGGATTCTAAGGAGCCAGCCGACCACTCCCAGACACAGGACCCAAAACACAAACAACGGTGCTTTTCCCTGGAAAACAAAACTCGCCTGCCAACTTTTTGATGGCAGATTGCAGGGACCACTTGGTACTATCAAACCAGCCCAACTTGGCACTGGTTCCACCATGGGTCTGGTAACCATCCTGCCTATCGTAGCTTTTCAGGAGCCAGCCGGTCACTCCCAGCCATAGGCCCCAGACACAAAGCTCTGCCCGTTTGCCTGGCAAACAAAAGTATGCTACCCCGCTTCAGGATGGCAGATTGCAGGAGCCACTTTGCACCATCAAACCAGCCCGACTTGGCACTGGTGCCACCTCTGGTCTGGGAACCATCCTGCGTATCGTAGATTCTAAGGAGCCAGCTGGCCACTCCCAGCCATAGGCCCCCAAACACAAACCTCGGCCCGTTTCCCTGGCAAACAAAAGTAAGCTACCCCGCTTCTGGATGGCAGATTGCAGGAGCCACTTTGCACCATCAAACTAGCCCGACTTGGCACTGGTGCCACCTCTGGTCTGGGAACCATCCTGCCTATTGTAGCTTTTCAGGAGCCAGCCGGTCACTCCCAGCCATAGGCCCCCAGACACAAACCTCGGCCCGTTTCCCTGGCAAACAAAATTAAGCTGCCCCGCTTCTGGATGGCAGATTGCAGGAGCTATTTAGTACTATCAAACCAGTCCAACTTGGCACTGGTGCCACCTTGGCTCTGGGAGCCATCCTGCCTATTGTGGATTTTCAGGGGTCAGCCGGCCACTCTCAGCCATATGCCCTCAAACACAAACCACGGCCCTTTCCTCTGGCAAACAAAACTCAGCTGCCCCGCTTCTGGATGGCAGATTGCAGGAGCCACTTGGTACTATCAAACCAGCCCGACTTGGCACTGGTGCCACCTTGGGTCTCTGAACCATCCTGCGTATTGTGGATTGTCAGGAGCCAGCCGACCACTCTCGGCCACCGACCCCAATCAAAAACAACGGCCCGATTCACAGGCAAAAAAACTCAGCTGCCCCACTTCTGGATGGGAGATTGCAGGAGGCGCTTGACGCTGTCAAACCAGCCCTACTTGGCACTGGTGCCACCTTGGGTCTGGGAACCATGCTGTGTATCATGGAATTTCAGGAGCCAGCCAGCCACTGCCAGCCACAGGACCCAAACACATACCACAGCCCTTTTCTCTGGCAAGCAAAACTCAGCTGCCCCGCTTTTGGATGGCAGATTGCAGGAGGCACTTGGTACTATCAAACCAGCCCAACTTGGCACTGGTGCCACCATGGGTCTGGTAACCATCCTGCCTATCGTAGCTTTTCAGGAGCCAGCCGGCCACTCCCAGCCACAGGCCCCCAAACAAAAACAACGGCGCTTTTCCCTGGAAAACAGAACTCGCCTGCCAACTTTTTGATGGCAGATTGCAGGAGCCACTTGGTACTATCAAACCAGCCCAACTTGGCACTGGTGCCACCATGGGTCTGGTCACCATCCTGCCTATCGTAGCTTTTCACGACCGAGCCGGTCACTCCCAGCCATAGGCCCCCAGACACAAACCAAGGCCCATTTCCTTGGCAAACAAAAGTAAGCTGCCCCGCTTCTGGATGGCAGATTGCAGGAGCCACTTTGTGGTATCAAACCAGCCCAACTTAGCACTGGTGCCACCATGGGTCTGGGAACCATCCTGCGTATCGTGGATTCTAAGGAGCCAGCCGGCCACTCCCAGCCACAGGCCCCCAAACAAAAACAACGGCACTCTTCCCTGGAAAACAAAACTGGCCTGCCAACTTTTTAATGGCAGATTGCAGGAGCCACTTTGCACCATCAAACTAGCCCGACTTGGCACTGGTGCCACCTCTGGTCTGGGAACCATCCTTCGTATCGTGGATTCTAATTAGCCAGCCAGCCACTCCCAGCCAGAGGCCCCCAAACACAAACAACGGTGCTTTTCCCTGGAAATCAAAACTGGCCTGCCAACTTTTTGATGGCAGATTGCAGGAAGCACTTGGTACTATCAAACCAGCCCAACTTGGCACTGGTTCCACCATGGGTCTGGTCACCATCCTGCCTATCGTAGCTTTTCAGGAGCCAGCCGGCCACTCCCAGCCACAGGCCCCCAAACACAAACAACGGCGCTTTTCCCTGGAAAACAAAACTCGCCTGCCAACTTTTTGATGGCAGATTGCAGGAGCCGCTTGGTACTATCAAATAAGCCCAACGTGGCACTGGTGCCACCATGGGTCTGGTAACCATCCTGCCTATCGTAGCTTTTCAGGAGCCAGCCAGTCACTCCCAGCCATAGGCCCCCAGACACAAACCTCGGCCCGTTTCCCTGGCAAACAAAAGTAAGCTGCCCCGCTTCTGGATGGCAGATTGCAGGAGCCACTTGGTACTATCAAACAAGCCCGACTTGGAAATGGTGCCACCTCTGTTCTGGGAACCATCCTGCGTATCGTGGATTCTAAGGAGCCAGCCGGCCACTCCCAGCCACAGGCCACCAAACAAAATCAACGGCACTTTTCCCTGGAAAAGAAATCTCGCCTGCCAACTTTTTGATGGCAGATTGCAGGAGCCACTTTTCACCATCAAAGTAGCCCGACTTGGCACTGGTGCCACCTCTGGTCTTGGAACCATCCTGCCTATCGTAGCTTTTCAGGAGCCAGCCGGTCACTCCCAGCCATAAGCCCCCAGACACAAACCTCGGCCCGTTTCCCTGGCAAACAAAAGTAAGCTGCCCCGCTTCTGGATGGCAGATTGCAGGAGCTATTTAGTACTATCAAACCAGCCCAACTTGGCACTGGTGCCACCTTGGCTCTGGGAACCATCCTGCCTATTGTGGATTTTCAGGGGTCAGCCGGCCACTCTCAGCCATATCCCCTCAAACAAAAACCACGGCCCTTTTCTCTGGCAAACAAAACTCAACTGCCCCTCTTCTGGATGGCAAATTGCAGGACGCACTTGGTACTACAAAAACAGCACAACTTGGCACTGGTGCCACCTTGGGTCTGGTCACCATCCTGCGTATCGAGCATTTTAAGGAGCCAGCCGGCCACTCCCAGCCACATGCCCCCAAAAAAAACCACGGCCCTTTTCTCTGGCAAACAAAACTCAGCTGCCCCGCTTCTGGATGGCAGATTGCAGGAGCTATTTAGTACTATCAAACCAGCCCAACTTGGCACTGGTTCCACCATGGGTCTGGTCACCATCCTGCCTAATGTGGATTTTCAGGGGTCAGCCGGCCACTCTCAGCCATATGCCCTCAAACACAAACCACGGCCCTTTTCTCTGGCAAAAAAAACTCAGCTGCCCCGCTTCTGGATGGCAGATTGCAGGAGCCACTTGGTACTATCAAACCAGCCCAACTTCGCACTGGTGCCACCTTGGGTCTGGGAACCATCCTGCCTATTGTGGATTGACAGGAGCCAGCCGACCACTCTCGGCCACCGACCCCAATCAAAAACAACGGCCCGATTCACAGGCAAAAAATACTCAGCTGCCCCACTTCTGGATGGGAGATTGCAGGAGGCGCTTGACGCTGTCAAACCAGCCCTACTTGGCACTGGTGCCACCTTGGGTCTGGGAACCATGCTGCGTATCATGGAATTTCAGGAGCCAGCCGGCCACTGCCAGCCACAGGACCCAAACACATACCACAGTCCTTTTCTCTGGCAAGCAAAACTCAGCTGCCCCGCTTTTGGATGGCAGATTGCAGGAGCCACTTGGTACTATAAAACCAGCCCGACTTGGCACTGCTGCCACCATGGGTCTGGTCACCATCCTGCCTATCGTAGCTTTTCACGACCGAGCCGGTCACTCCCAGCCATAGGCCCCCAGACACAAACCACGGCCCGTTTCCTTGGCAAACAAAAGTAAGCTGCCCCGCTTCTGGATGGCAGATTGCAGGAGCCACTTTGTGGTATCAAACCAGCCCAACTTAGAACTGGTGCCACCACTGGTCTCGGAACCATCCTGCGTATCGTGGATTCTAAGGAGCCAGCCGACCACTCCCAGCCACAGGACCCCAAACACAAACAACGGTGCTTTTCCCTGGAAAACAAAACTCGCCTGACAAATTTTGATGGCAGATTGCAGGGACCACTTGGTACTATCAAACCAGCCAAACTTGGCACTGGTGCCACCATGGGTCTGGTAACCATCCTGCCTATCGTAGCTTTTCAGGAGCCAGCCGGTCACTCCCAGCCATAGGCCCCAGACACAAAGCTCTGCCCGTTTCCCGGGCAAACAAAAGTATGCTACCCCGCTTCAGGATGGCAGATTGCAGGAGCCACTTTGCACCATCAAACCAGCCCGACTTGGCACTGGTGCCACCTCTGGTCTGGGAACCATCCTGCGTATCGTAGATTCTAAGGAGCCAGCTGGCCACTCCCAGCCACAGGCCCCCAAACACAAACCTCAGCCCGTTTCCCTGGCAAACAAAAGTAAGCTACCCCGCTTCTGGATGGCAGATTGCAGGAGCCACTTTGCACCATCAAACTAGCCCGACTTGGCACTGGTGTCACCTCTGGTCTGGGAACCATCCTGCTTATCGTAGCTTTTCACGACCGAGCCGGTCACTCCCAGCCATAGGCCCCCAGACACAAACCAAGGCCCATTTCCTTGGCAAACAAAAGTAAGCTGCCCCGCTTCTGGATGGCAGATTGCAGGAGCCACTTTGTGGTATCAAACAAGCCCAACTTAGCACTGGTGCCACCACTGGTCTGGGAACCATCCTGCGTATCGTGGATTCTAAGGAGCCAGCCGACCACTCCCAGCCACAGGCCCCCAAACACAAACAACGGTGCTTTTCCCTGGAAAACAAAACTGGCCTGCCAACTTTTTGATGGCAGATTGCAGGAACCACTTGGTACTATCAAACCAGCCCAACTTGGCACTGGTTCCACCATGGGTCTGGTCACCATCCTGCCTATCGTAGCTTTTCAGGAGCCAGCCGGCCACTCCCAGCCACAGGCCCCCAAACAAAAACAACGGCGCTTTTCCCTGGAAAACAGAACTCGCCTGCCAAATTTTTGATGGCAGACTGCAGGAGCCACTTGGTACTATCAAACCAGCCCAACTTGGCACTGCTGCCACCATGGGTCTGGTCACCATCCTGCCTATCGTAGCTTTTCACGACCGAGCCGGTCACTCCCAGCCATAGGCCCCCAGACACAAACCACGGCCCGTTTCCTTGGCAAACAAAAGTAAGCTGCCCCGCTTCTGGATGGCAGATTGCAGGAGCCACTTTGTGGTATCAAACCAGCCCAATTTAGAACTGGTGCCACCACTGGTCTCGGAACCATCCTGCGTATCGTGGATTCTAAGGAGCCAGCCGACCACTCCCAGCCACAGGACCCCAAACACAAACAACGGTGCTTTTCCCTGGAAAACAAAACTCGCCTGCCAACTTTTTGATGGCAGATTGCAGGGACCACTTGGTACTATCAAACCAGCCCAACTTGGCACTGGTGCCACCATGGGTCTGGTAACCATCCTGCCTATCGTAGCTTTTCAGGAGCCAGCCGGTCACTCCCAGCCATAGGCCCCAGACACAAAGCTCTGCCCGTTTCCCGGGCAAACAAAAGTATGCTACCCCGCTTCAGGATGGCAGATTGCAGGAGCCACTTTGCACCATCAAACCAGCCCGACTTGGCACTGGTGCCACCTCTGGTCTGGGAACCATCTTGCGTATCGTAGATTCTATGGAGCCAGCTGGCCACTCCCAGCCACAGGCCCCCAAACACAAACCTCAGCCCGTTTCCCTGGCAAACAAAAGTAAGCTACCCCGCTTCTGGATGGCAGATTGCAGGAGCCACTTTGCACCATCAAACTAGCCCGACTTGGCACTGGTGCCACCTCTGGTCTGGGAACCATCCTGCCTATCGTAGCTTTTCAGGAGCCAGCCGGTCACTCCCAGCCATAGGCCCCCAGACACAAACCTCGGCCCGTTTCCCTGGCAAACAAAATTAAGCTGCCCCGCTTCTGGATGGCAGATTGCAGGAGCTATTTAGTACTATCAAACCAGCCCAACTTGGCACTGGTGCCACCTTGGCTCTGGGAACCATCCTGCCTATTGTGGATTTTCAGGGGTCAGCCGGCCACTCTCGGCCACCGACCCCAATCAAAAACAACGGCCCGATTCACAGGCAAAAAAACTCAGCTGCCCCACTTCTGGATGGGAGATTGCAGGAGGCGCTTGACGCTGTCAAACCAGCCCTACTTGGCACTGGTGCCACCTTGGGTCTGGGAACCATGCTGCGTATCATGGAATTTCAGGAGCCAGTCGGCCACTGCCAGCCACAGAACCCAAACACATACCACAGTCCTTTTCTCTGGCAAGCAAAACTCAGCTGCCCCGCTTTGGATGGCAGATTGCAGGGGCCACTTGGTACTATCAAACCAGCCCAACTTGGCACTGGTTCCACCATGGGTCTGGTAACCATCCTGCCTATCGTAGCTTTTCAGGAGCCAGCCGGCCACTCCCAGCCACAGGCCCCCAAACAAAAACAACGGCGCTTTTCCCTGGAAAACAGAACTCGCTTGCCAACTTTTTGATTGCATATTGCAGGAGCCACTTGGTACTATCAAACCAGCCCAACTTGGCACTGGTGCCACCATGGGTCTGGTCACCATCCTGCCTATCGTAGCTTTTCGCGACCGAGCCGGTCACTCCCAGCCATAGGCCCCCAGACACAAAGCTCTGCCCGTTTCCCGGGCAAACAAAAGTATGCTACCCCGCTTCAGGATGGCAGATTGCAGGAGCCACTTTGCACCATTAAACCAGCCCGACTTGGCACTGGTGCCACCTCTGGTCTGGGAACCATCCTGCGTATCGTGGATTCTAAGGAGCCAGCTGGCCACTCCCAGCCACAGGCCCCCAAACACAAACCTCAGCCGTTTCCCTGGCAAACCAAAGTAAGCTACCCCGCTTCTGGATGGCAGATTGCAGGAGCCACTTTGCACCATCAAACTAGCCCGATTTGGCACTGGTGCCACCTCTGGTCTGGGAACCATCCTGCCTATCGTAGCTCTTCAGGAGCCAGCCGGCCACTCCCAGCCACAGGACCCCAAACACAAACAATGGCACTTTTCCCTGGAAAACAAAACTCGCCTGCCAACTTTTTGATGGCAGATTGCAGGAGCCGCTTGGTACTATCAAACAAGCCCGACTTGAAACTGGTGCCACCTCTGGTCTGGGAACCATCCTTCGTATCGTGCATTCTAATTAGCCAGCCGGCCACTCCCAGCCACAGGCCACAAAAAAAAATCAACGGCACTTTTCCCTGGAAAACAAAACTCGCCAGCCAACTTTTTGATGGCAGATTGCAGGAGCCGCTTGGTACTATCAAATCAGCCCAACTTGGCACTGGTGCCACCATGGGTCTGGTAACCATCCTGCCTATCGTAGCTTTTCAGGAGCCAGCCGGTCACTCCCAGCCATAGGCCCCCAGACACATACCTCGGCCCGTTTCCCTGGCAAACAAAAGTAAGCTGCCCCGCTTCTGGATGGCAGATTGCAGGAGCCACTTGCTACTATCAAACCAGCCCGACTTGGAACTGGTGCCACCTCTGGTCTGGGAACCATCCAGCGTATCGTGGATTCTAAGGAGCCAACCGGCCACTCCCAGCCACAGTCCACCAAACAAAAACAACGGCACTTTTCCCTGGAAAACAAAACTCGCCTGCAAACATTTTCTTGGCAGATTGCAGGAGCCACTTTGCACCATCAAACTAGCCCGACTTGGCACTGGTGCCACCTCTGGTCTGGGAACCATCCTGCGTATCGCGGATTCTAATTAGCCAGCCGGCCACTCCCAGCCACAGGCCCCCAAACACAAACAACGGCGCTTTTCCCTGGAAAACAAAACTCGCCTGCCAACTTTTTGATGGCAGATTGCAGGAGCCGCTTGGTACTATCAAATCAGCCCAACGTGGCACTGGTGCCACCATTAGTCTGGTAACCATCCTGCCTATCGTAGCTTTTCAGGAGCCAACCAGTAACTCCCAGCCATAGGCCCCCAGACAAAAACCTCGGCCCGTTTCCCTGGCAAACAAAAGTAAGCTGCCCCGCTTCTGGATGGCAGATTGCAGGAGCCACTTGGTACTATCAAACAAGCCCGACTTGGAACTGGTGCCACCTCTGGTCTGGGAACCATCCTGCGTATCGTGGATTTTCAGGGGTCAGCCGGCCACTCTCAGCCATATGCCCTCAAACACCAACCACGGCCCTTTTCTCTGGCAAACAAAACTCAACTGCCCCTCTTCTGGATGGCAAATTGAAGGACGCACTTGGTACTACAAAAACAGCACAACTTGGCACTGGTTCCACCATGGGTCTGGTATTCTGCCTATCGTAGCTTTTCAGGAGCCAGCCGGCCACTCCCAGCCACAGGCCCCCAAACAAAAACAACGGCGCTTTTCCCTGGAAAACAGAACTCGCCTGCCAAATTTTTGATGGCAGACTGCAGGAGCCACTTGGTACTATCAAACCAGCCCAACTTGGCACTGCTGCCACCATGGGTCTGGTCACCATCCTGCCTATCGTAGCTTTTCACGACCGAGCCGGTCACTCCCAGCCATAGGCCCCCAGACACAAACCACGGCCCATTTCCTTGGCAAACAAAAGTAAGCTGCCCCGCTTCTGGATGGCAGATTGCAGGAGCCACTTTGTGGTATCAAACAAGCCCAACTTAGCACTGGTGCCACCACTGGTCTGGGAACCATCCTGCGTATCGTGGATTCTAAGGAGCCAGCCGGCCACTCCCAGCCACAGGCCCCCAAACACAAACAACGGTGCTTTTCCCTGGAAAACAAAACTGGCCTGCCAACTTTTTGATGGCAGATTGCAGGAACCACTTGGTACTATCAAACCAGCCCAACTTGGCACTGGTTCCACCATGGGTCTGGTCACCATCCTGCCTATCGTAGCTTTTCAGGAGCCAGCCGGCCACTCCCAGCCACAGGCCCCCAAACAAAAACAACGGCGCTTTTCCCTGGAAAACAGAACTCGCCTGCCAACTTTTTGATGGCAGATTGCAGGAGCCACTTGGTACTATCAAACCAGCCCAACTTGGCACTGGTGCCACCATGGGTCTGGTCACCATCCTGCCTATCGTAGCTTTTCACGACCGAGCCGGTCACTCCCAGCCATAGGCCCCCAGACACAAACCAAGGCCCGTTTCCTTGGCAAACAAAAGTAAGCTGCCCCGCTTCTGGATGGCAGATTGCAGGAGCCACTTTGTGGTATCAAACCAGCCCAACTTAGAACTGGTGCCACCACTGGTCTCGGAACCATCCTGCGTATCGTGGATTCTAAGGAGCCAGCCGACCACTCCCAGCCACAGGACCCCAAACACAAACAACGGCGCTTTTCCCTGGAAAACAAAACTCGCCTGCCAACTTTTTGATGGCAGATTGCAGGAACCACTTGGTACTATCAAACCAGCCCAACTTGGCACTGGTGCCACCATGGGTCTGGTCACCATCCTGCCTATCGTAGCTTTTCACGACCGAGCCGGTCACTCCCAGCCATAGGCCCCCAGACACAAACCACGGCCCGTTTCCTTGGCAAACAAAAGTAAGCTGCCCCGCTTCTGGATGGCAGATTGCAGGAGCCACTTTGTGGTATCAAACCAGCCCAACTTAGAACTGGTGCCACCACTGGTCTCGGAACCATCCTGCGTATCGTGGATTCTAAGGAGCCAGCCGACCACTCCCAGCCACAGGACCCCAAACACAAACAACGGCACTTTTCCCTGGAAAACAAAACTCGCCTGCCAACATTTTGATGGTAGATTGCAGGGACCACTTGGTACTATCAAACCAGCCCTACTTGGCACTGGTTCCACCATGGGTCTGGTAACCATCCTGCCTATCGTAGCTTTTCAGGAGCCAGCCGGCCACTCCCAGCCATAGGCCCCAGACACAAAGCTCTGCCCGTTTCCCGGGCAAACAAAAGTATGCTACCCCGCTTCAGGATGGCAGATTGCAGGAGCCACTTTGCACCATCAAACCAGCCCGACTTGGCACTGGTGCCACCTCTGGTCTGGGAACCATCCTGCGTATCGTAGATTCTAAGGAGCCAGCTGGCCACTCCCAGCCACAGGCCCCCAAAAACAAACAACGGTGCTTTTCCCTGGAAAACAAAACTCGCCTGCCAACTTTTTGATGGCAGATTGCAGGAAACACTTGGTACTATCAAACCAGCCCAACTTGGCACTGGTGCCACCATGGGTCTGGTCACCATCCTGCCTATCGTAGCTTTTCACGACCGAGCCGGTCACTCCCAGCCATAGGCCCCCAGACACAAACCACGGCCCGTTTCCTTGGCAAACAAAAGTAAGCTGCCCCGCTTCTGGATGGCAGATTGCAGGAGCCACTTTGTGGTATCAAACCAGCCCAACTTAGCACTGGTGCCACCACTGGTCTGGGAACCATCCTGCGTATCGTGGATTCTAAGGAGCCAGCCGGCCACTCCCAGCCACAGGCCCCCAAACACAAACAACGGTGCTTTTCCCTGGAAAACAAAACTGGCCTGCCAAGTTTTTGATGGCAGATTGCAGGAACCTCTTGGTACTATCAAACCAGCCCAACTTGGCACTGGTTCCACCATGGGTCTGGTCACCATCCTGCCTATCGTAGCTTTTCAGGAGCCAGCCGGCCACTCCCAGCCACAGGCCCCCAAACAAAAACAACGGCGCTTTTCCCTGGAAAACAGAACTCGCCTGCCAACTTTTTGATGGCAGATTGCAGGAGCCACTTGGTACTATCAAACCAGCCCAACTTGGCACTGGTGCCACCATGGGTCTGGTCACCATCCTGCCTATCGTAGCTTTTCACGACCGAGCCGGTCACTCCCAGCCATAGGCCCCCAGACACAAACCACGGCCCGTTTCCTTGGCAAACAAAAGTAAGCTGCCCCGCTTCTGGATGGCAGATTGCAGGAGCCACTTTGGGGTATCAAACCAGCCCAACTTAGAACTGGTGCCACCACTGGTCTCGGAACCATCCTGCGTATCGTGGATTCTAAGGAGCCAGCCGACCACTCCCAGCCACAGGACCCCAAACACAAACAACGGCGCTTTTCCCTGGAAAACAAAACTCGCCTGCCAACTTTTTGATGGCAGATTGCAGGAACCACTTGGTACTATCAAACCAGCCCAACTTGGCACTGGTGCCACCATGGGTCTGGTCACCATCCTGCCTATCGTAGCTTTTCACGACCGAGCCGGTCACTCCCAGCCATAGGCCCCCAGACACAAACCACGGCCCGTTTCCTTGGCAAACAAAAGTAAGCTGCCCCGCTTCTGGATGGCAGATTGCAGGAGCCACTTTGTGGTATCAAACCAGCCCAACTTAGAACTGGTGCCACCACTGGTCTCGGAACCATCCTGCGTATCGTGGATTCTAAGGAGCCAGCCGACCACTCCCAGCCACAGGACCCCAAACACAAACAACGGCACTTTTCCCTGGAAAACAAAACTCGCCTGCCAACTTTTTGATGGTAGATTGCAGGGACCACTTGGTACTATCAAACCAGCCCAACTTGGCACTGGTTCCACCATGGGTCTGGTAACCATCCTGCCTATCGTAGCTTTTCAGGAGCCAGCCGGCCACTCCCAGCCATAGGCCCCAGACACAAAGCTCTGCCCGTTTCCCGGGCAAACAAAAGTATGCTACCCCGCTTCAGGATGGCAGATTGCAGGAGCCACTTTGCACCATCAAACCAGCCCGACTTGGCACTGGTGCCACCTCTGGTCTGGGAACCATCCTGCGTATTGTGGATTCTAAGGAGCCAGCTGGCCACTCCCAGCCACAGGCCCCCAAACACAAACCTCAGCCCGTTTCCCTGGCAAACAAAAGTAAGCTACCCCGCTTCTGGATGGCAGATTGCAGGAGCCACTTTGCACCATCAAACTAGCCCGACTTGGCACTGGTGCCACCTCTGGTCTTGGAACCATCCTGCCTATCGTAGCTTTTCAGGAGCCAGCCGGTCACTCCCAGCCATAAGCCCCCAGACACAAACCTCGGCCCGTTTCCCTGGCAAACAAAAGTAAGCTGCCCCGCTTCTGGATGGCAGATTGCAGGAGCTATTTAGTACTATCAAACCAGCCCAACTTGGCACTGGTTCCACCATGGGTCTGGTAACCATCCTGCGTATCGTAGCTTTTCAGGAGCCAGCCGGCCACTCCCAGCCACAGGCCCCCAAACAAAATCAACGGCGCTTTTCCCTGGAAAACAAAACTCGCTTGCCAACTTTTTGATGGTAGATTGCAGGAGCCACTTGGTACTATCAAACCAGCCCAACTTGGCACTGGTGCCACCATGGGTCTGGTCACCATCCTGCCTATCGTAGCTTTTCACGACCGAGCCGGTCACTCCCAGCCATAGGCCCCCAGACACAAACCACGGCCCGTTTCCTTGGCAAACAAAAGTAAGCTGCCCCGCTTCTGGATGGCAGATTGCAGGAGCCACTTTGTGGTACCAAACCAGCCCAACTTAGCACTGGTGCCACCACTGGTCTCGGAACCATCCTGCGTATCGTGGATTCTAAGGAGCCAGCCGACCACTCCCAGCCACAGGACCCCAAACACAAACAATGACGCTTTTCCCTGGAAAACAAAACTCGCCTGCCAACTTTTTGATGGCAGATTTCAGGGACCACTTGGTACTATCAAACCAGCCCAACTTGGCACTGGTTCCACCATGGGTCTGGTAACCATCCTGCCTATCGTAGCTTTTCAGGAGCCAGCCGGTCACTCCCAGCCATAGGCCCCAGACACAAAGCTCTGCCCGTTTCCCGGGCAAACAAAAGTATGCTACCCCGCTTCAGGATGGCAGATTGCAGGAGCCACTTTGCACCATCAAACCAGCCCGACTTGGCACTGGTGCCACCTCTGGTCTGGGAACCATCCTGCGTATCGTGGATTCTAAGGAGCCAGCTGGCCACTCCCAGCCACAGGCCCCCAAACACAAACCTCAGCCCGTTTCCCTGGCAAACAAAAGTAAGCTACCCCGCTTCTGGATGGCAGATTGCAGGAGCCACTTTGCACCATCAAACTAGCCCAACTTGGCACTGGTGCCACCTCTGGTCTGGGAACCATCCTGCGTATCGTGGATTCTAATTAGCCAGCCGGCCACTCCCAGCCACAGGCCCCCAAACACAAACAACGGCGCTTTTCCCTGGAAAACAAAACTCGCCTGCCAACTTTTTGATGGCAGATTGCAGGAGCCACTTGGTACTATCAAATCAGCCCAACGTGGCACTGGTGCCACCATGGGTCTGGTAACCATCCTGCCTATCGTAGCTTTTCAGGAGCCAGCCAGTCACTCCCAGCCATAGGCCCCCAGACACAAACCTCGGCCCGTTTCCCTGGCAAAAAAAGTAAGCTGCCCCGCTTCTGGATGGCAGATTGCAGGAGCCACTTTGTACTATCCAACAAGCCCGACTTGGAACTGGTGCCACCTCTGGTCTGGGAACCATCCTGCGTATCGTGGATTCTAAGGAGCCAGCCGGCCACTCCCAGCCACACGCCACCAAACAAAATCAACGGCACTTTTCCCTGGAAAACAAATCTCGCCTGCCAACTTTTTGATGGCAGATTGCAGGAGCCACTTTTCCCCATCAAACTAGCCCGATTTGGCACTGGTGCCACCTCTGGTCTTGGAACCATCCTGCCTATCGTAGCTTTTCAGGAGCCAGCCGGTCACTCCCAGCCATAAGCCCCCAGACACAAACCTCGGCCCGTTTCCCTGGCAAACAAAAGTAAGCTGCCCCGCTTCTGGAAGGCAGATTGCAGGAGCTATTTGGTACTATCAAACCAGCCCAACTTGGCACTGGTGCCACCTTGGCTCTGGGAACCATCCTGCCTATTGTGGATTTTCAGGGGTCAGCCGGCCAGTCTCAGCCATATGCCCTCAAACACAAACCACAGCCCTTTTGTCTGGCAAACAAAACTCAACTGCCCCTCTTCTGGATGGCAAATTGCAGGACGCACTTGGTACTACAAAAACAGCACAACTTGGCACTGGTGCCACCTTGGGTCTGGTCACCATCCTGCGTATCGAGCATTTTAAGGAGCCAGCCGGCCACTCCCAGCCACATGCCCCCAAAAAAAACCACGGCCCTTTTCTCTGGCAAACAAAACTCAGCTGCCCCGCTTCTGGATGGCAGATTGCAGGAGCTATTTAGTACTATCCAACCAGCCCAACTTGGCACTGGTGCCACCTTGGCTCTGGGAACCATCCTGCCTATTGTGGATTTTCAGGGGTCAGCTGGCCACTCTCAGCCATATGCCCTCAAACACAAACCACGGCCCTTTTCTCTGGCAAACAAAACTCAGCTGCCCCGCTTCTGGATGGCAGATTGCAGGAGCCACTTGGTACTATCAAACCAGCCCAACTTGGCACTGGTGCCACCTTGGGTCTGTGAACCATCCTGCGTATTGTGGATTGACAGGAGCCAGCCGACCACTCTCGGCCACCGACCCCAATCAAAAACAACGGCCCGATTCACAGGCAAAAAAAACTCAGCTGCCCCACTTCTGGATGGGAGATTGCAGGAGGCGCTTGACGCTGTCAAACCAGCCCTACTTGGCACTGGTGCCACCTTGGGTCTGGGAACCATGCTGCGTATCATGGAATTTCAGGAGCCAGCCGGCCACTGCCAGCCACAGGACCCAAACACTTACCACAGCCCTTTTCTCTGGCAAGCAAAACTCAGCTGCCCGCTTTTGGATGGCAGATTGCAGGAGCCACTTGGTACTATCAAACCAGCCCAACTTGGCACTGGTGCCACCATGGGTCTGGTAACCATCCTGCCTATCGTAGCTTTTCAGGAGCCAGCCGGCCACTCCCAGCCACAGGCCCCCAAACAAAAACAACGGCGCTTTTCCCTGGAAAACAGAACTCGCCTGCCAACTTTTTGATGGCAGATTGCAGGAGCCACTTGGTACTATCAAACCAGCCCAACTTGGCACTGGTGCCACCATGGGTCTGGTCACCATCCTGCCTATCGTAGCTTTTCACGACCGAGCCGGTCACTCCCAGCCATAGGCCCCCAGACACAAACCACGGCCCGTTTCCTTGGCAAACAAAAGTAAGCTGCCCCGCTTCTGGATGGCAGATTGCAGGAGCCACTTTGTGGTATCAAACCAGCCCAACTTAGCACTGGTGCCACCACTGGTCTCGGAACCATCCTGCGTATCGTGGATTCTAAGGAGCCAGCCGACCACTCCAAGCCACAGGACCCCAAACACAAACAACGGTGCTTTTCCCTGGAAAACAAAACTCGCCTGCCAACTTTTTGATGGCAGATTGCAGGGACCACTTGGTACTATCAAACCAGCCCAACTTGGCACTGGTGCCAACATGGGTCTGGTAACCATCCTGCCTATCGTAGCTTTTCAGGAGCCAGCCGGTCACTCCCAGCCATAGGCCCCAGACACAAAGCTCTGCCCGTTTCCCGGGCAAACAAAAGTATGCTACCCCGCTTCAGGATGGCAGATTGCAGGAGCCACTTTGCACCATCAAACCAGCCCGACTTGGCACTGGTGCCACCTCTGGTCTGGGAACCATCCTGCGTATCGTAGATTCTAAGGAGCCAGCTGGCCACTCCCAGCCATAGGCCCCCAGACACAAACCTCGGCCCGTTTCCCTGGCAAACAAAATTAAGCTGCCCCGCTTCTGGATGGCAGATTGCAGGAGCTATTTAGTACTATCAAACCAGCCCAACTTGGCACTGGTGCCACCTTGGCTCTGGGAACCATCCTGCCTATTGTGGATTTTCAGGGGTCAGCCGGCCACTCTCGGCCACCGACCCCAATCAAAAACAATGGCCCTATTCACAGGCAAAAAAAACTCATCTGCCCCACTTCTGGATGGGAGATTGCAGGAGGCGCTTGACGCTGTCAAACCAGCCCTACTTGGCACTGGTGCCACCTTGGGTCTGGGAACCATGCTGCGTATCATGGAATTTCAGGAGCCAGTCGGCCACTGCCAGCCACAGGACCCAAACACATACCACAGCCCTGTTCTCTGGCAAGCAAAACTCAGCTGCCCCGCTTTGGATGGCAGATTGCAGGAGCCACTTGGTACTATCAAACCAGCCCAACATGGCACTGGTGCCACCATGGGTCTGGTAACCATCCTGCCTATCGTAGCTTTTCAGGAGCCAGCCGGCCACTCCCAGCCACAGGCCCCCAAACAAAAACAACGGCGCTTTTCCCTGGAAAACAGAACTCGCCTGCCAACTTTTTGATGGCAGATTGCAGGAGCCACTTGGTACTATCAAACCAGCCCAACTTGGCACTGCTGCCACCATGGGTCTGGTCACCATCCTGCCTATCGTAGGTTTTCACGACCGAGCCGGTCACTCCCAGCCATAGGCCCCCAGACACAAACCACGGCCCGTTTCCTTGGCAAACAAAAGTAAGCTGCCCCGCTTCTGGATGGCAGATTGCAGGAGCCACTTTGTGGTATCAAACCAGCCCAACTTACAACTGGTGCCACCACTGGTCTCGGAACCATCCTGCGTATCGTGGATTCTAAGGAGCCAGCCGACCACTCCCAGCCACAGGACCCCAAACACAAACAACGGCGCTTTTCCCTGGAAAACAAAACTCGCCTGCCAACTTTTTGATGGCAGATTGCAGGGACCACTTGGTACTATCAAACCAGCCCAACTTGGCACTGGTTCCACCATGGGTCTGGTAACCATCCTGCCTATCGTAGCTTTTCAGGAGCCAGCCGGTCACTCCCAGCCATAGGCCCCAGACACAAAGCTCTGCCCGTTTCCCGGGCAAACAAAAGTATGCTACCCCGCTTCAGGATGGCAGATTGCAGGAGCCACTTTGCACCATCAAACCAGCCCGACTTGGCACTGGTGCCACCTCTGGTCTGGGAACCATCCTGCGTATCGTGGATTCTAAGGAGCCAGCTGGCCACTCCCAGCCACAGGCCCCCAAACACAAACCGCAGCCGTTTCCCTGGCAAACCAAAGTAAGCTACCCCGCTTCTGGATGGCAGATTGCAGGAGCCACTTTGCACCATCAAACTAGCCCGACTTGGCACTGGTGCCACCTCTGGTCTGGGAACCATCCTGCCTATCGTAGATTCTAAGGAGCCAGCTGGCCACTCCCAGCCATAGGCCCCCAGACACAAACCTCGGCCCGTTTCCCTGGCAAACAAAATTAAGCTGCCCCGCTTCTGGATGGCAGATTGCAGGAGCTATTTAGTACTATCAAACCAGCCCAACTTGGCACTGGTGCCACCTTGGCTCTGGGAACCATCCTGCCTATTGTGGATTTTCAGGGGTCAGCCGGCCACTCTCGGCCACCGACCCCAATCAAAAACAATGGCCCGATTCACAGGCAAAAAAAACTCATCTGCCCCACTTCTGGATGGGAGATTGCAGGAGGCGCTTGACGCTGTCAAACCAGCCCTACTTGGCACTGGTGCCACCTTGGGTCTGGGAACCATGCTGCGTATCATGGAATTTCAGGAGCCAGTCGGCCACTGCCAGCCACAGGACCCAAACACATACCACAGCCCTGTTCTCTGGCAAGCAAAACTCAGCTGCCCCGCTTTGGATGGCAGATTGCAGGAGCCACTTGGTACTATCAAACCAGCCCAACATGGCACTGGTGCCACCATGGGTCTGGTAACCATCCTGCCTATCGTAGCTTTTCAGGAGCCAGCCGGCCACTCCCAGCCACAGGCCCCCAAACAAAAACAACGGCGCTTTTCCCTGGAAAACAGAACTCGCCTGCCAACTTTTTGAGGGCAGATTGCAGGAGCCACTTGGTACTATCAAACCAGCCCAACTTGGCACTGCTGCCACCATGGGTCTGGTCACCATCCTGCCTATCGTAGGTTTTCACGACCGAGCCGGTCACTCCCAGCCATAGGCCCCCAGACACAAACCACGGCCCGTTTCCTTGGCAAACAAAAGTAAGCTGCCCCGCTTCTGGATGGCAGATTGCAGGAGCCACTTTGTGGTATCAAACCAGCCCAACTTACAACTGGTGCCACCACTGGTCTCGGAACCATCCTGCGTATCGTGGATTCTAAGGAGCCAGCCGACCACTCCCAGCCACAGGACCCCAAACACAAACAACGGCGCTTTTCCCTGGAAAACAAAACTCGCCTGCCAACTTTTTGATGGCAGATTGCAGGGACCACTTGGTACTATCAAACCAGCCCAACTTGGCACTGGTTCCACCATGGGTCTGGTAACCATCCTGCCTATCGTAGCTTTTCAGGAGCCAGCCGGTCACTCCCAGCCATAGGCCCCAGACACAAAGCTCTGCCCGTTTCCCGGGCAAACAAAAGTATGCTACCCCGCTTCAGGATGGCAGATTGCAGGAGCCACTTTGCACCATCAAACCAGCCCGACTTGGCACTGGTGCCACCTCTGGTCTGGGAACCATCCTGCGTATCGTGGATTCTAAGGAGCCAGCTGGCCACTCCCAGCCACAGGCCCCCAAACACAAACCGCAGCCGTTTCCCTGGCAAACCAAAGTAAGCTACCCCGCTTCTGGATGGCAGATTGCAGGAGCCACTTTGCACCATCAAACTAGCCCGACTTGGCACTGGTGCCACCTCTGGTCTGGGAACCATCCTGCCTATCGTAGCTCTTCAGGAGCCAGCCGGCCACTCCCAGCCACAGGACCCCAAACACAAACAACGGCACTTTTCCCTGGAAAACAAAACTCGCCTGCCAACTTTTAGATGGCAGATTGCAGGAGCCGCTTGATACTATCAAATCAGCCCAACTTGGCACTGGTGCCACCATGGGTCTGGTAACCATCCTGCCTATCGTAGCTTTTCAGGAGCCAGCCGGTCACTCCCAGCCATAGGCCCCCCGACACAAACCTCGGCCCGTTTCCCTGGCAAACAAAAGTAAGCTGCCCCGCTTCTGGATGGCAGATTGCAGGAGCCACTTGCTACTATCAAACCAGTTCGACTTGGAACTGGTGCCACCTCTGGTCTGGGAACCATCCTGCGTATCGTGGATTCTAAGGAGCCAACCGGCCACTCCCAGCCACAGTCCACCAAACAAAAACAACGGCACTTTTCCCTGGAAAACAAATCTCGCCTGCAAACATTTTCTTGGCAGATTGCAGGAGCCACTTTGCACCATCAAACCAGCCCAACTTGGCACTGGTGCCACCTTGGCTCTGGGAACCATCCTGCCTATTGTGGATTTTCAGGTGTCAGCCGGCCACTCTCAGCCATATGCCCTCAAACACAAACCACGGCCCTTTTCTCTGGCAAACAAAACTCAGCTGCCCTGCTTCTGGATGGCAGATTGCAGGAGGCACTTGGTACTATCAAACCAGCCCGACTTGGCACTGGTGCCACCTTGGGTCTGTGAACCATCCTGCGTATTGTGGATTGACAGGAGCCAGCCGACCACTCTCGGCCACCGACCCCAATCAAAAACAACGGCCCGATTCACAGGCAAAAAAAACTCAGCTGCCCCACTTCTGGATGGGAGATTGCAGGAGGCGCTTGACGCTGTCAAACCAGCCCTACTTGGCACTGGTGCCACCTTGGGTCTGGGAACCATGCTGCGTATCGTAGCTTTTCAGGAGCCAGCCGGCCACTCCCAGCCACAGGCCCCCAAACAAAAACAACGGCGCTTTTCCCTGGAAAACAGAACTCGCCTGCCAACTTTTTGATGGCAGATTTGAGGGACCACTTGGTACTATCAAACCAGCCCAACTTGGCACTGGTTCCACCATGGGTCTGGTAACCATCCTGCCTATCGTAGCTTTTCAGGAGCCAGCCGGTCACTCCCAGCCATAGGCCCCAGACACAAAGCTCTGCCCGTTTCCTTGGCAAACAAAAGTAAGCTGCCCCGCTTCTGGATGGCAGATTGCAGGAGCCACTTTGTGGTATCAAACAAGCCCAACTTAGCACTGGTGCCACCACTGGTCTGGGAACCATCCTGCGTATCGTGGATTCTAAGGAGCCAGCCGACCACTCCCAGCCACAGGCCCCAAACAAAAACAACGGCACTCTTCCCTGGAAAACAAAACTGGCCTGCACACTTTTTGATGGCAGATTGCAGGAGCCACTTTGCACCATCAAACTAGCCCGACTTGGCACTGGTGCCACCTCTGGTCTGGGAACCATCCTGCGTATCGTGGATTCTAATTAGCCAGCCGGCCACTCCCAGCCACAGGCCCCCAAACACAAACAACGGTGCTTTTCCCTGGAAAACAAAACTGGCCTGCCAACTTTTTGATGGCAGATTGCAGGAACCAGTTGGTACTATCAAACCAACCCAACTTGGCACTGGTTCCACCATGGGTCTGGTAATCATCCTGCCTATTGTAGCTTTTCAGGAGCCAGCCGGCCACTCCCAGCCACAGGCCACCAAAAAAAACAACGGCGCTTTTCCCTGGAAAACAGAACTCGCCTGCCAACATTTTGATGGCAGATTGCAGGAGCCACTTGGTACTATCAAACCAGCCCAACTTGGCACTGGTGCCACCATGGGTCTGGTCACCATCCTGCCTATCGTAGCTTTTCACGACCGAGCCGGTCACTCCCAGCCATAGGCCCCCAGACACAAACCACGGCCCGTTTCCTTGGCAAACAAAAGTAAGCTGCCCCGCTTCTGGATGGCAGATTGCAGGAGCCACTTTGTGGTATCAAACCAGCCCAACTCTAGAACTGGTGCCACCACTGGTCTGGGAACCATCCTGCGTATCGTGGATTCTAAGGAGCCAGCCGACCACTCCCAGCCACAGGACCCCAAACACAAACAACGGTGCTTTTCCCTGGAAAACAAAACTCGCCTGCCAACATTTTGATGGCAGATTGCAGGGACCACTTGGTACTATCAAACCAGCCCAACTTGGCACTGGTTCCACCATGGGTCTGGTAACCATCCAGCCTATCGTACCTTTTCAGGAGCCAGCCGGTCACTCCCAGCCATAGGCCCCAGACACAAAGCTCTGCCCGTTTCCCGGGCAAACAAAAGTAAGCTACCCCGCTTCTGGATGGCAGATTGCAGGAGCCACTTTGCACCATCAAACTAGCCCGACTTGGCACTGGTGCCACCTCTGGTCTGGGAACCATCCTGTGTATCGTGGATTCTAATTAGCCAGCCGGCCACTCCCAGCCACAGGCCCCCAAACACAAACAACGGCACTTTTCCCTGGAAAACAAAACTCGCTTGCCAACTTTTTGATGGCAGATTGCAGGAGCCGCTTGGTACTATCAAATCAGCCCAACGTGGCACTGGTGCCACCATGAGTCTGGTAACCATCCTGCCTATCGTAGCTTTTCAGGAGCCAGCCAGTCACTCCCAGCCATAGGCCCCCAGACAAAAACCTCGGCCCGTTTCCCTTGCAAACAAAAGTAAGCTGCCCCGCTTCTGGATGGCAGATTGCAGGAGCCACTTGGTACTATCAAACCAGCCCGACTTGGAACTGGTGCCACCTCTGGTCTGGGAACCATCCTGCGTATCGTGGATTCTAATTAGCCAGCCGGCCACTCCCAGCCACAGGCCAACAAAAAAAATCAACGGCACTTTTCCCTGGAAAACAAAACTCGCCTGCCAACTTTTTGATGGCATATTGCAGGAGCCGCTTGATACTATCAAATCAGCCCAACTTGGCACTGGTGCCACCATGGGTCTGGGAACCATCCTGCCTATCGTAGCTTTTCAGGAGCCAGCCGGTCACTCCCAGCCATAGGTTCCCAGACACAAACCTCGGCCCGTTTCCCTGGCAAACAAAAGTAAGCTGCCCCGCTTCTGGATGGCAGATTGCAGGAGCCACTTGGTACTATCAAACCAGCCCAACTTGGCACTGGTTCCACCATGGGTCTGGTAACCATCCTGCCTATCGTAGCTTTTCAGGAGCCAGCCGGTCACTCCCAGCCATAGGCCCCAGACACAAACCTCGGCCCGTTTCCCGGGCAAACAAAAGTATGTTACCCCGCTACAGGATGGCAGATTGCAGGAGCTATTTAGTACTATCAAACCAGCCCAACTTGGCACTGGTGCCACCTTGACTCTGGGAACCATCCTGCCTATTGTGGATTTTCAGGGGTCAGCCGGCCACTCTCGGCCACAGACCCCAATCAAAAACAACGGCCCGATTCACAGGCAAAAAAACTCAGCTGCCCCACTTCTGGATGGGAGATTGCAGGAGGCGCTTGACGCTGTCAAACCAGCCCTACTTGGCACTGGTGCCACCTTGGGTCTGGGAACCATGCTGCGTATCATGGAATTTCAGGAGCCAGCCGGCCACTCCCAGCCACAGGCCCCCAAACAAAAACAACGGCGCTTTTCCCTGGAAAACAGAACTCGCCTGCCAACTTTTTGATGGCAGATTGCAGGAGCCACTTGGTACTATCAAACCAGCCCAACTTTGCACTGGTGCCACCATGGGTCTGGTCACCATCCTGCCTATCGTAGCTTTTCAGGAGCCAGCTGGCCACTCCCAGCCACAGGCCCCCAAACAAAAAAAACGGCGCTTTTCCCTGGAAAACAGAACTCGCCTGCCAACTTTTTGATGGCAGATTGCAGGAGCCACTTGGTACTATCAAACCAGCCCAACTTGGCACTGGTGCCACCATGGGTCTGGTCACCATCCTGCCTATCGTAGCTTTTCACGACCGAGCCGGTCACTCCCAGCCATAGGCCCCCAGACACAAGCCACGGCCCGTTTCCATGGCAAACAAAAGTAAGCTGCCCCGCTTCTGGATGGCAGATTGCAGGAGCCACTTTGTGGTATCAAACAAGCCCAACTTAGCACTGGTGCCACCACTGGTCTGGGAACCATCCTGCGTATCGTGGATTCTAAGGAGCCAGCCGACCACTCCCAGCCACAGGCCCCCAAACAAAAACAACGGCACACTTCCCTGGAAAACAAAACTGGCCTGCACACTTTTTGATGGCAGATTGCAGGAGCCACTTTGCACCATCAAACTAGCCCGACTTGGCACTGGTGCCACCTCTGGTCTGGGAACCATCCTGCGTATCGTGGATTCTAATTAGCCAGCCGGCCACTCCCAGCCAGAGGCCCCCAAACAAAAACAACGTTGCTTTTTCCTGGAAAGCAAAACTCGCCTGCCAACATTTTGATGGCAGATTGCAGGAGCCACTTGGTACTATCAAACCAGCCCAACTTGGCACTGGTTGCACCATGGGTCTGGTAACCATCCTGCCTAACGTAGCTTTTCAGGAGCCAGCCGGCCACTCCCAGCCCCAGGCCACCAAACAAAAACAACGGCGCTTTTCCCTGGAAAACAGAACTCGCCTGCCAACTTTTTGATGGCAGATTGCAGGAGCCACTTGGTACTATCAAACCAGCCCAACTTGGCACTGGTGCCACCATGGGTCTGGTCACCATCCTGCCTATCGTAGCTTTTCACGACCGAGCCAGTCACTCCCAGCCATAGGCCCCCAGACACAAACCACGGCCCGTTTCCTTGGCAAACAAAAGTAAGCTGCCCCGCTTCTGGATGGCAGATTGCAGGAGCCACTTTGTGGTATCAAACCAGCCCAACTTAGAACTGGTGCCACCACTGGTCTGGGAACCATCCTGCGTATCGTGGATTCTAAGGAGCCAGCCGACCACTCCCAGCCACAGGACTCCAAACACAAACAACAGCGCTTTTCCCTGGAAAACAAAACTGGCCTGCCAACTTTTTGATGGCAGATTGCAGGAACCACTTGGTACTATCAAACCAGCCCAACTTGGCACTGGTTCCACCATGGGTCTGGTAACCATCCTGCCTATCGTAGCTTTTCAGGAGCCAGCCGGTCACTCCCAGCCATAGGCCCCAGACACAAACCTCGGCCCGTTTCCCGGGCAAACAAAAGTATGCTACCCCGCTTCAGGATGGCAGATTGCAGGAGCCACTTTGCACCATCAAACCAGCCCGACTTGGCAGTGGTGCCACCTCTGGTCTGGGAACCATCCTGCGTATCGTGGATTCTAAGGAGCCAGCTGGCCACTCCCAGCCACAGGCCCCCAAACACAAACCTCAGCCCGTTTCCCTGGCAAACAAAAGTAAGCTACCCCGCTTCTGGATGGCAGATTGCAGGAGCCACTTTGCACCATCAAACTAGCCCGACTTGGCACTGGTGCCACCTCTGGTCTGGGAACCATCCTGCCTATCGTAGCTTTTCAGGAGCCAGCCGGTCACTCCCAGCCATAGGCCCCCAGACACAAACCTCGGCCCGTTTCCTTGGCAAACAAAATTAAGCTGCCCCGCTTCTGGATGGCAGATTGCAGGAGCCACTTGCTACTATCAAACCAGCCCAACTTGGCACTGGTGCCACCTTGGCTCTGGGAACCATCCTGCCTATTGTGGATTTTCAGGGGTCAGCCGGCCACTCTCAGCCATATGCCCTCAAACACAAACCACGGCCCTTTTCTCTGGCAAACAAATCTCAGCTGCCCTGCTTCTGGATGGCAGATTGCAGGAGGCACTTGGTACTATCAAACCAGCCCGACTTGGCACTGGTGCCACCTTGGGTCTGTGAACCATCCTGCGTATTGTGGATTGACAGGAGCCAGCCGACCACTCTCGGCCACAGACCCCAATCAAAAACAACGGCCCGATTCACAGGCAAAAAAAACTCAGCTGCCCCACTTCTGGATGGGAGATTGCAGGAGGCGCTTGACGATGTCAAACCAGCCCTACTTGGCACTGGTGCCACCTTGGGTCTGGGAACCATGCTGCGTATCATGGAATTTCAGGAGCCAGCCGGTCACTCCCAGCCATAGGCCCCAGACACAAACCACGGCCCGTTTCCTTGGCAAACAAAAGTAAGCTGCCCCGCTTCTGGATGGCAGATTGCAGGAGCCACTTTGTGGTATCAAACCAGCCCAACTTAGCACTGGTGCCACCACTGGTCTGGGAACCATCCTGCGTATCGTGGATTCTAAGGAGCCAGCCGACCACTCCCAGCCACAGGCCCCAAACAAAAACAACGGCACTCTTCCCTGGAAAACAAAACTGGCCTGCACACTTTTTGATGGCAGATTGCAGGAGCCACTTTGCACCATCAAACTAGCCCGACTTGGCACTGGTGCCACCTCTGGTCTGGGAACCATCCTGCGTATCGTGGATTCTAATTAGCCAGCC
Source organism: Melospiza georgiana (assembly GCF_028018845.1). NCBI lineage: Eukaryota > Metazoa > Chordata > Aves > Passeriformes > Passerellidae > Melospiza > Melospiza georgiana. The sequence continues at coordinate 4,149,040 of NC_080459.1, forward strand.
GGCCACTCCCAGCCACAGGACCCCAAACACAAACAACGGCGCTTTTCCCTGGAAAACAAAACTGGCCTGCCAACTTTTTGATGGCAGATTGCAGGGACCACTTGGTACTATCAAACCAGCCCAACTTGGCACTGGTTCCACCATGGGTCTGGTCACCATCCTGCCTATCGTAGCTTTTCAGGAGCCAGCCGGTCACTCCCAGCCATAGGCCACAGACACAAAGCTCTGCCCGTTTCCCGGGCAAACAAAAGTCAGCTGCCCCGCTTCAGGATGGCAGATTGCAGGAGCCACTTTGCACCATCAAACCAGCCCGACTTGGCACTGGTGCCACCTCTGGTCTGGGAAACATCCTGCCTATCGTAGCTTTTCAGGAGCCAGCCGGTCACTCCCAGCCATAGGCCCCCAGACACAAACCTCGGCCCGTTTCCCTGGCAAACAAAATTAAGCTGCCCCGCTTCAGGATGGCAGATTGCAGGAGCCACTTTGCACCATCAAACTAGCCCGACTTGGCACTGGTGCCACCATGGGTCTGGGAACCATCCTGCCTATCGTAGCTTTTCAGGAGCCAGCCGGCCACTCCCAGCCACAGGCCCCCAAACAAAAACAACGGCGCTTTTCCCTGGAAAACAAAACTCGCCTGCCAACTTTTTGATGGCAGATTGCAGGAGCCACTTGGTACTATCAAACCAGCCCAACTTGGCACTGGTGCCACCATGGGTCTCGTCACCATCCTGCCTATCGTAGCTTTTCACGACCGAGCCGGTCACTCCCAGCCATAGGCCCCCAGACACAAACCACGGCCCGTTTCCTTGGTAAAAAAAAGTAAGCTGCCCCGCTTCTGGATGGCAGATTGCAGGAGCCACTTTGTGGTATCAAACAAGCCCAACTTAGCACTGGTGCCACCACTGGTCTGGGAACCATCCTGCGTATCGTGGATTCTAAGGAGCCAGCCGACCACTCCCAGCCACAGGCCCCAAACAAAAACAACGGCACTCTTCCCTGGAAAACAAAACTGGCCTGCACACTTTTTGATGGCAGATTGCAGGAGCCACTTTGCACCATCAAACTAGCCCGACTTGGCACTGGTGCCACCTCTGGTCTGGGAACCATGCTGCGTATCGTGGATTCTAATTAGCCAGCCGGCCACTCCCAGCCACAGGACCCCAAACACAAACAACGGTGCTTTTCCCTGGAAAACAAAACTGGCCTGCCAACTTTTTGATGGTAGATTGCAGGAGCCACTTGGTACTATCAAACCAGCCCAACTTGGCACTGGTGCCACCTTGGGTCTGGTAACCATCCTGCCTATCGAAGCTTTTCAGGAGCCAGCCGGCCACTCCCAGCCACAGGCCACCAAACAAAAACAACGGCGCTTTTCCCTGGAAAACAGAACTCGCCTGCCAACTTTTTGATGGCAGATTGCAGGAGCCACTTGGTACTATCAAACCAGCCCAACTTGTCACTGGTGCCACCATGGGTCTGGTCACCATCCTGCCTATCGTAGCTTTTCACGACCGAGCCGGTCACTCCCAGCCATAGGCCCCCAGACACAAACCACGGCCCGTTTCCTTGGCAAACAAAAGTAAGCTGCCCCGCTTCTGGATGGCAGATTGCAGGAGCCACTTTGTGGTATCAAACCAGCCCAACTTAGAACTGGTGCCACCACTGGTCTGGGAACCATCCTGCGTATCGTGGATTCTAAGGAGCCAGCCGACCACTCCCAGCCACAGGACCCCAAACACAAACAACGGCGCTTTTCCCTGGAAAACAAAACTCGCCTGCCAACATTTGATGGCAGATTGCTGGAACCACTTGGTACTATCAAACCAGCCCAACTTGGCACTGGTTCCACCATGGGTCTGGTAACCATCCTGCCTATCGTAGCTTTTCAGGAGCCAGCCGGTCACTCCCAGCCATAGGCCCCAGACACAAAGCTCTGCCCGTTTCCCGGGCAAACAAAAGTATGCTACCCCGCTTCAGGATGGCAGATTTCAGGAGCCACTTTGCACCATCAAACCAGCCCGACTTGGCACTGGTGCCACCTCTGGTCTGGGAACCATCCTGCGTATTGTGGATTCTAAGGAGCCAGCTGGCCACTCCCAGCCACAGGCCCCCAAACACAAACCTCAGCCCGTTTCCCTGGCAAACAAAAGTAAGCTACCCCGCTTCTGGATGGCAGATTGCAGGAGCCACTTTGCACCATCAAACTAGCCCGACTTGGCACTGGTGCCACCTCTGGTCTGGGAACCATCCTGCCTATCGTAGCTTTTCAGGAGCCAGCCGGCCACTCCCAGCCACAGGACCCCAAACACAAACAACGGCACTTTTCCCTGGAAAACAAAACTCGCCTGCCAACTTTTTGATGGCAGATTGCAGGAGCCACTTGGTACTATCAAATCAGCCCAACGTGGCACTGGTGCCACCATGAGTCTGGTAACCATCCTGCCTATCGTAGCTTTTCAGGAGCCAGCCAGTCACTCCCAGCCATAGGCCCCCAGACAAAAACGTCGGCCCGTTTCCCTTGCAAACAAAAGTAAGCTGCCCCGCTTCTGGATGGCAGATTTCAGGAGCCACTTGCTACTATCAAACCAACCCGACTTGGAACTGGTGCCACCTCTGGTCTGGGAACCATCCTGCGTATCGTGGATTCTAAGGAGCCAACCGGCCACTCCCAGCCACAGTCCACCAAACAAAAACAACGGCACTTTTCCCTGGAAAACAAAACTCGCCTGCAAACATTTTCTTGGCAAATTGCAGGAGCCACTTTGCACCATCAAACTAGCCCGACTTGGCACTGGTGCCACCTCTGGTCTGGGAACCATCCTGCGTATCGTGGATTCCAATTAGCCAGCCGGCCACTCCCAGCCACAGGCCCCCAAACACAAACAACGGCGCTTTTCCCTGGAAAACAAAACTCGCCTGCCAACTTTTTGATGGCAGATTGCAGGAGCCGCTTGGTACTATCAAATCAGCCCAACGTGGCACTGGTGCCACCATGAGTCTGGTAACCATCCTGCCTATCGTAGCTTTTCAGGAGCCAACCAGTAACTCCCAGCCATAGGCCCCCACACACAAACCTCGGCCCGTTTCCCTGGCAAACAAAAGTAAGCTGCCCCGCTTCTGGATGGCAGATTGCAGGAGCCACTTGGTACTATCAAACAAGCCCGACTTGGAACTGGTGCCACCTCTGGTCTGGGAACCATCCTGCGTATCGTGGATTCTAAGGAGCCAGCCGGCCACTCCCAGCCACAGGCCACCAAACAAAATCAACGGCACTTTTCCCTGGAAAACCTATCTCGCCTGCCAACTTTTTGATGGCAGATTGCAGGAGCCACTTTTCACCATCAAAGTAGCCCGACTTGGCACTGGTGCCACCATGGGTCTGGTAACCATCCTGCCTATCGTAGCTTTTCAGGAGCCAGCCGGTCACTCCCAGCCATAGGCCCCCAGACACAAACCTCGGCCCGTTTCCCTGGCAAACAAAATTAAGCTGCCCCGCTTCTGGATGGCAGATTGCAGGAGCTATTTAGTACTATCAAACCAGCCCAACTTGGCACTGGTGCCACCTTGGCTCTGGGAACCATCCTGCCTATTGTGGATTTTCAGGAGTCAGCCGGCCACTCTCAGCCATATGCCCTCAAACACCAACCACGGCCCTTTTCTCTGGCAAAAAAAACTCAACTGCCCCTCTTCTGGATGGCAAATTGAAGGACGCACTTGGTACTACAAAAACAGCACAACTTGGCACTGGTTCCACCATGGGTCTGGTATTCTGCCTATCGTAGCTTTTCAGGAGCCAGCCGGCCACTCCCAGCCACAGGCCCCCAAACAAAAACAACGGCGCTTTTCCCTGGAAAACAGAACTCGCCTGCCAACATTTTGATGGCAGACTGCTGGAGCCACTTGGTACTATCAAACCAGCCCAACTTGGCACTGGTTCCACCATGGGTCTGGTAAACTTCCTGCCTATCGTAGCTTTTCAGGAGCCAGCCGGCCACTCCCAGCCACAGGCCCCCAAACAAAAACAATGGCGCTTTTCCCTGGAAAACAGAACTCGCCTGCCAACTTTTTGATGGCAGATTGCAGGAGCCACTTGGTACTATCAAACCAGCCCAACTTGGCACTGGTGCCACCATGGGTCTGGTCACCATCCTGCCTATCGTAGCTTTTCATGACCGAGCCGGTCAGTCCCAGCCATAGGCCCCCAGACACAAACCACGGCCCGTTTCCTTGGCAAACAAAAGTAAGCTGCCCCGCTTCTGGATGGCAGATTGCAGGAGCCACTTTGTGGTATCAAACCAGCCCAACTTAGAACTGGTGCCACCACTGGTCTGGGAACCATCCTGCGTATCGTGGATTCTAAGGAGCCAGCCGACCACTCCCAGCCACAGGACCCCAAACAAAAACAACGGCGCTTTTCCCTGGAAAACAAAACTCGCCTGCCAACTTTTTGATGGCAGATTGCAGGAACCACTTGGTACTATCAAACCAGCCCAACTTGGCACTGGTTCCACCATGGGTCTGGTAACCATCCTGCCTATCGTAGCTTTTCAGGAGCCAGCCGGTCACTCCCAGCCATAGGCCCCAGACACAAACCTCGGCCCGTTTCCCGGGCAAACAAAAGTATGCTACCCCGCTTCAGGATGGCAGATTGCAGGAGCCACTTTGCACCATCAAACCAGCCCGACTTGGCACTGGTGCCACCTCTGGTCTGGGAACCATCCTGCCTATCGTGGATTCTAAGGAGCCAGCTGGCCACTCCCAGCCACAGGCCCCCAAACACAAACCTCAGCCCGTTTCCCTGGCAAACAAAAGTAATCTACCCCGCTTCTGGATGGCAGATTGCAGGAGCCACTTTGCACCATCAAACTAGCCCAACATGGCACTGGTGCCACCTCTGGTCTGGGAACCATCCTGCCTATCGTAGCTTTTCAGGAGCCAGCCGGTCACTCCCAGCCATAGGCCCCCAGACACAAACCTCGGCCCGTTTCCCTGGCAAACAAAATTAAGCTGCCCCGCTTCTGGATGGCAGATTGCAGGAGCTATTTAGTACTATCAAACCAGCCCAACTTGGCACTGGTGCCACCTTGACTCTGGGAACCATCCTGCCTATTGTGGATTTTCAGGGGTCAGCCGGCCACTCTCAGCCATATGCCCTCAAACACAAACCACGGCCCTTTTCTCTGGCAAACAAAACTCAGCTGCCCTGCTTCTGGATGGCAGATTGCAGGAGGCACTTGGTACTATCAAACCAGCCCAACTTGGCACTGGTGCCACCTTGGGTCTGTGAACCATCCTGCGTATTGTGGATTGACAGGAGCCAGCTGACCACTCTCAGCCACAGACCCCAATCAAAAACAACGGCCCGATTCACAGGCAAAAAAACTCAGCTGCCCCACTTCTGGATGGGAGATTGCAGGAGGCGCTTGACGCTGTCAAACCAGCCCTACTTGGCACTGGTGCCACCTTGGGTCTGGGAACCATGCTGCGTATCATGGAATTTCAGGAGCCAGCCGGCCACTCCCAGCCACAGGCCCCCAAACAAAAACAACGGCGCTTTTCCCTGGAAAACAGAACTCGCCTGCCAACTTTTTGATGGCAGATTGCAGGAGCCACTTGGTACTATCAAACCAGCCCAACTTGGCACTGGTGCCACCTTGGGTCTGGTCACCATCCTGCCTATCGTAGTTTTTCAGGAGCCAGCCGGCCACTCCCAGCCACAGGCCCCCAAACAAAAACAACGGCGCTTTACCCTGGAAAACAGAACTCGCCTGCCAACTTTTTGATGGCAGATTGCAGGAGCTACTTGGTACTATCAAACCAGCCCAACTTGGCACTGGTGCCACCATGGGTCTGGTCACCATCCTGCCTATCGTAGCTTTTCACGACCGAGCCGGTCACTCCCAGCCATAGGCCCCCAGACACAAACCACGGCCCGTTTCCTTGGCAAACAAAAGTAAGCTGCCCCGCTTCTGGATGGCAGATTGCAGGAGCCACTTTGTGGTATCAAACAAGCCCAACTTAGCACTGGTGCCACCACTGGTCTGGGAACCATCCTGCGTATCGTGGATTCTAAGGAGCCAGCCGGCCACTCCCAGCCACAGGCCCCCAAGCAAAAACAACGGCACAATTCCCTGGAAAACAAAACTGGCCTGCACACTTTTTGATGGCAGATTGCAGGAGCCACTTTGCACCATCAAACTAGCCCGACTTGGCACTGGTGCCACCTCTGGTCTGGGAACCATCCTGCGTATCGTGGATTCTAATTAGCCAGCCGGCCACTCCCAGCCACAGGACCCCAAACAAAAACAACGGTGCTTTTCCCTGGAAAGCAAAACTCGCCTGCCAACTTATGGATGGCAGATTGCAGGAGCCACTTGGTACTATCAAACCAGCCCAACTTGGCACTGGTTCCACCATGGGTCTGGTAACCATCCTGCCTATCGTAGCTTTTCAGGAGCCAGCCGGCCACTCCCAGCCCCAGGCCACCAAACAAAAACAACGGCGCTTTTCCCTGGAAAACAAAACTCGCCTGCCAACTTTTTGATGGCAGATTGCAGGAGCCACTTGGTACTATCAAACCAGCCCAACTTGGCACTGGTGCCACCATGGGTCTGGTCACCATCCTGCCTATCGTAGCTTTTCACGACCGAGCCGGTCACTCCCAGCCATAGGCCCCCAGACACAAACCACGGCCCGTTTCCTTGGCAAACAAAAGTAAGCTGCCCCGCTTCTGGATGGCAGATTGCAGGAGCCACTTTGTGGTATCAAACCAGCCCAACTTAGAACTGGTGCCACCACTGGTCTGGGAACCATCCTGCGTATCGTGGATTCTAAGGAGCCAGCCGACCACTCCCAGCCACAGGACCCCAAACACAAACAACAGAGCTTTTCCCTGGAAAACAAAACTCGCCTGCCAACTTTTTGATGGCAGATTGCAGGAACCACTTGGTACTATCAAACCAGCCCAACTTGGCACTGGTTCCACCATGGGTCTGGTAACCATCCTGCCTATCGTAGCTTTTCAGGAGCCAGCCGGTCACTCCCAGCCATAGGCCCCAGACACAAACCTCGGCCCGTTTCCCGGGCAAACAAAAGTATGCTACCCCGCTTCAGGATGGCAGATTTCAGGAGCCACTTTGCACCATCAAACCAGCCCGACTTGGCACTGGTGCCACCTCTGGTCTGGGAACCATCCTGCCTATCGTGGATTCTAAGGAGCCAGCTGGCCACTCCCAGCCACAGGCCACCAAACACAAACCTCAGCCCGTTTCCCTGGCAAACAAAAGGAAGCTACCCCGCTTCTGGATGGCAGATTGCAGGAGCCACTTTGCACCATCAAACTAGCCCGACTTGGCACTGGTGCCACCTCTGGTCTGGGAACCATCCTGCCTATCGTAGCTTTTCAGGAGCCAGCCGGTCACTCCCAGCCATAGGCCCCCAGACACAAACCTCGGCCCGTTTCCCTGGCAAACAAAATTAAGCTGCCCCGCTTCTGGATGGCAGATTGCAGGAGCTATTTAGTACTATCAAACCAACCCAACTTGGCACTGGTGCCACCTTGGCTCTGGGAACCATCCTGCGTATTGTGGATTGACAGGAGCCAGCCGACCACTCTCGGCCACCGACCCCAATCAAAAACAACGGCCCGATTCACAGGCAAAAAAAACTCAGCTGCCCCACTTCTGGATGGGAGATTGCAGGAGGCGCTTGACGCTGTCAAACCAGCCCTACTTGGCACTGGTGCCACCTTGGGTCTGGGAACCATGCTGCGTATCATGGAATTTCAGGAGCCAGCCGGCCACTCCCAGCCACAGGCCCCCAAACAAAAACAACGGCGCTTTTCCCTGGAAAACAGAACTCGCCTGCCAACTTTTTGATGGCAGATTACAGGAGCCACTTGGTACTATCAAACCAGCCCAACTTGGCACTGGTGCCACCATGGGTCTGGGAACCATCCTGCCTATCGTAGCTTTTCAGGAGCCAGCCGGCCACTCCCAGCCACAGGTCTCCAAACAAAAACAACGGCGCTTTTCCCTGGAAAACAGAACTCGCCTGCCAACCTTTTGAAGGCAGATTGCAGGAGCCGCTTGGTACTATCAAACCAGCCCAACTTGGCACTGGTGCCACCATGGGTCTGGTCACCATCCTGCCTATCGTAGCTTTTCACGACCGAGCCGGTCACTCCCAGCCATAGGCCCCCAGACACAGACCACGGCCCGTTTCCTTGGCAAACAAAAGTAAGCTGCCCCGCTTCTGGATGGCAGATTGCAGGAGCCACTTTGTGGTATCAAACAAGCCCAACTTAGCACTGGTGCCACCACTGGTCTGGGAACCATCCTGCGTATCGTGGATTCTAAGGAGCCAGCCGACCACTCCCAGCCACAGGCCCCAAACAAAAACAACGGCACTCTTCCCTGGAAAACAAAATTGGCCTGCACACTTTTTGATGGCAGATTGCAGGAGCCACTTTGCACCATCAAACTAGCCCGACTTGGCACTGGTGCCACCTCTGGTCTGGGAACCATCCTGCGTATCGTGGATTCTAATTAGCCAGCCGGCCACTCCCAGCCACAGGACCCCAAACACAAACAACGGCGCTTTTCCCTGGAAAACAAAACTCGCCTGCCAACTTTTTGATGGCAGATTGCAGGGACCACTTGGTACTATCAAACCAGCCCAACTTGGCACTGCTGCCACCATGGGTCTGGTAACCATCCTGCCTATCGTAGCTTTTCAGGAGCCAGCCGGTCACTCCCAGCCATAGGCCACCGACACAAATCTCTGCCCGTTTCCCGGGCAAACAAAAGTCAGCTGCCCCGCTTCAGGATGGCAGATTGCAGGAGCCACTTTGCACCATCAAACCAGCCCGACTTGGCACTGGTGCCACCTCTGGTCTGGGAAACATCCTCCCAATGGTAGCTTTTCAGGAGCCAGCCGGCCACTCCCAGCCACAGGACCCCAAACACAAACAACGGTGGTTTTCCCGGGAAAACAAAACTGGCCTGCCAACTTTTTGATGGTAGATTGCAGGAGCCACTTGGTACTATCAAACCAGCCCAACTTGGCACTGGTGCCACCATGGGTCTGGTAACCATCCTGCCTATCGTAGCTTTTCAGGAGCCAGCCGGCCACTCCCAGCCACAGGCCACCAAAAAAAACAACGGCGCTTTTCCCTGGAAAACAGAACTCGCCTGCCAACTTTTTGATGGCAGATTGCAGGAGCCACTTGGTACTATCAAACCAGCCCAACTTGGCACTGGTGCCACCATGGGTCTGGTCACCATCCTGCCTATCGTAGCTTTTCACGACCGAGCCGGTCACTCCCAGCCATAGGCCCCCAGACACAAACCACGGCCCGTTTCCTTGGCAAACAAAAGTAAGCTGCCCCGCTTCTGGATGGCAGATTGCAGGAGCCACTTTGTGGTATCAAACCAGCCCAACTTAGAACTGGTGCCACCACTGGTCTGGGAACCATCCTGCGTATCGTGGATTCTAAGGAGCCAGCCGACCACTCCCAGCCACAGGCCCCAAACAAAAACAACGGCACTCTTCCCTGGAAAACAAAACTGGCCTGCACACTTTTTGATGGCAGATTGCAGGAGCCACTTTGCACCATCAAACTAGCCCGACTTGGCACTGGTGCCACCTCTGGTCTGGGAACCATCCTGCGTATCGTGGATTCTAATTAGCCAGCCGGCCACTCCCAGCCACAGGACCCCAAACACAAACAACGGCGCTTTTCCCTGGAAAACAAAACTCGCCTGCCAACTTTTTGATGGCAGATTGCAGGGACCACTTGGTACTATCAAACCAGCCCAACTTGGCACTGGTTCCACCATGGGTCTGGTAACCATCCTGCCTATCGTAGCTTTTCAGGAGCCAGCCGGTCACTCCCAACCATAGGCCACCGACACAAAGCTCTGCCCGTTTCCCGGGCATACAAAAGTCAGCTGCCCCGCTTCAGGATGGCAGATTGCAGGAGCCACTTTGCACCATCAAACCAGCCCGACTTGGCACTGGTGCCACCTCTGGTCTGGGAAACATCCTGCCTATCGTAGCTTTTCAGGAGCCAGCCGGCCACTCCCAGCCACAGGACCCCAAACACAAACAACGGTGGTTTTCCCTGGAAAACAAAACTGGCCTGCCAACTTTTTGATGGTAGATTGCAGGAGCCACTTGGTACTATCAAACCAGCCCAACTTGGCACTGGTTCCACCATGGGTCTGGTAACCATCCTGCCTATCGTAGCTTTTCAGGAGCCAGCCGGCCACTCCCAGCCACAGGCCACCAAAAAAAACAACGGCGCTTTTCCCTGGAAAACAGAACTCGCCTGCCAACTTTTTGATGGCAGATTGCAGGAGCCACTTGGTACTATCAAATCAGCCCAACTTGGCACTGGTGCCACCATGGGTCTGGTCACCATCCTGCCTATCGTAGCTTTTCACGACCGAGCCGGTCACTCCCAGCCATAGGCCCCCAGACACAAACCACGGCCCGTTTCCTTGGCAAACAAAAGTAAGCTGCCCCGCTTCTGGATGGCAGATTGCAGGAGCCACTTTGTGGTATCAAACCAGCCCAACTTAGAACTGGTGCCACCACTGGTCTGGGAACCATCCTGCGTATCGTGGATTCTAAGGAGCCAGCCGACCACTCCCAGCCACAGGACCCCAAACACAAACAACGGCGCTTTTCCCTGGAAAACAAAACTCGCCTGCCAACTTTTTGATGGCAGATTGCAGGGACCACTTGGTACTATCAAACCAGCCCAACTTGGCACTGGTTCCACCATGGGTCTGGTAACCATCCTGCCTATCGTAGCTTTTCAGGAGCCAGCCGGTCACTCCCAGCCATAGGCCCCAGACACAAAGCTCAGCCCGTTTCCCGGGCAAACTAAAGTATGCTACCCCGCTTCAGGATGGCAGATTTCAGGAGCCACTTTACACCATCAAACCAGCCCGACTTGGCACTGGTGCCACCTCTGGTCTGGGAACCATCCTGCGTATTTTGGATTCTAAGGAGCCAGCTGGCCACTCCCAGCCACAGGCCCCCAAACACAAACCTCAGCCCGTTTCCCTGGCAAACAAAAGTAAGCTACCCGCTTCTGGATGGCAGATTGCAGGAGCCACTTTGCACCATCAAACTAGCCCGACTTGGCACTGGTGCCACCTCTGGTCTGGGAACCATCCTGCCTATCGTAGCTTTTCAGGAGCCAGCCGGCCACTCCCTGCCACAGGACCCCAAACACAAACAACGGCACTTTTCCCTGGAAAACAAAACTCGCCTGCCAACTTTTTGATGGCAGATTGCAGGAGCCACTTGGTACTATCAAATCAGCCCAACGTGGCACTGGTGCCACCATGAGTCTGGTAACCATCCTGCCTATCGTAGCTTTTCAGGAGCCAGCCGGTCACTCCCAGCCATAGGCCCCAGACACAAACCTCGGCCCGTTTCCCGGGCAAACAAAAGTATGCTACCCCGCTTCAGGATGGCAGATTGCAGGAGCCACTTTGCACAATCAAACCAGCCCGACTTGGCACTGGTGCCACCTCTGGTCTGGGAACCATCCTGCGTATCGTGGATTCTAAGGAGCCAGCTGGCCACTCCCAGCCACAGGCCACCAAACACAAACCTCAGCCCGTTTCCCTGGCAAACAAAAGGAAGCTACCCCGCTTCTGGATGGCAGATTGCAGGAGCCACTTTGCACCATCAAACTAGCCCGACTTGGCACTGGTGCCACCTCTGGTCTGGGAACCATCCTGCCTATCGTAGCTTTTCAGGAGCCAGCCGGTCACTCCCAGCCATAGGCCCCCAGACACAAACCTCGGCCCGTTTCCCTGGCAAACAAAATTAAGCTGCCCCGCTTCTGGATGGCAGATTGCAGGAGCTATTTAGTACTATCAAACCAGCCCAACTTGGCACTGGTGCCACCATGGGTCTGGTAACCATCCTGCGTATTGTGGATTGACAGGAGCCAGCAGACCACTCTCGGCCACGCATCCCAATCAAAAACAACGGCCCGATTCACAGGCAAAAAAAACTCAGCTGCCCCACTTCTGGATGGGAGATTGCAGGAGGCGCTTGACGCTGTCAAACCACCCCTACTTGGCACTGGTGCCACCTTGGGTCTGGGAACCATGCTGCGTATCATGGAATTTCAGGAGCCAGCCGGCCACTCCCAGCCACAGGCCCCCAAACAAAATCAACGGCGCTTTTCCCTGGAAAACAGAACTCACCTGCCAACTTTTTGATGGCAGATTGCAGGAGCCACTTGGTACTATCAAACCAGCCCAACTTGGCACTGGTGCCACCATGGGTCTGGTCACCATCCTGCCTATCGTAGCTTTTCACGACCGAGCCGGTCACTCCCAGCCATAGGCTCCCAGACACAAACCACGGCCCGTTTCCTTGGCAAACAAAAGTAAGCTGCCCCGCTTCTGGATGGCAGATTGCAGGAGCCACTTTGTGGTATCAAACAAGCCCAACTTAGCACTGGTGCCACCACTGGTCTGGGAACCATCCTGCGTATCGTGGATTCTAAGGAGCCAGCCGACCACTCCCAGCCACAGGCCCCAAACAAAAACAACGGCACTCTTCCCTGGAAAACAAAACTGGCCTGCACACTTTTTGACGGCAGATTGCAGGAGCCACTTTGCACCATCAAACTAGCCCGACTTGGCACTGGTGCCACCTCTGGTCTGGGAACCATCCTGCGTATCGTGGATTCTAATTAGCCAGCCGGCCACTCCCAGCCACAGGACCCCAAACACAAACAACGGCGCTTTTCCCTGGAAAACAAAACTCGCCTGCCAACTTTTTGATGGCAGATTGCAGGGACCACTTGGTACTATCAAACCAGCCCAACTTGGCACTGGTTCCACCATGGGTCTGGTAACCATCCTGCCTATCGTAGCTTTTCAGGAGCCAGCCGGTCACTCCCAGCCATAGGCCCCAGACACAAAGCTCTGCCCGTTTGCCTGGCAAACAAAAGTATGCTACCCCGCTTCAGGATGGCAGATTGCAGGAGCCACTTTGCACCATCAAACCAGCCAGACTTGGCACTGGTGCCACCTCTGGTCTGGGAAACATCCTGCCTATCGTAGCTTTTCAGGAGCCAGCCGGCCACTCCCAGCCACAGGACCCCAAACACAAACAACGGTGGTTTTCCCTGGAAAACAAAACTGGCCTGCCAACTTTTTGATGGTAGATTGCAGGAGCCACTTGGTACTATCAAACCAGCCCAACTTGGCACTGGTTCCACCATGGGTCTGGTAACCATCCTGCCTATCGTAGCTTTTCAGGAGCCAGCCGGCCACTCCCAGCCACAGGCCACCAAAAAAAACAACGGCGCTTTTCCCTGGAAAACAGAACTCGCCTGCCATCTTTTTGATGGCAGATTGCAGGAGCCACTTGGTACTATCAAACCAGCCCAACTTGGCACTGGTGCCACCATGGGTCTGGTCACCATCCTGCCTATCGTAGCTTTTCACGACCGAGCCGGTCACTCCCAGCCATAGGCCGCCAGACACAAACCACGGCCCGTTTCCTTGGCAAACAAAAGTAAGCTGCCCCGCTTCTGGATGGCAGATTGCAGGAGCCACTTTGTGGTATCAAACCAGCCCAACTTAGAACTGGTGCCACCACTGGTCTGGGAACCATCCTGCGTATCGTGGATTCTAAGGAGCCAGCCGACCACTCCCAGCCACAGGACCCCAAACACAAACAACGGCGCTTTTCCCTGGAAAACAAAACTGGCCTGCCAACTTTTTGATGGCAGATTGCAGGGACCACTTGGTACTATCAAACCAGCCCAACTTGGCACTGGTTCCACCATGGGTCTGGTAACCATCCTGCCTATCGTAGCTTTTCAGGAGCCAGCCGGTCACTCCCAGCCATAGGCCCCAGACACAAAGCTCAGCCCGTTTCCCGGGCAAACAAAAGTATGCTACCCCGCTTCAGGATGGCAGATTTCAGGAGCCACTTTGCACCATCAAACCAGCCGGACTTGGCAGTGGTGCCACCTCTGGTCTGGGAACCATCCTGCGTATTTTGGATTCTAAGGAGCCAGGTGGCCACTCCCATCCACAGGCCCCCAAACACAAACCTCAGCCCGTTTCCCTGGCAAACAAAAGTAAGCTACCCCGCTTCTGGATGGCAGATTGCAGGAGCCACTTTGCACCATCAAACTAGCCCGACTTGGCACTGGTGCCACCTCTGGTCTGGGAACCATCCTGCCTATCGTAGCTTTTCAGGAGCCAGACGGCCACTCCCAGCCACAGGACCCCAAACACAAACAACGGCACTTTTCCCTGGAAAACAAAACTCGCCTGCCAACTTTTTGATGGCAGATTGCAGGAGCCGCTTGGTACTATCAAATCAGCCCAACGTGGCACTGGTGCCACCATGAGTCTGGTAACCATCCTGCCTATCATAGCTTTTCATGAGCCAGCCAGTCACTCCCAGCCATAAGCCCCCAGACAAAAACCTCGGCCCGTTTCCCTTGCAAACAAAAGTAAGCTGCCCCGCTTCTGGATGGCAGATTGCAGGAGCCACTTGGTACTATCAAACAAGCCCGACTTGGAACTGGTGCCACCTCTGGTCTGGGAACAATCCTGCATATCGTGGATTCGAATTAGCCAGCCGGCCACTCCCAGCCACAGGCCACCAAAAAAAATCAACGGCACTTTTCCCTGGAAAACAAAACTCGCCCGCCAACTTTTTGATGGCAGATTGCAGGAGCCGCTTGATACTATCAAATCAGCCAAACTTGGCACTGGTGCCACCATGGGTCTGGTCACCATCCTGCCTATCGTAGCTTTTCAGGAGGCAGCCGGTCACTCCCAGCCATAGGCCCCCAACACAAACCTCGGCCCGTTTCCCTGGCAAACAAAAGTAAGCTGCCCCGCTTCTGGATGGCAGATTGCAGGAGCCACTTGGTACTATCAAACCAGCCCGACTTGGAACTGGTGCCACCTCTGGTCTGGGAACCATCCTGCGTATCGTGGATTCTAAGGAGCCAGCCGGCCACTCCCAGCCACAGTCCACCAAACACAAACAACGGCACTTTTCCCTGGAAAACAAAACTCGCCTGCCAACATTTGATGGCAGATTGCAGGAGCCGCTTGGTACTATCAAATCAGCCCAACGTGGCACTGGTGCCACCATGGGTCTGGTAATCATCCTGCCTATCGTAGCTTTTCAGGAGCCAGCCAGTCACTCCCAGCCATAGGCCCCCAGACACAAAGCTCTGCCCGTTTCCCTTGCAAACAAAATTAAGCTGCCCCGCTTCTGGATGGCAGATTGCAGGAGCTATTTAGTACTATCAAACCAGCCCAACTTGGCACTGGTGCCACCTTGGCTCTGGGAACCATCCTGCCTATTGTGGATTTTCAGGGGTCAGCCGGCCACTCTCAGCCATATGCCCTCAAACACAAACCACGGCCCTTTTCTCTGGCAAACAAAACTCAACTGCCCCTCTTCTGGATGGCAAATTGCAAGACGCACTTGGTACTACAAAAACAGCACAACTTGGCACTGGTGCCACCTTGGGTCTGGTCACCATCCTGCGTATCGAGCATTTTAAGGAGCCAGCCGGCCACTCCCAGCCATATGCCCCCAAAAAAAAACCACGGCCTTTTCTCTGGCAAACAAAACTCAGCTGCCCCGCTTTTGGATGGCAGATTGCAGGAGCCACTTGGTACTATCAAATCAGCCCAACGTGGCACTGGTGCCACCATGGGTCTGGTAATCATCCTGCCTATCGTAGCTTTTCACGACCGAGCCGGTCACTCCCAGCCATAGGCCCCCAGACACAAACCACGGCCCGTTTCCTTGGCAAACAAAAGTAAGCTGCCCCGCTTCTGGATGGCAGATTGCAGGAGCCACTTTGTAGTATCAAACAAGCCCAACTTGGCACTGGTGCCACCACTGGTCTGGGAACCATCCTGCGTATCGTGGATTCTAAGGAGCCAGCCGGCCACTCCCAGCCACAGTCCACCAAACAAAAACAACGGCACTCTTCCCTGGAAAACAAAACTGGCCTGCCAACTTTTTGATGGCAGATTGCAGGAGCCACTTTGCACCATCAAACTAGCCCGACTTGGCACTGGTGCCACCTCTGGTCTGGGAACCATCCTGCGTATCGTGGATTCTAATTAGCCAGCCGGCCACTCCTAGCCAGAGGCCCCCAAACACAAACTACGGTGCTTTTCCCTGGAAAACAAAACTGGCCTGCCAACTTTTTGATGGCAGATTGCAGGAACCACTTGGTACTATCAAACCAGCCCAACTTGGCACTGGTTCCACCATGGGTCTGGTAACCATCCTGCCTATCGTAGCTTTTCAGGAGCCAGCCGGCCACTTCCAGCCACAGGCCCCCAAACAAAAACAACGGCGCTTTTCCCTGGAAAACAGAACTCGCCTGCCATCTTTTTGATGGCAGATTGTAGGAGCCACTTGGTACTATCAAACCAGCCCAACTTGGCACTGGTGCCACCATGGGTCTGGTCACCATCCTGCCTATCGTAGCTTTTCACGACCGAGCCGGTCACTCCCAGCCATAGGCCCCCAGACACAAACCACGGCCCGTGTCCTTGGCAAACAAAAGTAAGCTGCCCCGCTTCTGGATGGCAGATTGCAGGAGCCACTTTGTGGTATCAAACCAGCCCAACTTAGAACTGGTGCCACCACTGGTCTGGGAACCATCCTGCGTATCGTGGATTCTAAGGAGCCAGCCGGCCACTCCCAGCCACAGGCCCCCAAACACAAACAATGGCGCTTTTCCCTGGAAAACAAAACTGGCCTGCCAACTTTTTGATGGCAGATTGCAGGAGCCGCTTGGTACTATCAAACCAGCCCAACTTGGCACTGGTGCCACCATGGGTCTGGTCACCATCCTGCCTATCGTAGCTTTTCAGGAGCCAGCCGGTCACTCCTAGCCATAGGCCCCCAGACACAAACCTCGGCCCGTTTCCCTGGCAAACAAAATAAGCTGCCCCGCTTCTGGATGGCAGATTGCAGGAGCCACTTGGTACTATCAAACCAGCCCAACTTGGCACTGGTGCCACCTTGGCTCTGGGAACCATCCTGCCTATTGTGAATTTTCAGGGGTCAGCCGGCCACTCTCAGCCATATGCCCCCAAACACAAACCACGGCCCTTTTCTCTGGCAAACAAAACTCAGCTGCCCCGCTTCACGATGGCAGATTGCAGGAGGCACTTGGTACTATCAAACCAGCCCGACTTGGCACTGGTGCCACCTTGGGTCTGTGAACCATCCTGCGTATTGTGGATTGACAGGAGCCAGCCGACCACTCTCGGCCACAGACCCCAATCAAAAACAACGGCCCGATTCACAGGCAAAAAAAACTCAGCTGCCCCACTTCTGGATGGGAGATTGCAGGAGGCGCTTGACGATGTCAAACCAGCCCTACTTGGCACTGGTGCCACCTTGGGTCTGGGAACCATGTTGCGTATCATGGAATTTCAGGAGCCAGCCGGCCACTCCCAGCCACAGGCCCCCAAACAAAAACAACGGCGCTTTTCCCTGGAAAACAAAACTCGCCTGCCAACATTTGGATGGCAGATTGCAGGGGCCACTTGGTACTATCAAACCAGCCCAACTTGGCACGGGTGCCACCATGGGTCTGGTCACCATCCTGCCTATCGTAGCTTTTCACGACCGAGCCGGTCACTCCCAGCCATAGGCCCCCAGACACAAACCATGGCCCGTTTCCTTGGCAAACAAAAGTAAGCTGCCCCGCTTCTGGATGGCAGATTGCAGGAGCCACTTTGTGGTATCAAACAAGCCCAACTTAGCACTGGTGCCACCACTGGTCTGGGAACCATCCTGCGTATCGTGGATTCTAAGGAGCCAGCCGGCCACTCCCAGCCACAGGCCCCCAAACAAAAACAACGGCACTCTTCCCTGGAAAACAAAACTGGCCTGCCAACTTTTTGATGGCAGATTGCAGGAGCCAGTTTGCACCATCAAACTAGCCCGACTTGGCACTGGTGCCACCTCTGGTCTGGGAACCATGCTGCGTATCGTGGATTCTAATTAGCCAGCCGGCCACTCCCAGCCAGAGGCCCCCAAACAAAAACAACTGTGCTTTTCCCTGGAAAACAAAACTCGCCTGCCAACATTTTGATGGCAGATTGCAGGAACCACTTGGTACTATCAAACCAGCCCAACTTGGCACTGGTGCCACCATGGGTCTGGTAACCATCCTGCCTATCGCAGCTTTTCAGGAGCCAGCCGGTCTCTCCCAGCCATAGGCCCCAGACACAATGCTCTGCCCGTTCCCCTGGTAAACAAAACTCAGCTGCCCCGCTTCAGGATGGCAGATTGCAGGACGCACTTGGTACTATCAAACCAGCCTACCTTGGCAATGGTGCAACCTTGGGTCTGGGAACCATCCTGCGTATCGTGGATTCCAATTAGCCAGCCGGCCATTCCCACCCACAGTCCCCCAAACACAAACAACGGCACTCTTCCCTGGAAAACAAAACTCGCCTGCCAAATTTTTGATGGCAGATTGCAGGAGCCACTTGGTACTATCAAATCAGCCCAACTTGGCACTGGTGCCACCATGGGTCTGGTCACCATCCTGCCTATCGTAGCTTTTCAGGAGCCAGCCGGTCACTCCCAGCCATAGGCCCCCAGAGAAAAACCTCGCCCGTTTCCCTGGTAAACAAAAGTAAGCTGCCCCGCTTCTGGATGGCAGATTGCAGGAGCCACTTGGTACTATCAAACCAGCCCGACTTGGCACTGGTGCCACCTCAGGTCTGGGAACCATCCTGCGTATCGTGGATTCTAAGGAGCCAGCCGGCCACTCCCAGCCACAGGCCCCCAAACACAAACCACGGCACTCTTCTCTGGCAAACAAAACTCGCCTGCCAACTTTTTGATGGCAGATTGCAGGAGCCACTTGGTACTATCAAACCAGCCCAACTTGGCACTGGTGCCACCATGGGTCTGGTAACCATCCTGCCTATCGTAGCTTTTCAGGAGCCAGCCGGTCACTCCCAGCCATAGGCCCCCAGACAAAAACCTCGGCCCGTTTCCCTGGCAAACAAAATTAAGCTGCCCCGCTTCTGGATGGCAGATTGCAGGAGCTATTTAGTACTATCAAACCAGACCAACCTGGCACTTGTGCCACCTTGGCTCTGGGAACCATCCTGCCTATTGTGGATTTTCAGGGGTCAGCCGGCCACTCTCAGCCATATGCCCTCAAACACAAACCACGGCCCTTTTCTCTGGCAAACAAAACTCAGCTGCCCCTCTTCTGGAAGGCAAATTGCAGGACGCACTTGGTACTACAAAAACAGCACAACTTGGCCTTGGGTCTGGTCACCATCCTGCGTATCGAGGATTTTAAGGAGCCAGCCGGCCACTCCCAGCCATATGCCCCCAAAAAAAACCCACGGCCCTTTTCTCTGGCAAACAAAAATCCGCTGCCCCGCTTCTGGATGGGAGATTGCAGGAGGCGCTTGACTCTGTCAAACCAGCCCTACTTGGCACTGGTGCCACCTTGGGTCTGGGAACCATGCTGCGTATCATGGAATTTCAGGAGCCAGCCGGCCACTGCCAGCCACAGGACCCAAACATATACCACAGCCCTTTTCTCTGGCAAGCAAAACTCAGCTGCCCCGCTTTTAGATGGCAGATTGCAGGAGCAACTTGGTACTATCAAACCAGCCCAACTTGGCACTGGTGCCACCATGGGTCTGGTCACCATCCTGCCCATCGTAGCTTTTCACGACCGAGCCGGTCAGTCCCAGCCATCGGCCTCCAGACACAAACCACGGCCAGTTTCCGTGGCAAACAAAAGTAAGCTGCCCCGCTTCTGGATGGCAGATTGCAGGAGCCACTTGGTACTATCAAACCAGCCCAACTTGGCACTGCTGCCACCATGGGTCTGGTAGCCATCCTGCCTAATCGTAGCTTTTCAGGAGCCAGCCGGCCACTCCCAGCCACAGGCCCCCAAACAAAAACAACGGCGCTTTTCCCTGGAAAACAGAACTCGCCTGCCAACTTTTTGATGGCAGATTGCAGGACCCGCTTGGTACTATCAAACCAGCCCAACTTGGCACTGGTGCCACCATGGGTCTGGTCACCATCCTGCCTATCGTAGGTTTTCAGGAGCCAGCCGGTCACTCCCAGCCATAGGCCCCCAGACACAAACCACGGCCCGTTTCCTTGGCAAACAAAAGTAAGCTGCCCCGCTTCTGGATGGCAGATTGCAGGAGCCACTTTGCACCATCAAACCAGTTCGACTTGGAACTGGTGCCACCTCTGGTCTGGGAACCATCCTGCGTATCGTGGATTCTAAGGAGCCAGCCGGCCACTCCCAGCCACAGGCCCCCAAACACAAACAACGGCGCTTTTCCCTGGAAAACTAAACTCGCCTGCCAACTTTTTGATGGCAGATTGCAGGGGCCACTTGGTACTATCAAACCAGCCCAACTTGGCACTGGTGCCACCATGGGTCTGGTCACCATCCTGCCTATCGTAGCTTTTCAGGAGCCAGCCGGCCACTCCCAGCCACAGGCCCCCAAACAAAAACAATGGCGCTTTTCCCTGGAAAACAGAACTCGCCTGCCAACATTTTGATGGCAGATTGCAGGAGCCACTTGGTACTATCAAACCAGCCCAACTTGGCACTGGTGCCACCATGGGTCTGGTCACCATCCTGCCTATCGTAGCTTTTCATGACCGAGCCGGTCACTCCCAGCCATAGGCCCCCAGACACAAACCACGGCCCGTTTCCTTGGCAAACAAAAGTAAGCTGCCCCGCTTCTGGATGGCAGATTGAAGGAGCCACTTTGTGGTATCAAACCAGCCCAACTTAGAACTGGTGTGCCACCACTGGTCTGGGAACCATCCTGCGTATCGTGGATTCTAAGGAGCCAGCCGACCACTCCCGGCCACAGGACCCCGAACACAAACAACGGCGCTTTTCCCTGGAAAACAAAACTCGCCTGCCAACTTTTTGATGGCAGATTGCAGGAACCACTTGGTACTATCAAACCAGCCCAACTTGGCACTGGTTCCACCATGGGTCTGGTAACCATCCTGCCTATCGTAGCTTTTCAGGAGCCAGCCGGTCACTCCCAGCCATAGGCCCCAGACACAAAGCTCTGCCCGTTTCCCGGGCAAACAAAAGTATGCTACCCCGCTTCAGGATGGCAGATTGCAGGAGCCACTTTGCACCATCAAACCAGCCCGACTTGGCACTGGTGCCACCTCTGGTCTGGGAACCATCCTGCGTATCGTGGATTCTAAGGAGCCAGCTGGCCACTCCCAGCCACAGGCCACCAAACACAAACCTCAGCCCGTTTCCCTGGCAAACAAAAGTAAGCTACCCCGCTTCTGGATGGCAGATTGCAGGAGCCACTTTGCACCATCAAACTAGCCCAACATGGCACTGGTGCCACCTCTGGTCTGGGAACCATCCTGCCTATCGTAGCTTTTCAGGAGCCAGCCGGTCACTCCCAGCCATAGGCCCCCAGACACAAACCTCGGCCCGTTTCCCTGGCAAACAAAATTAAGCTGCCCCGCTTCTGGATGGCAGATTGCAGGAGCTATTTAGTACTATCAAACCAGCCCAACTTGGCACTGGTGCCACCTTGACTCTGGGAACCATCCTGCCTATTGTGGATTTTCAGGGGTCAGCCGGCCACTCTCAGCCATATGCCCTCAAACACAAACCACGGCCCTTTTCTCTGGCAAACAAAACTCAGCTGCCCTGCTTCTGGATGGCAGATTGCAGGAGACACTTGGTACTATCAAACCAGCCCGACTTGGCACTGGTGCCACCTTGGGTCTGTGAACCATCCTGCGTATTGTGGATTGACAGGAGCCAGCTGACCACTCTCGGCCACGGACCCCAATCAAAAACAACGGCCCGATTCACAGGCAAAAAAACTCAGCTGCCCCACTTCTGGATGGGAGATTGCAGGAGGCGCTTGACGCTGTCAAAACAGCCCTACTTGGCACTGGTGCCACCTTGGGTCTGGGAACCATGCTGCGTATCATGGAATTTCAGGAGCCAGCCGGCCACTCCCAGCCACAGGCCCCCAAACAAAAACAACGGCGCTTTTCCCTGGAAAACAGAACTCGCCTGCCAACTTTTTGATGGCAGATTGCAGGAGCCACTTGGTACTATCAAACCAGCCCAACTTGGCACTGGTGCCACCATGGGTCTGGTCACCATCCTGCCTATCGTAGCTTTTCAGGAGCCAGCCGGCCACTCCCAGCCACAGGCCCCCAAACAAAAACAACGGCGCTTTTCCCTGGAAAACAGAACTCGCCTGCCAACTTTTTGATGGCAGATTGCAGGAGCAACTTGGTACTATCAAACCAGCCCAACTTGGCACTGGTGCCACCATGGGTCTGGTCACCATCCTGCCTATCGTAGCTTTTCACGACCGAGCCGGTCACTCCCAGCCATAGGCCCCCAGACACAAGCCACGGCCCGTTTCCTTGGTAAACATAAGTAAGCTGCCCCGCTTCTGGATGGCAGATTGCAGGAGCCACTTTGTGGTATCAAACCAGCCCAACTTAGCACTGGTGCCACCACTGGTCTGGGAACCATCCTGCGTATCGTGGATTCTAAGGAGCCAGCCGACCACTCCCAGCCACAGGCCCACAAACAAAAACAACGGCACACTTCCCTGGAAAACAAAACTGGCCTGCACACTTTTTGATGGCAGATTGCAGGAGCCACTTTGCACCATCAAACTAGCCCGACTTGGCACTGGTGCCACCTCTGGTCTGGGAACCATCCTGCGTATCGTGGATTCTAATTAGCCAGCCGGCCACTCCCAGCCAGAGGCCCCCAAACAAAAACAACGGTGCTTTTCCCTGGAAAGCAAAACTCGCCTGCCAACTTTTTGATGGCAGATTGCAGGAGCCACTTGGTACTATCAAACCAGCCCAACTTGGCACTGGTTCCACCATGGGTCTGGTAACCATCCTGCCTATCGTAGCTTTTCAGGAGCCAGCCGGCCACTCCCAGCCCCAGGCCACCAAACAAAAACAACGGCGCTTTTCCCTGGAAAACAGAACTCGCCTGCCAACTTTTTGATGGCAGATTGCAGGAGCCACTTGGTACTATCAAACCAGCCCAACTTGGCACTGCTGCCACCATGGGTCTGGTCACCATCCTGCCTATCGTAGCTTTTCACGACCGAGCCGGTCACTCCCAGCCATAGGCCCCCAGACACAAACCACGGCCCGTTTCCTTGGCAAACAAAAGTAAGCTGCCCCGCTTCTGGATGGCAGATTGCAGGAGCCACTTTGTGGTATCAAACCAGCCCAACTTAGAACTGGTGCCACCACTGGTCTGGGAACCATCCTGCGTATCGTGGATTCTAAGGAGTCAGCCGACCACTCCCAGCCACAGGACCCCAAACACAAACAACAGCGCTTTTCCCTGGAAAACAAAACTCGCCTGCCAACTTTTTGATGGCAGATTGCTGGAACCACTTGGTACTATCAAACCAGCCCAACTTGGCACTGGTTCCACCATGGGTCTGGTAACCATCCTGCCTATCGTAGCTTTTCAGGAGCCAGCCGGTCACTCCCAGCCATAGGCCCCAGACACAAACCTCGGCCCGTTTCCCGGGCAAACAAATGTATGCTACCCCGCTTCAGGATGGCAGATTGCAGGAGCCACTTTGCACCATCAAACCAGCCCGACTTGGCAGTGGTGCCACCTCTGGTCTGGGAACCATCCTGCGTATCGTGGATTCTAAGGAGCCAGCAGGCCACTCCCAGCCACAGGCCCCCAAACACAAACCTCAGCCCGTTTCCCTGGCAAACAAAAGTAAGCTACCCCGCTTCTGGATGGCAGATTGCAGGAGCCACTTTGCACCATCAAACTAGCCCGACTTGGCACTGGTGCCACCTCTGGTCTGGGAACCATCCTGCCTATCGTAGCTTTTCAGGAGCCAGCCGGTCACTCCCAGCCATAGGCCCCCAGACACAAACCTCGGCCCGTTTCCCTGGCAAACAAAATTAAGCTGCCCCGCTTCTGGATGGCAGATTGCAGGAGCTATTTAGTACTATCAAACCAGCCCAACTTGGCACTGGTGCCACCTTGGCTCTGGGAACCATCCTGCCTATTGTGGATTTTCAGGGGTCAGCCGGCCACTCTCAGCCATATGCCCTCAAACACAAACCACGGCCCTTTTCTCTGGCAAACAAAACTCAGCTGCCCTGCTTCTGGATGGCAGATTGCAGGAGGCACTTGGTACTATCAAACCAGCCCAACTTGGCACTGGTGCCACCTTGGGTCTGTGAACCATCCTGCGTATTGTGGATTGACAGGAGCCAGCCGACCACTCTCGGCCACAGACCCCAATCAAAAACAACGGCCCGATTCACAGGCAAAAAAAACTCAGCCGCCCCACTTCTGGATGGGAGATTGCAGGAGGCGCTTGACGCTGTCAAACCAGCCCTACTTGGCACTGGTGCCACCTTGGGTCTGGGAACCATTCTGCGTATCATGGAATTTCAGGAGCCAGCCGACCACTCCCAGCCACAGGCCCCAAACAAAAACAACGGCACTCTTCCCTGGAAAACAAAACTGGCCTGCACACTTTTTGATGGCAGATTGCAGGAGCCACTTTGCACCATCAAACTAGCCCGACTTGGCACTGGTGCCACCTCTGGTCTGGGAACCATCCTGCGTATCGTGGATTCTTATTAGCCAGCCGGCCACTCCCAGCCACAGGACCCCAAACACAAACAACGGCGCTTTTCCCTGGAAAACAAAACTCGCCTGCCAACTTTTTGATGGCAGATTGCAGGGACCACTTGGTACTATCAAACCAGCCCAACTTGGCACTGGTTCCACCATGGGTATGGTAACCATCCTGCCTATCGTAGCTTTTCAGGAGCCAGCCGGTCACTCCCAGCCATAGGCCACAGACACAAAGCTCTGCCCGCTTCCCGGGCAAACAAAAGTCAGCTGCCCCGCTTCAGGATGGCAGATTGCAGGAGCCACTTTGCACCATCAAACCAGCCCGACTTGGCACTGGTGCCACCTCTGGTCTGGGAAACATCCTGCCTATCGTAGCTTTTCAGGAGCCAGCCGGTCATTCCCAGCCATAGGCCCCCAGACACAAACCTCGGCCCGTTTCCCTGGCAAACAAAATTAAGCTGCCCCGCTTCAGGATGGCAGATTGCAGGAGCCACTTTGCACCATCAAACTAGCCCGACTTGGCACTGGTGCCACCATGGGTCTGGGAACCATCCTGCCTATCGTAGCTTTTCAGGAGCCAGCCGGCCACTCCCAGCCACAGGCCCCCAAACAAAAACAACGGCGCTTTTCCCTGGAAAACAGAACTCGCCTGCCAACTTTTTGATGGCAGATTGCAGGAGCCACTTGGTACTATCAAACCAGCCCAACTTGGCACTGCTGCCACCATGGGTCTGGTCACCATCCTGCCTATCGTAGCTTTTCACGACCGAGCCGGTCACTCCCAGCCATAGGCCCCCAGACACAAACCACGGCCCGTTTCCTTGGTAAAAAAAAGTAAGCTGCCCCGCTTCTGGATGGCAGATTGCAGGAGCCACTTTGTGGTATCAAACAAGCCCAACTTAGCACTGGTGCCACCACTGGTCTGGGAACCATCCTGCGTATCGTGGATTCTAAGGAGCCAGCCGACCACTCCCAGCCACAGGCCCCAAGCAAAAACAACGGCACTCTTCCCTGGAAAACAAAACTGGCCTGCACACTTTTTGATGGCAGAATGCAGGAGCCACTTTGCACCATCAAACTAGCCCGACTTGGCACTGGTGCCACCTCTGGTCTGGGAACCATGCTGCGTATCGTGGATTCTAATTAGCCAGCCGGCCACTCCCAGCCAGAGGCCCCCAAACACAAACAACGGTGGTTTTCCCTGGAAAACAAAACTGGCCTGCCAACTTTTTGATGGTAGATTGCAGGAGCCACTTGCTACTATCAAACCAGCCCAACTTGGCACTGGTGCCACCATGGGTCTGGTAACCATCCTGCCTATCGTAGCTTTTCAGGAGCCAGCCGGCCACTCCCAGCCACAGGCCACCAAAAAAAACAACGGCGCTTTTCCCTGGAAAACAGAACTCGCCTGCCAACTTTTTGATGGCAGATTGCAGGAGCCACTTGTTACTATCAAACCAGCCCAACTTGGCACTGGTGCCACCATGGGTCTGGTCACCATCCTGCCTATCGTAGCTTTTCACGACCGAGCCGGTCACTCCCAGCCATAGGCCCCCAGACACAAACCACGGCCCGTTTCCTTGGCAAACAAAAGTAAGCTGCCCCGCTTCTGGATGGCAGATTGCAGGAGCCACTTTGTGGTATCAAACCAGCCCAACTTAGAACTGGTGCCACCACTGGTCTGGGAACCATCCTGCGTATCGTGGATTCTAAGGAGCCAGCCGACCACTCCCAGCCACAGGACCCCAAACACAAACAACGGCGCTTTTCCCTGGAAAACAAAACTGGCCTGCCAACTTTTTGATGGCAGATTGCAGGGACCACTTGGTACTATCAAACCAGCCCAACTTGGCACTGGTTCCACCATGGGTCTGGTAACCATCCTGCCTATCGTAGCTTTTCAGGAGCCAGCCGGCCACTCCCAGCCATAGGCCCCAGACACAAAGCTCTGCCCGTTTCCCGGGCAAACAAAAGTATGCTACCCCGCTTCAGGATGGCAGATTTCAGGAGCCACTTTGCACCATCAAACCAGCCCGACTTGGCACTGGTGCCACCTCTGGTCTGGGAACCATCCTGCGTATTGTGGATTCTAAGGAGCCAGCTGGCCACTCCCAGCCACAGGCCCCCAAACACAAACCTCAGCCCGTTTCCCTGGCAAACAAAAGTAAGCTACCCCGCTTCTGGATGGCAGATTGCAGGAGCCGCTTGGTACTATCAAATCAGCCCAACGTGGCACTGGTGCCACCATGAGTCTGGTAACCATCCTGCCTATCGTAGCTTTTCAGGAGCCAGCCAGTCACTCCCAGCCATAGGCCCCCAGACAAAAACCTCGGCCCGTTTCCCTTGCAAACAAAAGTAAGCTGCCCCGCTTCTGGATGGCAGATTGCAGGAGCCACTTGCTACTATCAAACTAGCCCGACTTGGAACTGGTGCCACCTCTGGTCTGGGAACCATCCTGCGTATCGTGGATTCTAAGGAGCCAGCTGGCCACTCCCAGCCACAGTCCACCAAACAAAAACAACGGCACTTTTCCCTGGAAAACAAAACTCGCCTGCAAACATTTACTTGGCAGATTGCAGGAGCCACTTTGCACCATCAAACCAGCCCGACTTGGCACTGGTGCCACCTCTGGTCTGGGAACCATCCTGCCTATCGTAGCTTTTCAGGAGCCAGCCGGTCACTCCCAGCCATAGGCCCCCAGACACAAACCTCGGCCCGTTTCCCTGGCAAACAAAATTAAGCTGCCCCGCTTCTGGATGGCAGATTGCAGGAGCTATTTAGTACTATCAAACCAGCCCAACTTCGCACTGGTGCCACCTTGGCTCTGGGAACCATCCTGCCTATTGTGGATTTTCAGGGGTCAGCCGGCCACTCTCAGCCATATGCCCTCAAACACCAACCACGGCCCTTTTCTCTGGCAAAAAAAACTCAACTGCCCCTCTTCTGGATGGCAAATTGAAGGACGCACTTGGTACTACAAAAACAGCACAACTTGGCACTGGTTCCACCATGGGTCTGGTATTCTGCCTATCGTAGCTTTTCAGGAGCCAGCCGGCCACTCCCAGCCACAGGCCCCCAAACAAAAACAACGGCGCTTTTCCCTGGAAAACAGAACTCGCCTGCCAACTTTTTGAGGGCAGATTGCAGAAGCCACTTGGTACTATCAAACCAGCCCAACTTGGCACTGGTGCCACCATGGGTCTGGTCACCATCCTGCCTATCGTAGCTTTTCACGACCGAGCCGGTCACTCCCAGCCATAGGCCCCCAGACACAAACCACGGCCCGTTTCCTTGGCAAACAAAAGTAAGCTGCCCCGCTTCTGGATGGCAGATTGCAGGAGCCACTTTGTGGTATCAAACCAGCCCAACTTAGAACTGGTGCCACCACTGGTCTGGGAACCATCCTGCGTATCGTGGATTCTAAGGAGCCAGCCGACCACTCCCAGCCACAGGACCCCAAACACAAACAACGGCGCTTTTCCCTGGAAAACAAAACTCGCCTGCCAACTTTTTGATGGCAGATTGCAGGGACCACTTGGTACTATCAAACCAGCCCAACTTGGCACTGGTTCCACCATGGGTCTGGTAACCATCCTGCCTATCGTAGCTTTTCAGGAGCCAGCCGGTCACTCCCAGCCATAGGCCCCAGACACAAAGCTCAGCCCGTTTCCCGGGCAAACAAAAGTAAGCTAACCCGCTTCAGGATGGCAGATTTCAGGAGCCACTTTGCACCATCAAACCAGCCCGACTTGGCACTGGTGCCACCTCTGGTCTGGGAACCATCCTGCGTATTTTGGATTCTAAGGAGCCAGGTGGCCACTCCCATCCACAGGCCCCCAAACACAAACCTCAGCCCGTTTCCCGGGCAAACAAAAGTAAGCTACCCCGCTTCTGGATGGCAGATTGCAGGAGCCACTTTGCACCATCAAACTAGCCCGACTTGGCACTGGTGCCACCTCTGGTCTGGGAACCATCCTGCCTATCGTAGCTTTTCAGGAGCCAGCCGGCCACTCCCAGCCACAGGACCCCAAACACAAACAACGGCACTTTTCCCTGGAAAACAAAACTCGCCTGCCAACTTTTTGATGGCAGATTGCAGGAGCCGCTTGGTACTATCAAATCAGCCCAACGTGGCACTGGTGCCACCATGAGTCTGGTAACCATCCTGCCTAACATAGCTTTTCATGAGCCAGCCAGTCACTCCCAGCCATAAGCCCCCAGACAAAAACCTCGGCCCGTTTCCCTTGCAAACAAAAGTAAGCTGCCCCGCTTCTGGATGG
The DNA here is from genome assembly GCF_028018845.1 of Melospiza georgiana. Taxonomy (NCBI): domain Eukaryota; kingdom Metazoa; phylum Chordata; class Aves; order Passeriformes; family Passerellidae; genus Melospiza; species Melospiza georgiana. The sequence goes on from NC_080459.1 coordinate 4,178,029, forward strand.
CAGATTGCAGGAGCCACTTGGTACTATCAAACAAGCCCGACTTGGAACTGGTGCCACCTCTGGTCTGGGAACAATCCTGCATATCGTGGATTCGAATTAGCCAGCCGGCCACTCCCAGCCACAGGCCACCAAAAAAAATCAACGGCACTTTTCCCTGGAAAACAAAACTCGCCCGCCAACTTTTTGATGGCAGATTGCAGGAGCCGCTTGATACTATCAAATCAGCCAAACTTGGCACTGGTGCCACCATGGGTCTGGTCACCATCCTGCCTATCGTAGCTTTTCAGGAGGCAGCCGGTCACTCCCAGCCATAGGCCCCCCACACAAACCTCGGCCCGTTTCCCTGGCAAACAAAAGTAAGCTGCCCCGCTTCTGGATGGCAGATTGCAGGAGCCACTTGGTACTATCAAACCAGCCCGACTTGGAACTGGTGCCACCTCTGGTCTGGGAACCATCCTGCGTATCGTGGATTCTAAGGAGCCAGCCGGCCACTCCCAGCCACAGTCCACCAAACACAAACAACGGCACTTTTCCCTGGAAAACAAAACTCGCCTGCAAACTTTTTGATGGCAGATTGCAGGAGCCACTTTGCACCATCAAACTAGCCCGACTTGGCACTGGTGCCACCTCTGTTCTGGGAACCATCCTGCGTATCGTGGATTCTAATTAGCCAGCCGGCCACTCCCAGCCACAGGCCCCCAAACACAAACAACGGCGCTTTTCCCTGGAAAACAAAACTCGCCTGCCAACTTTTTGATGGCAGATTGCAGGAGCCGCTTGGTACTATCAAATCAGCCCAACGTGGCACTGGTGCCACCATGGGTCTGGTAATTATCCTGCCTATCGTAGCTTTTCAGGAGCCAGCCAGTCACTCCCAGCCATAGGCCCCCAGACACAAAGCTCTGCCCGTTTCCCTTGCAAACAAAATTAAGCTGCCCCGCTTCTGGATGGCAGATTGCAGGAGCTATTTAGTACTATCAAACCAGCCCAACTTGGCACTGGTGCCACCTTGGCTCTGGGAACCATCCTGCCTATTGTGGATTTTCAGGGGTCAGCCGGCCACTCTCAGCCATATGCCCTCAAACACAAACCACGGCCCTTTTCTCTGGCAAACAAAACTCAACTGCCCCTCTTCTGGATGGCAAATTGCAAGACGCACTTGGTACTACAAAAACAGTACAACTTGGCACTGGTGCCACCTTGGGTCTGGTCACCATCCTGCGTATCGAGCATTTTAAGGAGCCAGCCGGCCACTCCCAGCCATATGCCCCCAAAAAAAAACCACGGCCTTTTCTCTGGCAAACAAAACTCAGCTGCCCCGCTTTTGGATGGCAGATTGCAGGAGCCACTTGGTACTATCAAATCAGCCCAACGTGGCACTGGTGCCACCATGGGTCTGGTAATCATCCTGCCTATCGTAGCTTTTCACGACCGAGCCGGTCACTCCCAGCCATAGGCCCCCAGACACAAACCACGGCCCGTTTCCTTGGCAAACAAAAGTAAGCTGCCCCGCTTCTGGATGGCAGATTGCAGGAGCCACTTTGTGGTATCAAACAAGCCCAACTTGGCACTGGTGCCACCACTGGTCTGGGAACCATCCTGCGTATCGTGGATTCTAAGGAGCCAGCCGGCCACTCCCAGCCACAGTCCACCAAACAAAAACAACGGCACTCTTCCCTGGAAAACAAAACTGGCCTGCCAACTTTTTGATGGCAGATTGCAGGAGCCACTTTGCACCATCAAACTAGCCCGACTTGGCACTGGTGCCACCTCTGGTCTGGGAACCATCCTGCGTATCGTGGATTCTAATTAGCCAGCCGGCCACTCCTAGCCAGAGGCCCCCAAACACAAACTACGGTGCTTTTCCCTGGAAAACAAAACTGGCCTGCCAACTTTTTGATGGCAGATTGCAGGAACCACTTGGTACTATCAAACCAGCCCAACTTGGCACTGGTTCCACCATGGGTCTGGTAACCATCCTGCCTATCGTAGCTTTTCAGGAGCCAGCCGGCCACTTCCAGCCACAGGCCCCCAAACAAAAACAACGGCGCTTTTCCCTGGAAAACAGAACTCGCCTGCCATCTTTTTGATGGCAGATTGCAGGAGCCACTTGGTACTATCAAACCAGCCCAACTTGGCACTGGTGCCACCATGGGTCTGGTCACCATCCTGCCTATCGTAGCTTTTCACGACCGAGCCGGTCACTCCCAGCCATAGGCCCCCAGACACAAACCACGGCCCGTGTCCTTGGCAAACAAAAGTAAGCTGCCCCGCTTCTGGATGGCAGATTGCAGGAGCCACTTTGTGGTATCAAACCAGCCCAACTTAGAACTGGTGCCACCACTGGTCTGGGAACCATCCTGCGTATCGTGGATTCTAAGGAGCCAGCCGGCCACTCCCAGCCACAGGCCCCCAAACACAAACAATGGCGCTTTTCCCTGGAAAACAAAACTGGCCTGCCAACTTTTTGATGGCAGATTGCAGGAGCCGCTTGGTACTATCAAACCAGCCCAACTTGGCACTGGTGCCACCATGGGTCTGGTCACCATCCTGCCTATCGTAGCTTTTCAGGAGCCAGCCGGTCACTCCTAGCCATAGGCCCCCAGACACAAACCTCGGCCCGTTTCCCTGGCAAACAAAATAAGCTGCCCCGCTTCTGGATGGCAGATTGCAGGAGCCACTTGGTACTATCAAACTAGCCCAACTTGGCACTGGTGCCACCTTGGCTCTGGGAACCATCCTGCCTATTGTGAATTTTCAGGGGTCAGCCGGCCACTCTCAGCCATATGCCCCCAAACACAAACCACGGCCCTTTTCTCTGGCAAACAAAACTCAACTGCCCCTCTTCTGGATGGCAAATTGCAAGACGCACTTGGTACTACAAAAACAGCACAACTTGGCACTGGTGCCACCTTGGGTCTGGTCACCATCCTGCGTATCGAGCATTTTAAGGAGCCAGCCGGCCACTCCCAGCCATATGCCCCCCAAAAAAAACCACGGCCTTTTCTCTGGCAAACAAAACTCAGCTGCCCCGCTTTTGGATGGCAGATTGCAGGAGCCACTTGGTACTATCAAATCAGCCCAACGTGGCACTGGTGCCACCATGGGTCTGGTAATCATCCTGCCTATCGTAGCTTTTCACGACCGAGCCGGTCACTCCCAGCCATAGGCCCCCAGACACAAACCACGGCCCGTTTCCTTGGCAAACAAAAGTAAGCTGCCCCGCTTCTGGATGGCAGATTGCAGGAGCCACTTTGTGGTATCAAACAAGCCCAACTTGGCACTGGTGCCACCACTGGTCTGGGAACCATCCTGCGTATCGTGGATTCTAAGGAGCCAGCCGGCCACTCCCAGCCACAGTCCACCAAACAAAAACAACGGCACTCTTCCCTGGAAAACAAAACTGGCCTGCCAACTTTTTGATGGCAGATTGCAGGAGCCACTTTGCACCATCAAACTAGCCCGACTTGGCACTGGTGCCACCTCTGGTCTGGGAACCATCCTGCGTATCGTGGATTCTAATTAGCCAGCCGGCCACTCCTAGCCAGAGGCCCCCAAACACAAACTACGGTGCTTTTCCCTGGAAAACAAAACTGGCCTGCCAACTTTTTGATGGCAGATTGCAGGAACCACTTGGTACTATCAAACCAGCCCAACTTGGCACTGGTTCCACCATGGGTCTGGTAACCATCCTGCCTATCGTAGCTTTTCAGGAGCCAGCCGGCCACTTCCAGCCACAGGCCCCCAAACAAAAACAACGGCGCTTTTCCCTGGAAAACAGAACTCGCCTGCCATCTTTTTGATGGCAGATTGCAGGAGCCACTTGGTACTATCAAACCAGCCCAACTTGGCACTGGTGCCACCATGGGTCTGGTCACCATCCTGCCTATCGTAGCTTTTCACGACCGAGCCGGTCACTCCCAGCCATAGGCCCCCAGACACAAACCACGGCCCGTGTCCTTGGCAAACAAAAGTAAGCTGCCCCGCTTCTGGATGGCAGATTGCAGGAGCCACTTTGTGGTATCAAACCAGCCCAACTTAGAACTGGTGCCACCACTGGTCTGGGAACCATCCTGCGTATCGTGGATTCTAAGGAGCCAGCCGACCACTCCCAGCCACAGGACCCCAAACACAAACAACGGCGCTTTTCCCTGGAAAACAAAACTCGCCTGCCAACTTTTTGATGGCAGATTGCAGGGACCACTTGGTACTATCAAACCAGCCCAACTTGGCACTGGTTCCACCATGGGTCTGGTAACCATCCTGCCTATCGTAGCTTTTCAGGAGCCAGCCGGTCACTCCCAGCCATAGGCCCCAGACACAAAGCTCAGCCCGTTTCCCGGGCAAACAAAAGTAAGCTAACCCGCTTCAGGATGGCAGATTTCAGGAGCCACTTTGCACCATCAAACCAGCCCGACTTGGCACTGGTGCCACCTCTGGTCTGGGAACCATCCTGCGTATTTTGGATTCTAAGGAGCCAGGTGGCCACTCCCATCCACAGGCCCCCAAACACAAACCTCAGCCCGTTTCCCGGGCAAACAAAAGTAAGCTACCCCGCTTCTGGATGGCAGATTGCAGGAGCCACTTTGCACCATCAAACTAGCCCGACTTGGCACTGGTGCCACCTCTGGTCTGGGAACCATCCTGCCTATCGTAGCTTTTCAGGAGCCAGCCGGCCACTCCCAGCCACAGGACCCCAAACACAAACAACGGCACTTTTCCCTGGAAAACAAAACTCGCCTGCCAACTTTTTGATGGCAGATTGCAGGAGCCGCTTGGTACTATCAAATCAGCCCAACGTGGCACTGGTGCCACCATGAGTCTGGTAACCATCCTGCCTAACATAGCTTTTCATGAGCCAGCCAGTCACTCCCAGCCATAAGCCCCCAGACAAAAACCTCGGCCCGTTTCCCTTGCAAACAAAAGTAAGCTGCCCCGCTTCTGGATGGCAGATTGCAGGAGCCACTTGGTACTATCAAACAAGCCCGACTTGGAACTGGTGCCACCTCTGGTCTGGGAACAATCCTGCATATCGTGGATTCGAATTAGCCAGCCGGCCACTCCCAGCCACAGGCCACCAAAAAAAATCAACGGCACTTTTCCCTGGAAAACAAAACTCGCCCGCCAACTTTTTGATGGCAGATTGCAGGAGCCGCTTGATACTATCAAATCAGCCAAACTTGGCACTGGTGCCACCATGGGTCTGGTCACCATCCTGCCTATCGTAGCTTTTCAGGAGGCAGCCGGTCACTCCCAGCCATAGGCCCCCCACACAAACCTCGGCCCGTTTCCCTGGCAAACAAAAGTAAGCTGCCCCGCTTCTGGATGGCAGATTGCAGGAGCCACTTGGTACTATCAAACCAGCCCGACTTGGAACTGGTGCCACCTCTGGTCTGGGAACCATCCTGCGTATCGTGGATTCTAAGGAGCCAGCCGGCCACTCCCAGCCACAGTCCACCAAACACAAACAACGGCACTTTTCCCTGGAAAACAAAACTCGCCTGCAAACTTTTTGATGGCAGATTGCAGGAGCCACTTTGCACCATCAAACTAGCCCGACTTGGCACTGGTGCCACCTCTGTTCTGGGAACCATCCTGCGTATCGTGGATTCTAATTAGCCAGCCGGCCACTCCCAGCCACAGGCCCCCAAACACAAACAACGGCGCTTTTCCCTGGAAAACAAAACTCGCCTGCCAACTTTTTGATGGCAGATTGCAGGAGCCGCTTGGTACTATCAAATCAGCCCAACGTGGCACTGGTGCCACCATGGGTCTGGTAATTATCCTGCCTATCGTAGCTTTTCAGGAGCCAGCCAGTCACTCCCAGCCATAGGCCCCCAGACACAAAGCTCTGCCCGTTTCCCTTGCAAACAAAATTAAGCTGCCCCGCTTCTGGATGGCAGATTGCAGGAGCTATTTAGTACTATCAAACCAGCCCAACTTGGCACTGGTGCCACCTTGGCTCTGGGAACCATCCTGCCTATTGTGGATTTTCAGGGGTCAGCCGGCCACTCTCAGCCATATGCCCTCAAACACAAACCACGGCCCTTTTCTCTGGCAAACAAAACTCAACTGCCCCTCTTCTGGATGGCAAATTGCAAGACGCACTTGGTACTACAAAAACAGTACAACTTGGCACTGGTGCCACCTTGGGTCTGGTCACCATCCTGCGTATCGAGCATTTTAAGGAGCCAGCCGGCCACTCCCAGCCATATGCCCCCAAAAAAAAACCACGGCCTTTTCTCTGGCAAACAAAACTCAGCTGCCCCGCTTTTGGATGGCAGATTGCAGGAGCCACTTGGTACTATCAAATCAGCCCAACGTGGCACTGGTGCCACCATGGGTCTGGTAATCATCCTGCCTATCGTAGCTTTTCACGACCGAGCCGGTCACTCCCAGCCATAGGCCCCCAGACACAAACCACGGCCCGTTTCCTTGGCAAACAAAAGTAAGCTGCCCCGCTTCTGGATGGCAGATTGCAGGAGCCACTTTGTGGTATCAAACAAGCCCAACTTGGCACTGGTGCCACCACTGGTCTGGGAACCATCCTGCGTATCGTGGATTCTAAGGAGCCAGCCGGCCACTCCCAGCCACAGTCCACCAAACAAAAACAACGGCACTCTTCCCTGGAAAACAAAACTGGCCTGCCAACTTTTTGATGGCAGATTGCAGGAGCCACTTTGCACCATCAAACTAGCCCGACTTGGCACTGGTGCCACCTCTGGTCTGGGAACCATCCTGCGTATCGTGGATTCTAATTAGCCAGCCGGCCACTCCTAGCCAGAGGCCCCCAAACACAAACTACGGTGCTTTTCCCTGGAAAACAAAACTGGCCTGCCAACTTTTTGATGGCAGATTGCAGGAACCACTTGGTACTATCAAACCAGCCCAACTTGGCACTGGTTCCACCATGGGTCTGGTAACCATCCTGCCTATCGTAGCTTTTCAGGAGCCAGCCGGCCACTTCCAGCCACAGGCCCCCAAACAAAAACAACGGCGCTTTTCCCTGGAAAACAGAACTCGCCTGCCATCTTTTTGATGGCAGATTGCAGGAGCCACTTGGTACTATCAAACCAGCCCAACTTGGCACTGGTGCCACCATGGGTCTGGTCACCATCCTGCCTATCGTAGCTTTTCACGACCGAGCCGGTCACTCCCAGCCATAGGCCCCCAGACACAAACCACGGCCCGTGTCCTTGGCAAACAAAAGTAAGCTGCCCCGCTTCTGGATGGCAGATTGCAGGAGCCACTTTGTGGTATCAAACCAGCCCAACTTAGAACTGGTGCCACCACTGGTCTGGGAACCATCCTGCGTATCGTGGATTCTAAGGAGCCAGCCGGCCACTCCCAGCCACAGGCCCCCAAACACAAACAATGGCGCTTTTCCCTGGAAAACAAAACTGGCCTGCCAACTTTTTGATGGCAGATTGCAGGAGCCGCTTGGTACTATCAAACCAGCCCAACTTGGCACTGGTGCCACCATGGGTCTGGTCACCATCCTGCCTATCGTAGCTTTTCAGGAGCCAGCCGGTCACTCCTAGCCATAGGCCCCCAGACACAAACCTCGGCCCGTTTCCCTGGCAAACAAAATAAGCTGCCCCGCTTCTGGATGGCAGATTGCAGGAGCCACTTGGTACTATCAAACTAGCCCAACTTGGCACTGGTGCCACCTTGGCTCTGGGAACCATCCTGCCTATTGTGAATTTTCAGGGGTCAGCCGGCCACTCTCAGCCATATGCCCCCAAACACAAACCACGGCCCTTTTCTCTGGCAAACAAAACTCAACTGCCCCTCTTCTGGATGGCAAATTGCAAGACGCACTTGGTACTACAAAAACAGCACAACTTGGCACTGGTGCCACCTTGGGTCTGGTCACCATCCTGCGTATCGAGCATTTTAAGGAGCCAGCCGGCCACTCCCAGCCATATGCCCCCCAAAAAAAACCACGGCCTTTTCTCTGGCAAACAAAACTCAGCTGCCCCGCTTTTGGATGGCAGATTGCAGGAGCCACTTGGTACTATCAAATCAGCCCAACGTGGCACTGGTGCCACCATGGGTCTGGTAATCATCCTGCCTATCGTAGCTTTTCACGACCGAGCCGGTCACTCCCAGCCATAGGCCCCCAGACACAAACCACGGCCCGTTTCCTTGGCAAACAAAAGTAAGCTGCCCCGCTTCTGGATGGCAGATTGCAGGAGCCACTTTGTGGTATCAAACAAGCCCAACTTGGCACTGGTGCCACCACTGGTCTGGGAACCATCCTGCGTATCGTGGATTCTAAGGAGCCAGCCGGCCACTCCCAGCCACAGTCCACCAAACAAAAACAACGGCACTCTTCCCTGGAAAACAAAACTGGCCTGCCAACTTTTTGATGGCAGATTGCAGGAGCCACTTTGCACCATCAAACTAGCCCGACTTGGCACTGGTGCCACCTCTGGTCTGGGAACCATCCTGCGTATCGTGGATTCTAATTAGCCAGCCGGCCACTCCTAGCCAGAGGCCCCCAAACACAAACTACGGTGCTTTTCCCTGGAAAACAAAACTGGCCTGCCAACTTTTTGATGGCAGATTGCAGGAACCACTTGGTACTATCAAACCAGCCCAACTTGGCACTGGTTCCACCATGGGTCTGGTAACCATCCTGCCTATCGTAGCTTTTCAGGAGCCAGCCGGCCACTTCCAGCCACAGGCCCCCAAACAAAAACAACGGCGCTTTTCCCTGGAAAACAGAACTCGCCTGCCATCTTTTTGATGGCAGATTGCAGGAGCCACTTGGTACTATCAAACCAGCCCAACTTGGCACTGGTGCCACCATGGGTCTGGTCACCATCCTGCCTATCGTAGCTTTTCACGACCGAGCCGGTCACTCCCAGCCATAGGCCCCCAGACACAAACCACGGCCCGTGTCCTTGGCAAACAAAAGTAAGCTGCCCCGCTTCTGGATGGCAGATTGCAGGAGCCACTTTGTGGTATCAAACCAGCCCAACTTAGAACTGGTGCCACCACTGGTCTGGGAACCATCCTGCGTATCGTGGATTCTAAGGAGCCAGCCGGCCACTCCCAGCCACAGGCCCCCAAACACAAACAATGGCGCTTTTCCCTGGAAAACAAAACTGGCCTGCCAACTTTTTGATGGCAGATTGCAGGAGCCGCTTGGTACTATCAAACCAGCCCAACTTGGCACTGGTGCCACCATGGGTCTGGTCACCATCCTGCCTATCGTAGCTTTTCAGGAGCCAGCCGGTCACTCCTAGCCATAGGCCCCCAGACACAAACCTCGGCCCGTTTCCCTGGCAAACAAAATAAGCTGCCCCGCTTCTGGATGGCAGATTGCAGGAGCCACTTGGTACTATCAAACCAGCCCAACTTGGCACTGGTGCCACCTTGGCTCTGGGAACCATCCTGCCTATTGTGAATTTTCAGGGGTCATCCGGCCACTCTCAGCCATATGCCCCCAAACACAAACCACGGCCCTTTTCTCTGGCAAACAAAACTCAGCTGCCCCGCTTCTGGATGGCAGATTGCAGGAGGCACTTGGTACTATCAAACCAGCCCGACTTGGCACTGGTGCCACCTTGGGTCTGTGAACCATCCTGCGTATTGTGGATTGACAGGAGCCAGCCGACCACTCTCGGCCACAGACCCCAATCAAAAACAACGGCCCGATTCACAGGCAAAAAAAACTCAGCTGCCCCACTTCTGGATGGGAGATTGCAGGAGGCGCTTGACGATGTCAAACCAGCCCTACTTGGCACTGGTGCCACCTTGGGTCTGGGAACCATGTTGCGTATCATGGAATTTCAGGAGCCAGCCGGCCACTCCCAGCCACAGGCCCCCAAACAAAAACAACGGCGCTTTTCCCTGGAAAACAAAACTCGCCTGCCAACATTTAGATGGCAGATTGCAGGGGCCACTTGGTACTATCAAACCAGCCCAACTTGGCACGGGTGCCACCATGGGTCTGGTCACCATCCTGCCTATCGTAGCTTTCACGACCGAGCCGGTCACTCCCAGCCATAGGCCCCCAGACACAAACCATGGCCCGTTTCCTTGGCAAACAAAAGTAAGCTGCCCCGCTTCTGGATGGCAGATTGCAGGAGCCACTTTGTGGTATCAAACAAGCCCAACTTAGCACTGGTGCCACCACTGGTCTGGGAACCATCCTGCGTATCGTGGATTCTAAGGAGCCAGCCGGCCACTCCCAGCCACAGGCCCCCAAACAAAAACAACGGCACTCTTCCCTGGAAAACAAAACTGGCCTGCCAACTTTTTGATGGCAGATTGCAGGAGCCAGTTTGCACCATCAAACTAGCCCGACTTGGCACTGGTGCCACCTCTGGTCTGGGAACCATGCTGCGTATCGTGGATTCTAATTAGCCAGCCGGCCACTCCCAGCCACAGGCCCCCAAACAAAAACAACGGTGCTTTTCCCTGGAAAACAATACTCGCGTGCCAACATTTTGATGGCAGATTGCAGGAACCACTTGGTACTATCAAACCTGCCCAACTTGGCACTGGTGCCACCATGGGTCTGGTAACCATCCTGCCTATCGCAGCTTTTCAGGAGCCAGCCGGTCACTCCCAGCCATAGGCCCCCAGACACAAACCACGGCCCGTTTCCTTGGCAAACAAAAGTAAGCTGCCCCGCTTCTGGATGGCAGATTGCAGGAGCCACTTTGTGGTATCAAACCAGCCCAACTTAGAACTGGTGCCACCACTGGTCTGGGAACCATCCTGCGTATCGTGGATTCTAAGGAGCCAGCCGACCACTCCCAGCCACAGGACCCCAAACACAAACAACGGCGCTTTTCCCTGGAAAACAAAACTGGCCTGCCAACTTTTTGATGGCAGATTGCAGGGACCACTTGGTACTATCAAACCAGCCCAACTTGGCACTGCTTCCACCATGGGTCTGGTAACCATCCTGCCTATCGTAGCTTTTCAGGAGCCAGCCGGTCACTCCCAGCCATAGGCCCCAGACACAAAGCTCTGCCCGTTTCCCGGGCAAACAAAAGTATGCTACCCCGCTTCAGGATGGCAGATTTCAGGAGCCACTTTGCACCATCAAACCAGCCCGACTTGGCACTGGTGCCACCTCTGGTCTGGGAACCATCCTGCGTATTGTGGATTCTAAGGAGCCAGCTGGCCACTCCCAGCCACAGGCCACCAAACACAAACCTCAGCCCGTTTCCCTGGCAAACAAAAGTAAGCTACCCCGCTTCTGGATGGCAGATTGCAGGAGCCGCTTGATACTATCAAATCAGCCAAACTTGGCACTGGTGCCACCATGGGTCTGGTCACCATCCTGCCTATCGTAGCTTTTCAGGAGGCAGCCGGTCACTCCCAGCCATAGGCCCCCCACACAAACCTCGGCCCGTTTCCCTGGCAAACAAAAGTAAGCTGCCCCGCTTCTGGATGGCAGATTGCAGGAGCCACTTGGTACTATCAAACCAGCCCGACTTGGAACTGGTGCCACCTCTGGTCTGGGAACCATCCTGCGTATCGTGGATTCTAAGGAGCCAGCCGGCCACTCCCAGCCACAGTCCACCAAACACAAACAACGGCACTTTTCCCTGGAAAACAAAACTCGCCTGCAAACTTTTTGATGGCAGATTGCAGGAGCCACTTTGCACCATCAAACTAGCCCGACTTGGCACTGGTGCCACCTCTGTTCTGGGAACCATCCTGCGTATCGTGGATTCTAATTAGCCAGCCGGCCACTCCCAGCCACAGGCCCCCAAACACAAACAACGGCGCTTTTCCCTGGAAAACAAAACTCGCCTGCCAACTTTTTGATGGCAGATTGCAGGAGCCGCTTGGTACTATCAAATCAGCCCAACGTGGCACTGGTGCCACCATGGGTCTGGTAATCATCCTGCCTATCGTAGCTTTTCAGGAGCCAGCCAGTCACTCCCAGCCATAGGCCCCCAGACACAAAGCTCTGCCCGTTTCCCTTGCAAACAAAATTAAGCTGCCCCGCTTCTGGATGGCAGATTGCAGGAGCTATTTAGTACTATCAAACCAGCCCAACTTGGCACTGGTGCCACCTTGGCTCTGGGAACCATCCTGCCTATTGTGGATTTTCAGGGGTCAGCCGGCCACTCTCAGCCATATGCCCTCAAACACAAACCACGGCCCTTTTCTCTGGCAAACAAAACTCAACTGCCCCTCTTCTGGATGGCAAATTGCAAGACGCACTTGGTACTACAAAAACAGCACAACTTGGCACTGGTGCCACCTTGGGTCTGGTCACCATCCTGCGTATCGAGCATTTTAAGGAGCCAGCCGGCCACTCCCAGCCATATGCCCCCAAAAAAAAACCACGGCCTTTTCTCTGGCAAACAAAACTCAGCTGCCCCGCTTTTGGATGGCAGATTGCAGGAGCCACTTGGTACTATCAAATCAGCCCAACGTGGCACTGGTGCCACCATGGGTCTGGTAATCATCCTGCCTATCGTAGCTTTTCACGACCGAGCCGGTCACTCCCAGCCATAGGCCCCCAGACACAAACCACGGCCCGTTTCCTTGGCAAACAAAAGTAAGCTGCCCCGCTTCTGGATGGCAGATTGCAGGAGCCACTTTGTGGTATCAAACAAGCCCAACTTGGCACTGGTGCCACCACTGGTCTGGGAACCATCCTGCGTATCGTGGATTCTAAGGAGCCAGCCGGCCACTCCCAGCCACAGTCCACCAAACAAAAACAACGGCACTCTTCCCTGGAAAACAAAACTGGCCTGCCAACTTTTTGATGGCAGATTGCAGGAGCCACTTTGCACCATCAAACTAGCCCGACTTGGCACTGGTGCCACCTCTGGTCTGGGAACCATCCTGCGTATCGTGGATTCTAATTAGCCAGCCGGCCACTCCTAGCCAGAGGCCCCCAAACACAAACTACGGTGCTTTTCCCTGGAAAACAAAACTGGCCTGCCAACTTTTTGATGGCAGATTGCAGGAACCACTTGGTACTATCAAACCAGCCCAACTTGGCACTGGTTCCACCATGGGTCTGGTAACCATCCTGCCTATCGTAGCTTTTCAGGAGCCAGCCGGCCACTTCCAGCCACAGGCCCCCAAACAAAAACAACGGCGCTTTTCCCTGGAAAACAGAACTCGCCTGCCATCTTTTTGATGGCAGATTGCAGGAGCCACTTGGTACTATCAAACCAGCCCAACTTGGCACTGGTGCCACCATGGGTCTGGTCACCATCCTGCCTATCGTAGCTTTTCACGACCGAGCCGGTCACTCCCAGCCATAGGCCCCCAGACACAAACCACGGCCCGTGTCCTTGGCAAACAAAAGTAGGCTGCCCCGCTTCTGGATGGCAGATTGCAGGAGCCACTTGGTACTATCAAACCAGCCCAACTTAGAACTGGTGCCACCACTGGTCTGGGAACCATCCTGCGTATCGTGGATTCTAAGGAGCCAGCCGGCCACTCCCAGCCACAGGCCCCCAAACAAAAACAATGGCGCTTTTCCCTGGAAAACAAAACTGGCCTGCCAACTTTTTGATGGCAGATTGCAGGAGCCGCTTGGTACTATCAAACCAGCCCAACTTGGCACTGGTGCCACCATGGGTCTGGTCACCATCCTGCCTATCGTAGCTTTTCAGGAGCCAGCCGGTCACTCCTAGCCATAGGCCCCCAGACACAAACCTCGGCCCGTTTCCCTGGCAAACAAAAGTAAGCTGCCCCGCTTCTGGATGGCAGATTGCAGGAGCCACTTGGTACTATCAAACCAGCCCAACTTGGCACTGGTGCCACCTTGGCTCTGGGAACCATCCTGCCTATTGTGAATTTTCAGGGGTCAGCCGGCCACTCTCAGCCATATGCCCCCAAACACAAACCACGGCCCTTTTCTCTGGCAAACAAAACTCAGCTGCCCCGCTTCTGGATGGCAGATTGCAGGAGGCACTTGGTACTATCAAACCAGCCCGACTTGGCACTGGTGCCACCTTGGGTCTGTGAACCATCCTGCGTATTGTGGATTGACAGGAGCCAGCCGACCACTCTCGGCCACAGAACCCAATCAAAAACAACGGCCCGATTCACAGGCAAAAAAAACTCAGCTGCCCCACTTCTGGATGGGAGATTGCAGGAGGCGCTTGACGATGTCAAACCAGCCCTACTTGGCACTGGTGCCACCTTGGGTCTGGGAACCATGTTGCGTATCATGGAATTTCAGGAGCCAGCCGGCCACTCCCAGCCACAGGCCCCCAAACAAAAACAACGGCGCTTTTCCCTGGAAAACAAAACTCGCCTGCCAACATTTAGATGGCAGATTGCAGGGGCCACTTGGTACTATCAAACCAGCCCAACTTGGCACGGGTGCCACCATGGGTCTGGTCACCATCCTGCCTATCGTAGCTTTCACGACCGAGCCGGTCACTCCCAGCCATAGGCCCCCAGACACAAACCATGGCCCGTTTCCTTGGCAAACAAAAGTAAGCTGCCCCGCTTCTGGATGGCAGATTGCAGGAGCCACTTTGTGGTATCAAACAAGCCCAACTTAGCACTGGTGCCACCACTGGTCTGGGAACCATCCTGCGTATCGTGGATTCTAAGGAGCCAGCCGGCCACTCCCAGCCACAGGCCCCCAAACAAAAACAACGGCACTCTTCCCTGGAAAACAAAACTGGCCTGCCAACTTTTTGATGGCAGATTGCAGGAGCCAGTTTGCACCATCAAACTAGCCCGACTTGGCACTGGTGCCACCTCTGGTCTGGGAACCATGCTGCGTATCGTGGATTCTAATTAGCCAGCCGGCCACTCCCAGCCAGAGGCCCCCAAACAAAAACAACGGTGCTTTTCCCTGGAAAACAATACTCGCCTGCCAACATTTTGATGGCAGATTGCAGGAACCACTTGGTACTATCAAACCTGCCCAACTTGGCACTGGTGCCACCATGGGTCTGGTAACCATCCTGCCTATCGCAGCTTTTCAGGAGCCAGCCGGTCACTCCCAGCCATAGGCCCCCAGACACAAACCACGGCCCGTTTCCTTGGCAAACAAAAGTAAGCTGCCCCGCTTCTGGATGGCAGATTGCAGGAGCCACTTTGTGGTATCAAACCAGCCCAACTTAGAACTGGTGCCACCACTGGTCTGGGAACCATCCTGCGTATCGTGGATTCTAAGGAGCCAGCCGACCACTCCCAGCCACAGGACCCCAAACACAAACAACGGCGCTTTTCCCTGGAAAACAAAACTGGCCTGCCAACTTTTTGATGGCAGATTGCAGGGACCACTTGGTACTATCAAACCAGCCCAACTTGGCACTGGTTCCACCATGGGTCTGGTAACCATCCTGCCTATCGTAGCTTTTCAGGAGCCAGCCGGTCACTCCCAGCCATAGGCCCCAGACACAAAGCTCTGCCCGTTTCCCGGGCAAACAAAAGTATGCTACCCCGCTTCAGGATGGCAGATTTCAGGAGCCACTTTGCACCATCAAACCAGCCCGACTTGGCACTGGTGCCACCTCTGGTCTGGGAACCATCCTGCGTATTGTGGATTCTAAGGAGCCAGCTGGCCACTCCCAGCCACAGGCCCCCAAACACAAACCTCAGCCCGTTTCCCTGGCAAACAAAAGTAAGCTACCCCGCTTCTGGATGGCAGATTGCAGGAGCCGCTTGGTACTATCAAATCAGCCCAACGTGGCACTGGTGCCACCATGAGTCTGGTAACCATCCTGCCTATCGTAGCTTTTCAGGAGCCAGCCAGTCACTCCCAGCCATAGGCCCCCAGACAAAAACCTCGGCCCGTTTCCCTTGCAAACAAAAGTAAGCTGCCCCGCTTCTGGATGGCAGATTGCAGGAGCCACTTGCTACTATCAAACTAGCCCGACTTGGAACTGGTGCCACCTCTGGTCTGGGAACCATCCTGCGTATCGTGGATTCTAAGGAGCCAGCTGGCCACTCCCAGCCACAGTCCACCAAACAAAAACAACGGCACTTTTCCCTGGAAAACAAAACTCGCCTGCAAACATTTTCTTGGCAGATTGCAGGAGCCACTTTGCACCATCAAACTAGCCCGACTTGGCACTGGTGCCACCTCTGGTCTGGGAACCATCCTGCCTATCGTAGCTTTTCAGGAGCCAGCCGGTCACTCCCAGCCATAGGCCCCCAGACACAAACCTCGGCCCGTTTCCCTGGCAAACAAAATTAAGCTGCCCCGCTTCTGGATGGCAGATTGCAGGAGCTATTTAGTACTATCAAACCAGCCCAACTTGGCACTGGTGCCACCTTGGCTCTGGGAACCATCCTGCCTATTGTGGATTTTCAGGGGTCAGCCGGCCACTCTCAGCCATATGCCCTCAAACACCAACCACGGCCCTTTTCTCTGGCAAAAAAAACTCAACTGCCCCTCTTCTGGATGGCAAATTGAAGGACGCACTTGGTACTACAAAAACAGCACAACTTGGCACTGGTTCCACCATGGGTCTGGTATTCTGCCTATCGTAGCTTTTCAGGAGCCAGCCGGCCACTCCCAGCCACAGGCCCCCAAACAAAAACAACGGCGCTTTTCCCTGGAAAACAGAACTCGCCTGCCAACATTTTGAGGGCAGATTGCAGGAGCCGCTTGGTACTATCAAACCAGCCCAACTTGGCACTGGTGCCACCATGGGTCTGGTCACCATCCTGCCTATCGTAGCTTTTCACGACCGAGCCGGTCACTCCCAGCCATAGGCCCCCAGACACAAACCACGGCCCGTTTCCTTGGCAAACAAAAGTAAGCTGCCTCGCTTCTGGATGGCAGATTGCAGGAGCCACTTTGTGGTATCAAACCAGCCCAACTTAGAACTGGTGCCACCACTGGTCTGGGAACCATCCTGCGTATCGTGGATTCTAAGGAGCCAGCCGACCACTCCCAGCCACAGGACCCCAAACACAAACAACGGCGCTTTTCCCTGGAAAACAAAACTCGCCTGCCAACTTTTTGATGGCAGATTGCAGGGACCACTTGGTACTATCAAACCAGCCCAACTTGGCACTGGTGCCACCATGGGTCTGGTAACCATCCTGCCTATCGTAGCTTTTCAGGAGCCAGCCGGTCACTCCCAGCCATAGGCCCCAGACACAAAGCTCAGCCCGTTTCCCGGGCAAACAAAAGTATGCTACCCCGCTTCAGGATGGCAGATTTCAGGAGCCACTTTGCACCATCAAACCAGCCCGACTTGGCACTGGTGCCACCTCTGGTCTGGGAACCATCCTGCGTATTTTGGATTCTAAGGAGCCAGGTGGCCACTCCCATCTACAGGCCCCCAAACACAAACCTCAGCCCGTTTCCCTGGCAAACAAAAGTAAGCTACCCCGCTTCTGGATGGCAGATTGCAGGAGCCACTTTGCACCATCAAACTAGCCCGACTTGGCACTGGTGCCACCTCTGGTCTGGGAACCATCCTGCCTATCGTAGCTTTTCAGGAGCCAGCCGGCCACTCCCAGCCACAGGACCCCAAACACAAACAACGGCACTTTTCCCTGGAAAACAAAACTCGCCTGCCAACTTTTTGATGGCAGATTGCAGGAGCCGCTTGGTACTATCAAATCAGCCCAACGTGGCACTGGTGCCACCATGAGTCTGGTAACCATCCTGCCTATCATAGCTTTTCATGAGCCAGCCAGTCACTCCCAGCCATAAGCCCCCAGACAAAAACCTCGGCCCGTTTCCCTTGCAAACAAAAGTAAGCTGCCCCGCTTCTGGATGGCAGATTGCAGGAGCCACTTGGTACTATCAAACAAGCCCGACTTGGAACTGGTGCCACCTCTGGTCTGGGAACCATCCTGCATATCGTGGATTCGAATTAGCCAGCCGGCCACTCCCAGCCACAGGCCACCAAAAAAAATCAACGGCACTTTTCCCTGGAAAACAAAACTCGCCCGCCAACTTTTTGATGGCAGATTGCAGGAGCCGCTTGATACTATCAAATCAGCCAAACTTGGCACTGGTGCCACCATGGGTCTGGTCACCATCCTGCCTATCGTAGCTTTTCAGGAGGCAGCCGGTCACTCCCAGCCATAGGCCCCCAACACAAACCTCGGCCCGTTTCCCTGGCAAACAAAAGTAAGCTGCCCCGCTTCTGGATGGCAGATTGCAGGAGCCACTTGGTACTATCAAACCAGCCCGACTTGGAACTGGTGCCACCTCTGGTCTGGGAACCATCCTGCGTATCGTGGATTCTAAGGAGCCAGCCGGCCACTCCCAGCCACAGTCCACCAAACACAAACAACGGCACTTTTCCCTGGAAAACAAAACTCGCCTGCAAACTTTTTGATGGCAGATTGCAGGAGCCACTTTGCACCATCAAACTAGCCCGACTTGGCACTGGTGCCACCTCTGTTCTGGGAACCATCCTGCGTATCGTGGATTCTAATTAGCCAGCCGGCCACTCCCAGCCACAGGCCCCCAAACACAAACAACGGCGCTTTTCCCTGGAAAACAAAACTCGCCTGCCAACTTTTTGATGGCAGATTGCAGGAGCCGCTTGGTACTATCAAATCAGCACAACGTGGCACTGGTGCCACCATGGGTCTGGTAATCATCCTGCCTATCGTAGCTTTTCAGGAGCCAGCCAGTCACTCCCAGCCATAGGCCCCCAGACACAAAGCTCTGCCCGTTTCCCTTGCAAACAAAATTAAGCTGCCCCGCTTCTGGATGGCAGATTGCAGGAGCTATTTAGTACTATCAAACCAGCCCAACTTGGCACTGGTGCCACCTCTGGTCTGGGAACCATCCTGCCTATTGTGGATTTTCAGGGGTCAGCCGGCCACTCTCAGCCATATGCCCTCAAACACAAACCACGGCCCTTTTCTCTGGCAAACAAAACTCAACTGCCCCTCTTCTGGATGGCAAATTGCAAGACGCACTTGGTACTACAAAAACAGCACAACTTGGCACTGGTGCCACCTTGGGTCTGGTCACCATCCTGCGTATCGAGCATTTTAAGGAGCCAGCCGGCCACTCCCAGCCATATGCCCCCAAAAAAAAACCACGGCCTTTTCTCTGGCAAACAAAACTCAGCTGCCCCGCTTTTGGATGGCAGATTGCAGGAGCCACTTGGTACTATCAAATCAGCCCAACGTGGCACTGGTGCCACCATGGGTCTGGTAATCATCCTGCCTATCGTAGCTTTTCACGACCGAGCCGGTCACTCCCAGCCATAGGCCCCCAGACACAAACCACGGCCCGTTTCCTTGGCAAACAAAAGTAAGCTGCCCCGCTTCTGGATGGCAGATTGCAGGAGCCACTTTGTGGTATCAAACAAGCCCAACTTGGCACTGGTGCCACCACTGGTCTGGGAACCATCCTGCGTATCGTGGATTCTAAGGAGCCAGCCGGCCACTCCCAGCCACAGTCCACCAAACAAAAACAACGGCACTCTTCCCTGGAAAACAAAACTGGCCTGCCAACTTTTTGATGGCAGATTGCAGGAGCCACTTTGCACCATCAAACTAGCCCGACTTGGCACTGGTGCCACCTCTGGTCTGGGAACCATCCTGCGTATCGTGGATTCTAATTAGCCAGCCGGCCACTCCTAGCCAGAGGCCCCCAAACACAAACTACGGTGCTTTTCCCTGGAAAACAAAACTGGCCTGCCAACTTTTTGATGGCAGATTGCAGGAACCACTTGGTACTATCAAACCAGCCCAACTTGGCACTGGTTCCACCATGGGTCTGGTAACCATCCTGCCTATCGTAGCTTTTCAGGAGCCAGCCGGCCACTTCCAGCCACAGGCCCCCAAACAAAAACAACGGCGCTTTTCCCTGGAAAACAGAACTCGCCTGCCATCTTTTTGATGGCAGATTGCAGGAGCCACTTGGTACTATCAAACCAGCCCAACTTGGCACTGCTGCCACCATGGGTCTGGTCACCATCCTGCCTATCGTAGCTTTTCACGACCGAGCCGGTCACTCCCAGCCATAGGCCCCCAGACACAAACCACGGCCCGTGTCCTTGGCAAACAAAAGTAAGCTGCCCCGCTTCTGGATGGCAGATTGCAGGAGCCACTTTGTGGTATCAAACCAGCCCAACTTAGAACTGGTGCCACCACTGGTCTGGGAACCATCCTGCGTATCGTGGATTCTAAGGAGCCAGCCGGCCACTCCCAGCCACAGGCCCCCAAACACAAACAATGGCGCTTTTCCCTGGAAAACAAAACTGGCCTGCCAACTTTTTGATGGCAGATTGCAGGAGCCGCTTGGTACTATCAAACCAGCCCAACTTGGCACTGGTGCCACCATGGGTCTGGTCACCATCCTGCCTATCGTAGCTTTTCAGGAGCCAGCCGGTCACTCCTAGCCATAGGCCCCCAGACAAAAACCTCGGCCCGTTTCCCTGGCAAACAAAATAAGCTGCCCCGCTTCTGGATGGCAGATTGCAGGAGCCACTTGGTACTATCAAACCAGCCCAACTTGGCACTGGTGCCACCTTGGCTCTGGGAACCATCCTGCCTATTGTGAATTTTCAGGGGTCAGCCGGCCACTCTCAGCCATATGCCCCCAAACACAAACCACGGCCCTTTTCTCTGGCAAACAAAACTCAGCTGCCCCGCTTCTGGATGGCAGATTGCAGGAGGCACTTGGTACTATCAAACCAGCCCGACTTGGCACTGGTGCCACCTTGGGTCTGTGAACCATCCTGCGTATTGTGGATTGACAGGAGCCAGCCGACCACTCTCGGCCACAGACCCCAATCAAAAACAACGGCCCGATTCACAGGCAAAAAAAACTCAGCTGCCCCACTTCTGGATGGGAGATTGCAGGAGGCGCTTGACGATGTCAAACCAGCCCTACTTGGCACTGGTGCCACCTTGGGTCTGGGAACCATGTTGCGTATCATGGAATTTCAGGAGCCAGCCGGCCACTCCCAGCCACAGGCCCCCAAACAAAAACAACGGCGCTTTTCCCTGGAAAACAAAACTCGCCTGCCAACATTTAGATGGCAGATTGCAGGGGCCACTTGGTACTATCAAACCAGCCCAACTTGGCACGGGTGCCACCATGGGTCTGGTCACCATCCTGCCTATCGTAGCTTTCACGACCGAGCCGGTCACTCCCAGCCATAGGCCCCCAGACACAAACCATGGCCCGTTTCCTTGGCAAACAAAAGTAAGCTGCCCCGCTTCTGGATGGCAGATTGCAGGAGCCACTTTGTGGTATCAAACAAGCCCAACTTAGCACTGGTGCCACCACTGGTCTGGGAACCATCCTGCGTATCGTGGATTCTAAGGAGCCAGCCGGCCACTCCCAGCCACAGGCCCCCAAACAAAATCAACGGCACTCTTCCCTGGAAAACAAAACTGGCCTGCCAACTTTTTGATGGCAGATTGCAGGAGCCACTTTGCACCATCAAACTAGCCCGACTTGGCACTGGTGCCACCTCTGGTCTGGGAACCATGCTGCGTATCGTGGATTCTAATTAGCCAGCCGGCCACTCCCAGCCAGAGGCCCCCAAACAAAAACAACGGTGCTTTTCCCTGGAAAACAATACTCGCCTGCCAACATTTTGATGGCAGATTGCAGGAACCACTTGGTACTATCAAACCTGCCCAACTTGGCACTGGTGCCACCATGGGTCTGGTAACCATCCTGCCTATCGCAGCTTTTCAGGAGCCAGCCGGTCACTCCCAGCCATAGGCCCCAGACACAATGCTCTGCCCGTTCCCCTGGTAAACAAAACTCAGCTGCCCCGCTTCAGGATGGCAGATTGCAGGACGCACTTGGTACTATCAAACCAGCCTACCTTGGCAATGGTGCAACCTTGGGTCTGGGAACCATCCTGCGTATCGTGGATTCTAAGGAGCCAGCCGGCCATTCCCACCCACAGTCCCCCAAACACAAACAACGGCACTCTTCCCTGGAAAACAAAACTCGCCTGCCAAATTTTTGATGGCAGATTGCAGGAGCCACTTGGTACTATCAAATCAGCCCAACTTGGCACTGGTGCCACCATGGGTCTGGTCACCATCCTGCCTATCGTAGCTTTTCAGGAGCCAGCCGGTCACTCCCAGCCATAGGCCCCCAGAGAAAAACCTCGCCCGTTTCCCTGGTAAACAAAAGTAAGCTGCCCCGCTTCTGGATGGCAGATTGCAGGAGCCACTTGGTACTATCTAACCAGCCCGACTTGGCACTGGTGCCACCTCAGGTCTGGGAACCATCCTGCGTATCGTGGATTCTAAGGAGCCAGCCGGCCACTCCCAGCCATATGCCCTCAAACACAAACCACGGCCCTTTTCTCTGGCAAACAAAACTCAACTGCCCCTCTTCTGGAAGGCAAATTGCAGGACGCACTTGGTACTACAAAAACAGCACAACTTGGCCTTGGGTCTGGTCACCATCCTGCGTATCGAGGATTTTAAGGAGCCAGCCGGCCACTCCCAGCCATATGCCCCCAAAAAAAACCCACGGCCCTTTTCTCTGGCAAACAAAAATCCGCTGCCCCGCTTCTGGATGGGAGATTGCAGGAGGCGCTTGACTCTGTCAAACCAGCCCTACTTGGCACTGGTGCCACCTTGGGTCTGGGAACCATGCTGCGTATCATGGAATTTCAGGAGCCAGCCGGCCACTGCCAGCCACAGGACCCAAACATATACCACAGCCCTTTTCTCTGGCAAGCAAAACTCAGCTGACCCGCTTTTAGATGGCAGATTGCAGGAGCCACTTGGTACTATCAAACCAGCCCAACTTGGCACTGGTGCCACCATGGGTCTGGTCACCATCCTGCCCATCGTAGCTTTTCACGACCGAGCCGGTCAGTCCCAGCCATCGGCCTCCAGACACAAACCACGGCCAGTTTCCGTGGCAAAAAAAAGTAAGCTGCCCCGCTTCTGGATGGCAGATTGCAGGAGCCACTTGGTACTATCAAACCAGCCCAACTTGGCACTGCTGCCACCTTGGGTCTGGTAGCCATCCTGCCTAATCGTAGCTTTTCAGGAGCCAGCCGGCCACTCCCAGCCACAGGCCCCCAAACAAAAACAACGGCGCTTTTCCCTGGAAAACAGAACTCGCCTGCCAACTTTTTGATGGCAGATTGCAGGACCCGCTTGGTACTATCAAACCAGCCCAACTTGGCACTGGTGCCACCATGGGTCTGGTCACCATCCTGCCTATCGTAGGTTTTCAGGAGCCAGCCGGTCACTCCCAGCCATAGGCCCCCAGACACAAACCACGGCCCGTTTCCTTGGCAAACAAAAGTAAGCTGCCCCGCTTCTGGATGGCAGATTGCAGGAGCCACTTTGCACCATCAAACCAGTTCGACTTGGAACTGGTGCCACCTCTGGTCTGGGAACCATCCTGCGTATCGTGGATTCTAAGGAGCCAGCCGGCCACTCCCAGCCACAGGCCCCCAAACACAAACAACGGCGCTTTTCCCTGGAAAACTAAACTCGCCTGCCAACTTTTTGATGGCAGATTGCAGGGGCCACTTGGTACTATCAAACCAGCCCAACTTGGCACTGGTGCCACCATGGGTCTGGTCACCATCCTGCCTATCGTAGCTTTTCAGGAGCCAGCCGGCCACTCCCAGCCACAGGCCCCCAAACAAAAACAATGGCGCTTTTCCCTGGAAAACAGAACTCGCCTGCCAACATTTTGATGGCAGATTGCAGGAGCCACTTGGTACTATCAAACCAGCCCAACTTGGCACTGGTGCCACCATGGGTCTGGTCACCATCCTGCCTATCGTAGCTTTTCATGACCGAGCCGGTCACTCCCAGCCATAGGCCCCCAGACACAAACCACGGCCCGTTTCCTTGGCAAACAAAAGTAAGCTGCCCCGCTTCTGGATGGCAGATTGAAGGAGCCACTTTGTGGTATCAAACCAGCCCAACTTAGAACTGGTGCCACCACTGGTCTGGGAACCATCCTGCGTATCGTGGATTCTAAGGAGCCAGCCGACCACTCCCGGCCACAGGACCCCGAACACAAACAACGGCGCTTTTCCCTGGAAAACAAAACTCGCCTGCCAACTTTTTGATGGCAGATTGCAGGAACCACTTGGTACTATCAAACCAGCCCAACTTGGCACTGGTTCCACCATGGGTCTGGTAACCATCCTGCCTATCGTAGCTTTTCAGGAGCCAGCCGGTCACTCCCAGCCATAGGCCCCAGACACAAACCTCGGCCCGTTTCCCGGGCAAACAAAAGTATGCTACCCCGCTTCAGGATGGCAGATTGCAGGAGCCACTTTGCACCATCAAACCAGCCCGACTTGGCACTGGTGCCACCTCTGGTCTGGGAACCATCCTGCGTATCGTGGATTCTAAGGAGCCAGCTGGCCACTCCCAGCCACAGGCCACCAAACACAAACCTCAGCCCGTTTCCCTGGCAAACAAAAGTAAGCTACCCCGCTTCTGGATGGCAGATTGCAGGAGCCACTTTGCACCATCAAACTAGCCCAACATGGCACTGGTGCCACCTCTGGTCTGGGAACCATCCTGCCTATCGTAGCTTTTCAGGAGCCAGCCGGTCACTCCCAGCCATAGGCCCCCAGACACAAACCTCGGCCCGTTTCCCTGGCAAACAAAATTAAGCTGCCCCGCTTCTGGATGGCAGATTGCAGGAGCTATTTAGTACTATCAAACCAGCCCAACTTGGCACTGGTGCCACCTTGACTCTGGGAACCATCCTGCCTATTGTGGATTTTCAGGGGTCAGCCGGCCACTCTCAGCCATATGCCCTCAAACACAAACCACGGCCCTTTTCTCTGGCAAACAAAACTCAGCTGCCCTGCTTCTGGATGGCAGATTGCAGGAGACACTTGGTACTATCAAACCAGCCCGACTTGGCACTGGTGCCACCTTGGGTCTGTGAACCATCCTGCGTATTGTGGATTGACAGGAGCCAGCTGACCACTCTCGGCCACAGACCCCAATCAAAAACAACGGCCCGATTCACAGGCAAAAAAACTCAGCTGCCCCACTTCTGGATGGGAGATTGCAGGAGGCGCTTGACGCTGTCAAACCAGCCCTACTTGGCACTGGTGCCACCTTGGGTCTGGGAACCATGCTGCGTATCATGGAATTTCAGGAGCCAGCCGGCCACTCCCAGCCACAGGCCCCCAAACAAAAACAACGGCGCTTTTCCCTGGAAAACAGAACTCGCCTGCCAACTTTTTGATGGCAAATTGCAGGAGCCACTTGGTACTATCAAACCAGCCCAACTTGGCACTGGTGCCACCATGGGTCTGGTCACCATCCTGCCTATCGTAGCTTTTCAGGAGCCAGCCGGCCCCTCCCAGCCACAGGCCCCCAAACAAAAACAACGGCGCTTTTCCCTGGAAAACAGAACTCGCCTGCCAACTTTTTGATGGCAGATTGCAGGAGCCACTTGGTACTATCAAACCAGCCCAACTTGGCACTGGTGCCACCATGGGTCTGGTCACCATCCTGCCTATCGTAGCTTTTCACGACCGAGCCGGTCACTCCCAGCCATAGGCCCCCAGACACAAGCCACGGCCCGTTTCCTTGGTGAACAAAAGTAAGCTGCCCCGCTTCTGGATGGCAGATTGCAGGAGCCACTTTGTGGTATCAAACAAGCCCAACTTAGCACTGGTGCCACCACTGGTCTGGGAACCATCCTGCGTATCGTGGATTCTAAGGAGCCAGCCGACCACTCCCAGCCACAGGCCCCCAAACAAAAACAACGGCACACTTCCCTGGAAAACAAAACTGGCCTGCACACTTTTTGATGGCAGATTGCAGGAGGCACTTTGCACCATCAAACTAGCCCGACTTGGCACTGGTGCCACCTCTGGTCTGGGAACAATCCTGCGTATCGTGGATTCTAATTAGCCAGCCGGCCACTCCCAGCCAGAGGCCCCCAAACAAAAACAACGGTGCTTTTCCCTGGAAAGCAAAACTCGCCTGCCAACTTTTTGATGGCAGATTGCAGGAGCCACTTGGTACTATCAAACCAGCCCAACTTGGCACTGGTTCCACCATGGGTCTGGTAACCATCCTGCCTATCGTAGCTTTTCAGGAGCCAGCCGGCCACTCCCAGCCCCAGGCCACCAAACAAAAACAACGGCGCTTTTCCCTGGAAAACAGAACTCGCCTGCCAACTTTTTGATGGCAGATTGCAGGAGCCACTTGGTACTATCAAACCAGCCCAACTTGGCACTGCTGCCACCATGGGTCTGGTCACCATCCTGCCTATCGTAGCTTTTCACGACCGAGCCGGTCACTCCCAGCCATAGGCCCCCAGACACAAACCACGGCCCGTTTCCTTGGCAAACAAAAGTAAGCTGCCCCGCTTCTGGATGGCAGATTGCAGGAGCCACTTTGTGGTATCAAACCAGCCCAACTTAGCACTGGTGCCACCACTGGTCTGGGAACCATCCTGCGTATCGTGGATTCTAAGGAGTCAGCCGACCACTCCCAGCCACAGGACCCCAAACAAAAACAACAGAGCTTTTCCCTGGAAAACAAAACTCGCCTGCCAACTTTTTGATGGCAGATTGCTGGAACCACTTGGTACTATCAAACCAGCCCAACTTGGCACTGGTTCCACCATGGGTCTGGTAACCATCCTGCCTATCGTAGCTTTTCAGGAGCCAGCCGGTCACTCCCAGCCATAGGCCCCAGACACAAACCTCGGCCCGTTTCCCGGGCAAACAAATGTATGCTACCCCGCTTCAGGATGGCAGATTGCAGGAGCCACTTTGCACCATCAAACCAGCCCGACTTGGCAGTGGTGCCACCTCTGGTCTGGGAACCATCCTGCGTATCGTGGATTCTAAGGAGCCAGCAGGCCACTCCCAGCCACAGGCCCCCAAACACAAACCTCAGCCCGTTTCCCTGGCAAACAAAAGTAAGCTACCCCGCTTCTGGATGGCAGATTGCAGGAGCCACTTTGCACCATCAAACTAGCCCGCTTTGGCACTGGTGCCACCTCTGGTCTGGGAACCATCCTGCCTATCGTAGCTTTTCAGGAGCCAGCCGGTCACTCCCAGCCATAGGCCCCCAGACACAAACCTCGGCCCGTTTCCCTGGCAAACAAAATTAAGCTGCCCCGCTTCTGGATGGCAGATTGCAGGAGCTATTTAGTACTATCAAACCAGCCCAACTTGGCACTGGTGCCACCTTGGCTCTGGGAACCATCCTGCCTATTGTGGATTTTCAGGGGTCAGCCGGCCACTCTCAGCCATATGCCCTCAAACACAAACCACGGCCCTTTTCTCTGGCAAACAAAACTCAGCTGCCCTGCTTCTGGATGGCAGATGGCAGGAGGCACTTGGTACTATCAAACCAGCCCAACTTGGCACTGGTGCCACCATGGGTCTGTGAACCATCCTGCGTATTGTGGATTGACAGGAGCCAGCCGACCACTCTCGGCCACAGACCCCAATCAAAAACAACGGCCCGATTCACAGGCAAAAAAAACTCAGCCGCCCCACTTCTGGATGGGAGATTGCAGGAGGCGCTTGACGCTGTCAAACCAGCCCTACTTGGCACTGGTGCCACCTTGGGTCTGGGAACCATGTTGCGTATCATGGAATTTCAGGAGCCAGCCGACCACTCCCAGCCACAGGCCCCAAACAAAAACAACGGCACTCTTCCCTGGAAAACAAAACTGGCCTGCACACTTTTTGATGGCAGATTGCAGGAGCCACTTTGCACCATCAAACTAGCCCGACTTGGCACTGGTGCCACCTCTGGTCTGGGAACCATCCTGCGTATCGTGGATTCTTATTAGCCAGCCGGCCACTCCCAGCCACAGGACCCCAAACACAAACAACGGCGCTTTTCCCTGGAAAACAAAACTCGCCTGCCAACATTTTGATGGCAGATTGCAGGGACCACTTGGTACTATCAAACCAGCCCAACTTGGCACTGGTTCCACCATGGGTCTGGTAACCATCCTGCCTATCGTAGCTTTTCAGGAGCCAGCCGGTCACTCCCAGCCATAGGCCACAGACACAAAGCTCTGCCCGTTTCCCGGGCAAACAAAAGTCAGCTGCCCCGCTTCAGGATGGCAGATTGCAGGAGCCACTTTGCACCATCAAACCAGCCCGACTTGGCACTGGTGCCACCTCTGGTCTGGGAAACATCCTGCCTATCGTAGCTTTTCAGGAGCCAGCCGGTCACTCCCAGCCATAGGCCCCCAGACACAAACCTCGGCCCGTTTCCCTGGCAAACAAAATTAAGCTGCCCCGCTTCAGGATGGCAGATTGCAGGAGCCACTTTGCACCATCAAACTAGCCCGACTTGGCACTGGTGCCACCATGGGTCTGGGAACCATCCTGCCTATCGTAGCTTTTCAGGAGCCAGCCGGCCACTCCCAGCCACAGGCCCCCAAACAAAAACAACGGCGCTTTTCCCTGGAAAACAGAACTCGCCTGCCAACTTTTTGATGGCAGATTGCAGGAGCCACTTGGTACTATCAAACCAGCCCAACTTGGCACTGCTGCCACCATGGGTCTGGTCACCATCCTGCCTATCGTAGCTTTTCACGACCGAGCCGGTCACTCCCAGCCATAGGCCCCCAGACACAAACCACGGCCTGTTTCCTTGGTAAAAAAAAGTAAGCTGCCCCGCTTCTGGATGGCAGATTGCAGGAGCCACTTTGTGGTATCAAACAAGCCCAACTTAGTACTGGTGCCACCACTGGTCTGGGAACCATCCTGCGTATCGTGGATTCTAAGGAGCCAGCCGACCACTCCCAGCCACAGGCCCCAAACAAAAACAACGGCACTCTTCCCTGGAAAACAAAACTGGCCTGCACACTTTTTGATGGCAGAATGCAGGAGCCACTTTGCACCATCAAACTAGCCCGACTTGGCACTGGTGCCACCTCTGGTCTGGGAACCATGCTGGGTATCGTGGATTCTAATTAGCCAGCCGGCCACTCCCAGCCAGAGGCCCCCAAACACAAACAACGGTGGTTTTCCCTGGAAAACAAAACTGGCCTGCCAACTTTTTGATGGTAGATTGCAGAAGCCACTTGCTACTATCAAACCAGCCCAACTTGGCACTGGTGCCACCATGGGTCTGGTAACCATCCTGCCTATCGTAGCTTTTCAGGAGCCAGCCGGCCACTCCCAGCCACAGGCCACCAAAAAAAACAACGGCGCTTTTCCCTGGAAAACAGAACTCGCCTGCCAACTTTTTGATGGCAGATTGCAGGAGCCACTTGGTACTATCAAACCAGCCCTACTTGGCACTGGTGCCACCATGGGTCTGGTCACCATCCTGCCTATCGTAGCTTTTCACGACCGAGCCGGTCACTCCCAGCCATAGGCCCCCAGACACAAACCACGGCCCGTTTCCTTGGCAAACAAAAGTAAGCTGCCCCGCTTCTGGATGGCAGATTGCAGGAGCCACTTTGTGGTATCAAACCAGCCCAACTTAGAACTGGTGCCACCACTGGTCTCGGAACCATCCTGCGTATCGTGGATTCTAAGGAGCCAGCCGACCACTCCCAGCCACAGGACCCCAAACACAAACAACGGCGCTTTTCCCTGGAAAACAAAACTCGCCTGCCAACTTTTTGATGGCAGATTGCAGGGACCACTTGGTACTATCAAACCAGCCCAACTTGGCACTGGTTCCACCATGGGTCTGGTAACCATCCTGCCTATCGTAGCTTTTCAGGAGCCAGCCGGTCACTCCCAGCCATAGGCCCCAGACACAAAGCTCTGCCCGTTTCCCGGGCAAACAAAAGTATGCTACCCCGCTTCAGGATGGCAGATTTCAGGAGCCACTTTGCACCATCAAACCAGCCCGACTTGGCACTGGTGCCACCTCTGGTCTGGGAACCATCCTGCGTATTGTGGATTCTAAGGAGCCAGCTGGCCACTCCCAGCCACAGGCCCCCAAACACAAACCTCAGCCCGTTTCCCTGGCAAACAAAAGTAAGCTACCCCGCTTCTGGATGGCAGATTGCAGGAGCCGCTTGGTACTATCAAATCAGCCCAACGTGGCACTGGTGCCACCATGAGTCTGGTAACCATCCTGCCTATCGTAGCTTTTCAGGAGCCAGCCAGTCACTCCCAGCCATAGGCCCCCAGACAAAAACCTCGGCCCGTTTCCCTTGCAAACAAAAGTAAGCTGCCCCGCTTCTGGATGGCAGATTGCAGGAGCCACTTGCTACTATCAAACTAGCCCGACTTGGAACTGGTGCCACCTCTGGTCTGGGAACCATCCTGCGTATCGTGGATTTTAAGGAGCCAACCGGCCACTCCCAGCCACAGTCCACCAAACAAAAACAACGGCACTTTTCCCTGGAAAACAAAACTCGCCTGCAAACATTTTCTTGGCAGATTGCAGGAGCCACTTTGCACCATCAAACTAGCCCGACTTGGCACTGGTGCCACCTCTGGTCTGGGAACCATCCTGCCTATCGTAGCTTTTCAGGAGCCAGCCGGTCACTCCCAGCCATAGGCCCCCAGACACAAACCTCGGCCCGTTTCCCTGGCAAACAAAATAAAGCTGCCCCGCTTCTGGATGGCAGATTGCAGGAGCTATTTAGTACTATCAAACCAGCCCAACTTGGCACTGGTGCCACCTTGGCTCTGGGAACCATCCTGCCTATTGTGGATTTTCAGGGGTCAGCCGGCCACTCTCAGCCATATGCCCTCAAACACCAACCACGGCCCTTTTCTCTGGCAAAAAAAACTCAACTGCCCCTCTTCTGGATGGCAAATTGCAGGACGCACTTGGTACTACAAAAACAGCACAACTTGGCACTGGTTCCACCATGGGTCTGGTATTCTGCCTATCGTAGCTTTTCAGGAGCCAGCCGGCCACTCCCAGCCACAGGCCCCCAAACAAAAACAACGGCGCTTTTCCCTGGAAAACAGAACTCGCCTGCCAACTTTTTGATGGCAGACTGCAGGAGCCACTTGGTACTATCAAACCAGCCCAACTTGGCACTAGTTCCACCATGGGTCTGGTAAACTTCCTGCCTATCGTAGCTTTTCAGGAGCCAGCCGGCCACTCCCAGCCACAGGCCCCCAAACAAAAACAACGGCGCTTTTCCCTGGAAAACAGAACTCGCCTGCCAACTTTTTGATGGCAGATTGCAGGAGCCACTTGGTACTATCAAACCAGCCCAACTTGGCACTGGTGCCACCATGGGTCTGGTCACCATCCTGCCTATCGTAGCTTTTCACGACCGAGCCGGTCACTCCCAGCCATAGGCCCCCAGACACAAACCACGGCCCGTTTCCTTGGCAAACAAAAGTAAGCTGCCCCGCTTCTGGATGGCAGATTGCAGGAGCCACTTTGTGGTATCAAACCAGCCCAACTTAGAACTGGTGCCACCACTGGTCTCGGAACCATCCTGCGTATCGTGGATTCTAAGGAGCCAGCCGACCACTCCCAGCCACAGGACCCCAAACACAAACAACGGCGCTTTTCCCTGGAAAACAAAACTCGCCTGCCAACTTTTTGATGGCAGATTGCAGGAACCACTTGGTACTATCAAACCAGCCCAACTTGGCACTGGTTCCACCATGGGTCTGGTAACCATCCTGCCTATCGTAGCTTTTCAGGAGCCAGCCGGTCACTCCCAGCCATAGGCCCCAGACACAAAGCTCTGCCCGTTTCCCGGGCAAACAAAAGTATGCTACCCCGCTTCAGGATGGCAGATTGCAGGAGCCACTTTGCACCATCAAACCAGCCCGACTTGGCACTGGTGCCACCTCTGGTCTGGGAACCATCCTGCGTATCGTGGATTCTAAGGAGCCAGCTGGCCACTCCCAGCCACAGGCCCCCAAACACAAACCTCAGCCCGTTTCCCTGGCAAACAAAAGGAAGCTACCCCGCTTCAGGATGGCACATTGCAGGAGCCACTTTGCACCATCAAACTAGCCCAACATGGCACTGGTGCCACCTCTGGTCTGGGAACCATCCTGCCTATCGTAGCTTTTCAGGAGCCAGCCGGTCACTCCCAGCCATAGGCCCCCAGACACAAACCTCGGCCCGTTTCCCTGGCAAACAAAATTAAGCTGCCCCGCTTCTGGATGGCAGATTGCAGGAGCTATTTAGTACTATCAAACCAGCCCAACTTGGCACTGGTGCCACCTTGACTCTGGGAACCATCCTGCCTATTGTGGATTTTCAGGGGTCAGCCGGCCACTCTCAGCCATATGCCCTCAAACACAAACCACGGCCCTTTTCTCTGGCAAACAAAACTCAGCTGCCCTGCTTCTGGATGGCAGATTGCAGGAGGCACTTGGTACTATCAAACCAGCCTGACTTGGCACTGGTGCCACCTTGGGTCTGTGAACCATCCTGCGTATTGTGGATTGACAGGAGCCAGCTGACCACTCTCGGCCACAGACCCCAATCAAAAACAACGGCCCGATTCACAGGCAAAAAAACTCAGCTGCCCCACTTCTGGATGGGAGATTGCAGGAGGCGCTTGACGCTGTCAAACCAGCCCTACTTGGCACTGGTGCCACCTTGGGTCTGGGAACCATGCTGCGTATCATGGAATTTCAGGAGCCAGCCGGCCACTCCCAGCCACAGGCCCCCAAACAAAAACAACACCGCTTTTCCCTGGAAAACAGAACTCGCCTGCCAACTTTTTGATGGCAGATTGCAGGAGCCACTTGGTACTATCAAACCAGCCCTACTTGGCACTGGTGCCACCATGGGTCTGGTCACCATCCTGCCTATCGTAGCTTTTCACGACCGAGCCGGTCACTCCCAGCCATAGGCCCCCAGACACAAACCACGGCCCGTTTCTTTGGCAAACAAAAGTAAGCTACCCCGCTTCTGGATGGCAGATTGCAGGAGCCACTTTGTGGTATCAAACCAGCCCAACTTAGAACTGGTGCCACCACTGGTCTGGGAACCATCCTGCGTATCGTGGATTCTAAGGAGCCAGCCGACCACTCCCAGCCACAGGACCCCAAACACAAACAACGGCGCTTTTCCCTGTAAAACAAAACTCGCCTGCCAACTTTTTGATGGCAGATTGCAGGGACCACTTGGTACTATCAAACCAGCCCAACTTGGCACTGGTTCCACCATGGGTCTGGTAACCATCCTGCCTATCGTAGCTTTTCAGGAGCCAGCCGGTCACTCCCAGCCATAGGCCACAGACACAAAGCTCTGCCCGTTTCCCGGGTAAACAAAAGTATGCTACCCCGCTTCAGGATGGCAGATTTCAGGAGCCACTTTGCACCATCAAACCAGCCCGACTTGGCACTGGTGCCACCTCTGGTCTGGGAACCATCCTGCGTATTGTGGATTCTAAGGAGCCAGCTGGCCACTCCCAGCCACAGGCCCCCAAACACAAACCTCAGCCCGTTTCCCTGGCAAACAAAAGTAAGCTACCCCGCTTCTGGATGGCAGATTGCAGGAGCCACTTGCTACTATCAAACCAGCCCGACTTGGAACTGGTGCCACCTCTGGTCTGGGAACCATCCTGCGTATCGTGGATTTTAAGGAGCCAACCGGCCACTCCCAGCCACAGTCCACCAAACAAAAACAACGGCACTTTTCCCTGGAAAACAAAACTCGCCTGCAAACATTTTCTTGGCAGATTGCAGGAGCCACTTTGCACCATCAAACTAGCCCGACTTGGCACTGGTGCCACCTCTGGTCTGGGAACCATCCTGCCTATCGTAGCTTTTCAGGAGCCAGCCGGTCACTCCCAGCCATAGGCCCACAGACACAAACCTCGGCCCGTTTCCCTGGCAAACAAAATAAAGCTGCCCCGCTTCTGGATGGCAGATTGCAGGAGCTATTTAGTACTATCAAACCAGCCCAACTTGGCACTGGTGCCACCTTGGCTCTGGGAACCATCCTGCCTATTGTGGATTTTCAGGGGTCAGCCGGCCACTCTCAGCCATATGCCCTCAAACACCAACCACGGCCCTTTTCTCTGGCAAAAAAAACTCAACTGCCCCTCTTCTGGATGGCAAATTGAAGGACGCACTTGGTACTACAAAAACAGCACAACTTGGCACTGGTTCCACCATGGGTCTGGTATTCTGCCTATCGTAGCTTTTCAGGAGCCAGCCGGCCACTCCCAGCCACAGGCCCCCAAACAAAAACAACGGCGCTTTTCCCTGGAAAACAGAACTCGCCTGCCAACTTTTTGATGGCAGACTGCAGGAGCCACTTGGTACTATCAAACCAGCCCAACTTGGCACTGGTTCCACCATGGGTCTGGTAAACTTCCTGCCTATCGTAGCTTTTCAGGAGCCAGCCGGCCACTCCCAGCCACAGGCCCCCAAACAAAAACAACGGCGCTTTTCCCTGGAAAACAGAACTCGCCTGCCAACTTTTTGATGGCAGATTGCAGGAGCCACTTGGTACTATCAAACCAGCCCAACTTGGCACTGGTGCCACCATGGGTCTGGTCACCATCCTGCCTATCGTAGCTTTTCACGACCGAGCCGGTCACTCCCAGCCATAGGCCCCCAGACACAAACCACGGCCCGTTTCCTTGGCAAACAAAAGTAAGCTGCCCCGCTTCTGGATGGCAGATTGCAGGAGCCACTTTGTGGTATCAAACCAGCCCAACTTAGAACTGGTGCCACCACTGGTCTCGGAGCCATCCTGCGTATCGTGGATTCTAAGGAGCCAGCCGACCACTCCCAGCCACAGGACCCCAAACACAAACAACAGAGCTTTTCCCTGGAAAACAAAACTCGCCTGCCAACTTTTTGATGGCAGATTGCAGGAACCACTTGGTACTATCAAACCAGCCCAACTTGGCACTGGTTCCACCATGGGTCTGGTAACCATCCTGCCTATCGTAGCTTTTCAGGAGCCAGCCGGTCACTCCCAGCCATAGGCCCCAGACACAAAGCTCTGCCCGTTTCCCGGGCAAACAAAAGTATGCTACCCCGCTTCAGGATGGCAGATTGCAGGAGCCACTTTGCACCATCAAACCAGCCCGACTTGGCACTGGTGCCACCTCTGGTCTGGGAACCATCCTGCGTATCGTGGATTCTAAGGAGCCAGCTGGCCACTCCCAGCCACAGGCCCCCAAACACAAACCTCAGCCCGTTTCCCTGGCAAACAAAAGTAAGCTACCCCGCTTCAGGATGGCAGATTGCAGGAGCCACTTTGCACCATCAAACTAGCCCAACATGGCACTGGTGCCACCTCTGGTCTGGGAACCATCCTGCCTATCGTAGCTTTTCAGGAGCCAGCCGGTCACTCCCAGCCATAGGCCCCCAGACACAAACCTCGGCCCGTTTCCCTGGCAAACAAAATTAAGCTGCCCCGCTTCTGGATGGCAGATTGCAGGAGCTATTTAGTACTATCAAACCAGCCCAACTTGGCACTGGTGCCACCTTGGGTCTGTGAACCATCCTGCGTATTGTGGATTGACAGGAGCCAGCTGACCACTCTCGGCCACAGACCCCAATCAAAAACAACGGCCCGATTCACAGGCAAAAAAACTCAGCTGCCCCACTTCTGGATGGGAGATTGCAGGAGGCGCTTGACGCTGTCAAACCAGCCCTACTTGGCACTGGTGCCACCTTGGGTCTGGGAACCATGCGGCGTATCATGGAATTTCAGGAGCCAGCCGGCCACTCCCAGCCACAGGCCCCCAAACAAAAACAACGGAGCTTTTCCCTGGAAAACAGAACTCGCCTGCCAACTTTTTGATGGCAGATTGCAGGAGCCACTTGGTATTATCAAACCAGCCCAACTTGGCACTGGTGCCACCATGGGTCTGGTCACCATCCTGCCTATCGTAGCTTTTCAGGAGCCAGCCGGCCACTCCCAGCCACAGGCCCCCAAACAAAAACAACGGCGCTTTTCCCTGGAAAACAGAACTCGCCTGCCAACTTTTTGATGGCAGATTGCAGGAGCCACTTGGTACTATCAAACCAGCCCAACTTGGCACTGGTGCCACCATGGGTCTGGTCACCATCCTGCCTATCGTAGCTTTTCACGACCGAGCCGGTCACTCCCAGCCATAGGCCCCCAGACACAAACCACGGCCCGTTGCCTTGGCAAACAAAAGTAAGCTGCCCCGCTTCTGGATGGCAGATTGCAGGAGCCACTTTGTGGTATCAAACAAGCCCAACTTAGCACTGGTGCCACCTCTGGTCTGGGAACCATCCTGCGTATCGTGGATTCTAAGGAGCCAGCCGACCACTCCCAGCCACAGGCCCCCAAACAAAAACAACGGCACACTTCCCTGGAAAACAAAACTGGCCTGCACACTTTTTGATGGCAGATTGCAGGAGCCACTTTGCACCATCAAACTAGCCCGACTTGGCACTGGTGCCACCTCTGGTCTGGGAGCCATCCTGCGTATCGTGGATTCTAATTAGCCAGCCGGCCACTCCCAGCCATAGGCCCGCAAACAAAAACAACGGTGCTTTTCCCTGGAAAGCAAAACTGGCCTGCCAACTTTTTGATGGCAGATTGCAGGAGCCACTTGGTACTATCAAACCAGCCCAACTTGGCACTGGTTCCACCATGGGTCTGGTAACCATCCTGCCTATCGTAGCTTTTCAGGAGCCAGCCGGCCACTCCCAGCCCCAGGCCACCAAACAAAAACAACGGCGCTTTTCCCTGGAAAACAGAACTCGCCTGCCAACTTTTTGATGGCAGATTGCAGGAGCCACTTGGTACTATCAAACCAGCCCAACTTGGCACTGGTGCCACCATGGGTCTGGTCACCATCCTGCCTATCGTAGCTTTTCACGACCGAGCCGGTCACTCCCAGCCATAGGCCCCCAGACACAAACCACAGCCCGTTTCCTTGGCAAACAAAAGTAAGCTGCCCCGCTTCTGGATGGCAGATTGCAGGAGCCACTTTGTGGTATCAAACCAGCCCAACTTAGAACTGGTGCCACCACTGGTCTGGGAACCATCCTGCGTATCGTGGATTCTAAGGAGCCAGCCGACCACTCCCAGCCACAGGACCCCAAACACAAACAACAGAGCTTTTCCCTGGAAAACAAAACTCGCCTGCCAAATTTTTGATGGCAGATTGCAGGAACCACTTGGTACTATCAAACCAGCCCAACTTGGCACTGGTTCCACCATGGGTCTGGTAACCATCCTGCCTATCGTAGCTTTTCAGGAGCCAGCCGGTCACTCCCAGCCATAGGCCCCAGACACAAAGCTCTGCCCGTTTCCCGGGCAAACAAAACTCGCCTGCCAACTTTTTGATGGCAGATTGCAGGGACCACTTGGTACTATCAAACCAGCCCAACTTGGCACTGGTTCCACCATGGGTCTGGTAACCATCCTGCCTATCGTAGCTTTTCAGGAGCCAGCCGGTCACACCCAGCCATAGGCCACCGACACAAAGCTCTGCCCGTTTCCCGGGCAAACAAAAGTCAGCTGCCCCGCTTCAGGATGGCAGATTGCAGGAGCCACTTTGCACCATCAAACCAGCCCGACTTGGCACTGGTGCCACCTCTGGTCTGGGAAACATCCTGCCTATCGTAGCTTTTCAGGAGCCAGCCGGCCACTCCCAGCCACAGGCCACCAAAAAAAACAACGGCGCTTTTCCCTGGAAAACAGAACTCGCCTGCCAACTTTTTGATGGCAGATTGCAGGAGCCACTTGGTACTATCAAACCAGCCCAACTTGGCACTGGTGCCACCATGGGTCTGGTCACCATCCTGCCTATCGTAGCTTTTCACGACCGAGCCGGTCACTCCCAGCCATAGGCCCCCAGACACAAACCACGGCCTGTTTCCTTGGCAAACAAAAGTAAGCTGCCCCGCTTCTGGATGGCAGATTGCAGGAGCCACTTTGTGGTATCAAACCAGCCCAACTTAGAACTGGTGCCACCACTGGTCTGGGAACCATCCTGCGTATCCTGGGTTCTAAGGAGCCAGCCGGCCACTCCCAGCCACAGGCCCCCAAACACAAACAACGGCGCTTTTCCCTGGAAAACAAAACTGGCCTGCCAACATTTTGATGGCAGATTGCAGGACCCGCTTGGTACTATCAAATCAGCCAAACTTGGCACTGGTGCCACCATGAGTCTGTTAACCATCCTACCTATCGTAGCTTTTCAGGAGCCAGCCGGTCACTCCCAGCCATAGGCCCCCAGACACAAACCTCGGCCCGTTTCCCTGGCAAACAAAAGTAAGCTACCCCGCTTCTGGATGGCAGATTGCAGGAGCCACTTGGTACTATCAAACCAGCCCAACTTAGAACTGGTGCCACCACTGGTCTCGGAAGCATCCTGCGTATCGTGGATTCTAAGGAGACAGCCGACCACTCCCAGCCACAGGACCCCAAACACAAACAACGGCGCTTTTCCCTGGAAAACAAAACTCGCCTGCCAACTTTTTGATGGCAGATTGCAGGGACCACTTGGTACTATCAAACCAGCTCAACTTGGCACTGGTTCCACCATGGGTCTGGTAACCATCCTGCCTATCGTAGCTTTGCAGGAGCCAGCCGGTCACTCCCAGCCATAGGCCCCAGACACAAAGCTCTGCCCGTTTCCCTGGCAAAAAAAAGTATGCTACCCCGCTTCAGGATGGCAGATTTCAGGAGCCACTTTGCACCATCTAACCAGCCCGACTTGGCACTGGTGCCACCTCTGGTCTGGGAACCATCCTGCGTATTGTGGATTCTAAGGAGCCAGCTGGCCACTCCCAGCCACAGGCCCCCAAACACAAACCTCAGCCCGTTTCCCTGGCAAACAAAAGAAAGCTACCCCGCTTCTGGATGGCAGATTGCAGGAGCCACTTTGCACCATCAAACTAGCCCGACTTGGCACTGGTGCCACCTCTGGTCTGGGAACCATCCTGCGTATCGTGGATTCTAATTAGCCAGCTGGCCACTCCCAGCCAGAGGCCCTCAAACACAATCAACGGTGCTTTTCCCTGGAAAAGAAAACTGGCCTGCCAACTTTTTGATGGCAGATTGCAGGAACCACTTGGTACTATCAAACCAGCCCAACTTGGCACTGCTGCCACCATGGGTCTGGTTACCATCCTGCCTATCGTAGCTTTTCAGGAGCCAGCCGGTCACTCCCAGCCATAGGCCCCAGACACAAAGCTCTGCCCGTTTCCCTGGCAAACAAAAGTAAGCTGCCCCACTTCTGGATGGCAGATTGCAGGAGCCACTTGTTACTATCAAACCAGCCCGACTTGGCACTGGTGCAACCTTGGGTCTGGGAACCATCCTGCGTATCGTGGATTCTAAGGAGCCAGCCGGCCACTCCCAGCCACAGGCCCCCAAACAAAAACAACGGCGCTCTTCTCTGGCAAACAAAACTCGCCTGCCAACTTTTTGATGGCAGATTGCAGGAGCCACTTGGTGCTATCAAACCAGCCCAACTTGGCACTGGTGCCACCATGGGTCTGGTCACCATCCTGCCTATCGTAGCTTTTCAGGAGCCAGCCGGTCACTCCCAGCCATAGGCCCCCAGACACAAACCACGGCCCGTTTCCCTGGCAAACAAAGGAAGCTGCCCCACTTCTGGATGGCAGATTGCAGGAGGAACTTGGTACTATCAAACCAGCCTACCTTGGCAATGGTGCAACCTTGGGTCTGGGAACCATCCTGCCTATCGTAGCTTTTCAGGAGCCAGCCGGTCACTCCCAGCCATAGGCCCCCAAACAAAAACAACGGCACTCTTCCCTGGAAAACAGAACTCGCCTGCCAACTTTTTGATGGCAGATTGCAGGAGCCACTTGGTACTATCAAATCAGCCCAACTTGGCACTGGTGCCACCATGAGTCTGTTAACCGTCCTGCCTATCGTTGCTTTTCAGGAGCCAGCCGGTCACTTCCAGCCATAGGCCCCCAGACACAAACCTCAGCCCGTT
Organism: Melospiza georgiana; assembly: GCF_028018845.1. Classification (NCBI taxonomy): domain Eukaryota; kingdom Metazoa; phylum Chordata; class Aves; order Passeriformes; family Passerellidae; genus Melospiza; species Melospiza georgiana. Next base: position 4,217,744 of record NC_080459.1, read on the forward strand.
TCCTGGAAAACAAAAGTAAGCTACCCCGCTTCTGGATGGCAGATTGCAGGAGCCACTTTGCACCATCAAACTGGCCCGACTACTCACTGGTGCCACCTCTGGTCCTGGAACCATCCTGCCTATCGTAGCTTTTCAGGAGCCAGCCGGTCACTCCCAGCCATAGGCCCCAGACACAAAGCTCTGCCCGTTTCCCGGGCAAACAAAAGTATGCTACCCCGCTTCAGGATGGCAGATTGCAGGAGCCACTTTGCACCATCAAACCAGCCCGACTTGGCACTGGTGCCACCTCAGGTCTGGGAACCATCCTGCGTATCGTGGATTCTAAGGAGCCAACTGGCCACTCCCAGCCACAGGCCCCCAAACACAAACCTCAGCCCGTTTCCCTGGCAAACAAAAGAAAGCTACCCCGCTTCTGGATGGCAGATTGCAGGAGCCACTTTGCACCATCAAACTAGCCCGAATTGGCACTGGTGCCACCTCTGGTCTGGGAACCATCCTGCCTATCGTAGCTTTTCAGGAGCCAGCCGGTCACTCCCAGACATAGGCCCCTACACACAAAGCTCGGCCCGTTTCCCTGGCAAACAAAATTAAGCTGCCCCGCTTCTGGATGGCAGATTGCAGGAGCTATTTAGTACTATCAAACCAGCCCAACTTGGCACTGGTGCCACCTTGGCTCTGGGAACCATCCTGCCTATTGTGGATTTTCAGGGGTCAGCCGGCCACTCTCAGCCATATGCCCTCAGACACAAACCACGGCCCTTTTCTCTGGCAAACAAATCTCAGCTGCCCCGCTTCTGGATGGCAGATTGCAGGAGGCACTTGGTACTATCAAACCAGCCCGACTTGGCACTGGTGCCACCTTGGGTCTGTGAACCATCCTGCGTATTGTGGATTGACAGGAGCCAGCCGACCACTCTCGGCCACAGACCCCAATCAAAAACAACGGCCCGATTCACAGGCAAAAAAAACTCAGCTGCCCCACTTCTGGATGGGAGATTGCAGGAGGCGCTTGACTCTGTCAAACCAGCCCTACTTGGCACTGGTGCCACCTTGGGTCTGGGAACCATGCTGCGTATCATGGAATTTCAGGAGCCAGCCGGCCACTCCCAGCCACAGGCCCCCAAACAAAAACAACGGCGCTTTTCCCTGGAAAACAAAACTCGCCTGCCAACTTTTAGATGGCAGATTGCAGGGGCCACTTGGTACTATCAAACCAGCCCAGCTTGCCACGGGTGCCACCATGGGTCTGGTCACCATCCTGCCTATCGTAGCTTTTCACGACCGAGCCGGTCACTCCCAGCCATATGCCCCCAGACACAAACCATGGCCCGTTTCCTTGGCAAACAAAAGTAAGCTGCCCCGCTTCTGGATGGCAGATTGCAGGAGCCACTTTGTGGTATCAAACCAGCCCAACTTAGAACTGGTGCCACCACTGGTCTGGGAACCATCCTGCGTATCGTGGATTCAAAGGAGCCAGCCGGCCACTACCAGCCACAGGCCCCCAAACAAAAACAACGGCACTCTTCCCTGGAAAACAAAACTGGCCTGCCAACTTTTTGATGGCAGATTACAGGAGCCAGTTTGCACCATCAAACTAGCCCGACTTGGCACTGGTGCCACCTCTGGTCTGGGAACCATGCTGCGTATCGTGGATTCTAATTAGCCAGCCGGCCACTCCCAGCCAGAGGCCCCCAAACACAAACAACGGTGCTTTTCCCTGGAAAACAATACTCGCCTGCCAACATTTTGATGGCAGATTGCAGGACCCGCTTGGTACTATCAAACCAGCCCAACTTGGCACTGGTGCCACCATGGGTCTGGTAACCATCCTGCCTATCGCAGCTTCTCAGGAGCCAGCCGGTCACTCCCAGCCATAGGCCCCAGATACAAAGCTCTGCCCGTTCCCCTGGTAAACAAAACTCAGCTGCCCCGCTTCAGGATGGCAGATTGCAGGACGCACTTGGTACTATCAAACCAGCCTACCTTGGCAATGGTGCAACCTTGGGTCTGGGAACCATCCTGCGTATCGTGGATTCTAAGGAGCCAGCCGGCCATTCCCAGCCACAGTCCCCCAAACACAAACAACGGCACTCTTCCCTGGAAAACAAAACTCGCCTGCCAACTTTTTGATGGCAGATTGCAGGAGCCACTTGGTACTATCAAATCAGCCCAACTTGGCACTGGTGCCACCATGGGTCTGGTCACCATCCTGCCTATCGTAGCTTTTCAGGAGCCAGCCGGTCACTCCCAGCCATAGGCCCCCAGACACAAACCTCGGCCCGTTTCCCTGGCAAACAAAATTAAGCTGCCCCGCTTCTGGATGGCAGATTGCAGGAGCTATTTAGTACTATCAAACCAGCCCAACCTGGCACTGGTGCCACCTTGGCTCTGGGAACCATCCTGCCTATTGTGGATTTTCAGGGGTCAGCCGGCCACTCTCAGCCATATGCCCTCAATCACAAGCCACGGCTCTTTTCTCTGGCAAACAAAACTCAACTGCCCCTCTTCTGGATGGCAAATTGCAGGACGCACTTGGTACTACAAAAACAGCACAACTTGGCCTTGGGTCTGGGAACCATCCTGCGTATCGAGGATTTTAAGGAGCCAGCCGGCCACTCCCAGCCATATGCCCCCAAAAACAAACCACGGCCCTTTTCTCTGGCAAACAAAACTCAGCTGCCCCGCTTCTGGATGGGAGATTGCAGGAGGCGCTTGACTCTGTCAAACCAGCCCGTCTTGGCACTGGCGCCACCTTGGGTCTGGGAACCATGTTGCGTATCATAGAATTTCAGGAGCCAGCCGGCCACTGCCAGCCACAGGACCCAAACATATACCACAGCCCTTTTCTCTGGCAAGCAAAACTCAGCTGCCCCGCTTTTAGATGGCAGATTGCAGGAGCCACTTGGTACTATCAAACCAGCCCAACTTGGCACTGGTGCCACCATGGGTCTGGTCACCATCCTGCCTATCGTAGCTTTTCACGACCGAGCCGGTCAGTCCCAGCCATCGGCCTCCAGACACAAACCACGGCCAATTTCCTTGGCAAAAAAAAGTAAGCTGCCCCGCTTCTGGATGGCAGATTGCAGGAGCCACTTGGTACTATCAAACCAGCCCAACTTGGCATTGCTGCAACCATGGGTCTGGTAGCCATCCTGCCTATCGTAGCTTTTCATGAGCCAGCCGGCCACTCCCAGCCACAGGCCCCCAAACAAAAACAATGGCGCTTTTCCCTGGAAAACAGAACTCGCCTGCCAACTTTTTGATGGCAGATTGCAGGACCCGCTTGGTACTATCAAACCAGCCCAACTTGGCACTGGTGCCACCATGGGTCTGGTCACCATCCTGCCTATCGTAGCTTTTCAGGAGCCAGCCGGTCACTCCCAGCCATAGGCCCCCAGACACAAACCACGGCCCGTTTCCTTGGCAAACAAAAGTAAGCTGCCCCGCTTCTGGATGGCAGATTGCAGGAGCCACTTTGCACCATCAAACCAGTTCGACTTGGAACTGTTGCCACCTCTGGTCTGGGAACCATCCTGCGTATCGTGGATTCTAAGGAGCCAGCCGGCCACTCCCAGCCACAGGCCCCCAAACACAAACAACGGCGCTTTTCCCTGGAAACAAAACCGGCCTGCCAACTTCTTGATGGCAGATTGCAGGAGCCACTTCGTACTATCAAATCAGCCCAACTTGGCACTGGTGCCACCATGGGTCTGGTCACCATCCTGCCTATCGTAGCTTTTCAGGAGCCAGCCGGCCACTCTCAGCCATATGCCCTCAGACACAAACCACGGCCCTTTTCTCTGGCAAACAAATCTCAGCTGCCCCGCTTCTGGATGGCAGATTGCAGGAGGCACTTGGTACTATCAAACCAGCCCGACTTGGCACTGGTGCCACCTTGGGTCTGTGAACCATCCTGCGTATTGTGGATTGACAGGAGCCAGCCGACCACTCTCGGCCACAGACCCCAATCAAAAACAACGGCCCGATTCACAGGCAAAAAAAACTCAGCTGCCCCACTTCTGGATGGGAGATTGCAGGAGGCGCTTGACTCTGTCAAACCAGCCCTACTTGGCACTGGTGCCACCTTGGGTCTGGGAACCATGCTGCGTATCATGGAATTTCAGGAGCCAGCCGGCCACTCCCAGCCACAGGCCCCCAAACAAAAACAACGGCGCTTTTCCCTGGAAAACAAAACTCGCCTGCCAACTTTTAGATGGCAGATTGCAGGGGCCACTTGGTACTATCAAACCAGCCCAGCTTGCCACGGGTGCCACCATGGGTCTGGTCACCATCCTGCCTATCGTAGCTTTTCACGACCGAGCCGGTCACTCCCAGCCATATGCCCCCAGACACAAACCATGGCCCGTTTCCTTGGCAAACAAAAGTAAGCTGCCCCGCTTCTGGATGGCATATTGCAGGAGCCACTTTGTGGTATCAAACCAGCCCAACTTAGAACTGGTGCCACCACTGGTCTGGGAACCATCCTGCGTATCGTGGATTCAAAGGAGCCAGCCGGCCACTACCAGCCACAGGCCCCCAAACAAAAACAACGGCACTCTTCCCTGGAAAACAAAACTGGCCTGCCAACTTTTTGATGGCAGATTACAGGAGCCAGTTTGCACCATCAAACTAGCCCGACTTGGCACTGGTGCCACCTCTGGTCTGGGAACCATGCTGCGTATCGTGGATTCTAATTAGCCAGCCGGCCACTCCCAGCCAGAGGCCCCCAAACACAAACAACGGTGCTTTTCCCTGGAAAACAATACTCGCCTGCCAACATTTTGATGGCAGATTGCAGGAACCACTTGGTACTATCAAACCAGCCCAACTTGGCACTGGTGCCACCATGGGTCTGGTAACCATCCTGCCTATCGCAGCTTCTCAGGAGCCAGCCGGTCACTCCCAGCCATAGGCCCCAGATACAAAGCTCTGCCCGTTCCCCTGGTAAACAAAACTCAGCTGCCCCGCTTCAGGATGGCAGATTGCAGGACGCACTTGGTACTATCAAACCAGCCTACCTTGGCAATGGTGCAACCTTGGGTCTGGGAACCATCCTGCGTATCGTGGATTCTAAGGAGCCAGCCGGCCATTCCCAGCCACAGTCCCCCAAACACAAACAACGGCACTCTTCCCTGGAAAACAAAACTCGCCTGCCAACTTTTTGATGGCAGATTGCAGGAGCCACTTGGTACTATCAAATCAGCCCAACTTGGCACTGGTGCCACCATGGGTCTGGTCACCATCCTGCCTATCGTAGCTTTTCAGGAGCCAGCCGGTCACTCCCAGCCATAGGCCCCCAGACACAAACCTCGGCCCGTTTCCCTGGCAAAGAAAATTAAGTTGCCCCGCTTCTGGATGGCAGATTGCAGGAGCTATTTAGTACTATCAAACCAGCCCAACCTGGCACTGGTGCCACCTTGGCTCTGGGAACCATCCTGCCTATTGTGGATTTTCAGGGGTCAGCCGGCCACTCTCAGCCATATGCCCTCAATCACAAGCCACGGCTCTTTTCTCTGGCAAACAAAACTCAACTGCCCCTCTTCTGGATGGCAAATTGCAGGACGCACTTGGTACTACAAAAACAGCACAACTTGGCCTTGGGTCTGGGAACCATCCTGCGTATCGAGGATTTTAAGGAGCCAGCCGGCCACTCCCAGCCATATGCCCCCAAAAACAAACCACGGCCCTTTTCTCTGGCAAACAAAACTCAGCTGCCCCGCTTCTGGATGGGAGATTGCAGGAGGCGCTTGACTCTGTCAAACCAGCCCGTCTTGGCACTGGCGCCACCTTGGGTCTGGGAACCATGTTGCGTATCATAGAATTTCAGGAGCCAGCCGGCCACTGCCAGCCACAGGACCCAAACATATACCACAGCCCTTTTCTCTGGCAAGCAAAACTCAGCTGCCCCGCTTTTAGATGGCAGATTGCAGGAGCCACTTGGTACTATCAAACCAGCCCAACTTGGCACTGGTGCCACCATGGGTCTGGTCACCATCCTGCCTATCGTAGCTTTTCACGACCGAGCCGGTCAGTCCCAGCCATCGGCCTCCAGACACAAACCACGGCCAATTTCCTTGGCAAAAAAAAGTAAGCTGCCCCGCTTCTGGATGGCAGATTGCAGGAGCCACTTGGTACTATCAAACCAGCCCAACTTGGCATTGCTGCAACCATGGGTCTGGTAGCCATCCTGCCTATCGTAGCTTTTCATGAGCCAGCCGGCCACTCCCAGCCACAGGCCCCCAAACAAAAACAATGGCGCTTTTCCCTGGAAAACAGAACTCGCCTGCCAACTTTTTGATGGCAGATTGCAGGACCCGCTTGGTACTATCAAACCAGCCCAACTTGGCACTGGTGCCACCATGGGTCTGGTCACCATCCTGCCTATCGTAGCTTTTCAGGAGCCAGCCGGTCACTCCCAGCCATAGGCCCCCAGACACAAACCACGGCCCGTTTCCTTGGCAAACAAAAGTAAGCTGCCCCGCTTCTGGATGGCAGATTGCAGGAGCCACTTTGCACCATCAAACCAGTTCGACTTGGAACTGTTGCCACCTCTGGTCTGGGAACCATCCTGCGTATCGTGGATTCTAAGGAGCCAGCCGGCCACTCCCAGCCACAGGCCCCCAAACACAAACAACGGCGCTTTTCCCTGGAAACAAAACTGGCCTGCCAACTTCTTGATGGCAGATTGCAGGAGCCACTTCGTACTATCAAATCAGCCCAACTTGGCACTGGTGCCACCATGGGTCTGGTCACCATCCTGCCTATCGTAGCTTTTCAGGAGCCAGCCGGTCACTCCCAGCCATAGGCCCCCAGAAGAAACCTCGGCCCGTGTCCCTAGCAAACAAAAGTAAGCTACCCCGCTTCTGGATGGCAGATTGCAGGAGCCACTTTGCACCATCAAACTAGCCCGACTTGGCACTGGTGCCACCTCTGGTCTGGGAACCATCCTGCGTATCATGGATTCTAAGGAGCCAGCCGGCCACTCCCAGCCACAAGCCCCCAAACACAAACAACGGCGCTTTTCCCTGGAAAACAAAACTCGCCTGCCAACTTTTTGATGGCAGACTGCAGGAGCCGCTTGGTACTATCAAATCAGCCCAACTTGGCACTGGTGCCACCATGAGTCTGGTAACCATCCTGCCTATCGTAGCTTTTCAGGAGCCAGCCGGTCACTCCCAGCCATAGGCCCCCAGACACAAACCACGGCCCGTTTCCCTGGCAAACAAAAGTAAGCTGCCCCGCTTCTGGATGGCAGATTGCACGAGCTATTTAGTACTATCAAACCAGCCCAACTTTGCACTGGTGCCACATTGGCTCTGGGAACCATCCTGCCTATTGTGGATTTTCAGGGGACAGCCGGCCACTCTCAGCCATATGCCTTCAAACACAAACCACGGCCCTTTTCTCTGGCAAACAAAAGTAAGCTACCCCGCTTCTGGATGGCAGATTGCAGGAGGCACTTGGTACTATCAAACCAGCCCGACTTGGCACTGGTGCCACCTTGGGTCTGTGAACCATCCTGCGTATTGTGTATTGACAGGAGCCAGCCGACCACTCTCGGCCACGGGCCTCAATCAAAAACAACGGCCCGATTCACAGGCGAAAAAAAACTCAGCTGCCCCACTTCTGGATGGGAGATTGCAGGAGGCGCTTGACTCTGTCAAACCAGCCCTACTTGGCACTGGTGCCACCTCTGGTCTGGGAACCATCCTGCGTGTCATGGAATTTCAGGAGCCAGCTGGCCACTCCCAACCACAGGCCCCCAAACACAAACAACGGTGCTTTTCCCTGGAAAACAGAACTCGCCTGCCAACTTTTTGATGGCAGATTGCAGGAGCCACTTGGTACTATCAAACCAGCCCAACTTGGCACGGGTGCCACCATGGGTCTGGTCACCATCCTGCCTATCGTAGTTTTTCACGACCGATCCGGTCACTCCCAGCCATAGGCCCCCAGACACAAACCACGGCCCGTTTCCTTGGCAAACAAAAGTAAGCTGCCCCGCTTCTGGATGGCAGATTGCAGGAGCCACTTTGTGGTATCAAACAAGCCCAACTTAGTACTGGTGCCACCACTGGTCTGGGAACCATCCTGCGTATCGTTGATTCAAAGGAGCCAGCCGACCACTCCCAGCCACAGGCCCCCAAACAAAAACAACGGCACTCTTCCCTGGAAAACAAAACTCGCCTGCCAACATTTTGAAGGCAGATTGCAGGAGCCACTTTGCACCATCAAACTAGCCCGACTTGGCACTGGTGCCACCTCTGGTCTGGGAACCATCCTGCGTATCGTGGATTCAAATTAGCCAGCCGGCCACTCCCGGCCAGAGGCCCCCAAACACAAACAACGGCGCTTTTCCCTGGAAAACAAAACTCGCCTGCCAACTTTTTGATGGCAGATTGCAGGAACCACTTGGTACTATCAAATCAGCCCAACTTGGCACTGGTTCCACCATGGGTCTGGTAACCATCCTGCCTATCGTAGCTTTTCAGGAGCCAGCCGGTCACTCCCAGCCATAGGCCCCAGACACAAAGCTCTGCCCATTTCCCTGGCAAACAAAAGTAAGCTGCCCCACTTCTGGATGGCAGATTGCAGGACGCACTTGGTACTATCAAACCAGCCTACCTTGGCAATGGTGCAACCTTGGGTCTGGGAACCATCCTGCGCATCGTGGATTCTAAGGAGCCAGCCGGCCATTCCCGGCCACAGGCCCCCAAACACAAACAACGGCACTCTTCCGTGGAAAACAAAACTCGCCTGCCAACTTTTTGATGGCAGATTGCAGGAGCCACTTAGTACTATCAAATCAGCCCAACTTGGCACTGGTGCCACCATGGGTCTGGTCACCATCCTGCCTATCGTAGCTTTTCAGGAGCCAGCCGGTCACTCCCAGCCATAGGCCCCCAGACAAAAACCTCGGCCCGTTTCCCTGGCAAACAAAAGTAAGCTGCCCCGCTTCTGGATGGCAGATTGCAGGAGCCGCTTGGTACTATCAAACCAGCCCAACTTGGCACTGGTGCCACCTCAGGTCTGGGAACCATCCTGCGTATCGTGGATTCTAAGGAGCCAGCCGGCCACTCCCTGCCACAGGCCCCCAAATACAAACAACGGCGCTCTTCTCTGGCAAACAAAACTCGCCTGCCAACTTTTTGATGGCAGATTGCAGGAGCCACTTGGTACTATCAAACCAGCCCAACTTGGCACTGGTGCCACCATGGGTCTGGTAACCATCCTGCCTATCGTAGCTTTTCAGGAGCCAGCCGGTCACTCCCAGCCATAGGCCCCCAGACAAAAACCTCGGCCCGTTTCCCTGGCAAACAAAATTAAGCTGCCCCGCTTCTGGATGGCAGATTGCAGGAGCTATTTAGTACTATCAAACCAGCCCAACCTGGCACTGGTGCCACTTTGGCTCTGGGAACCATCCTGCCTATTGTGGATTTTCAGGGGTCAGCCGGCCACTCTCAGCCATATGCCCTCAAACACAAACCACGGCGCTTTTCTCTGGCAAACAAAACTCAACTGCCCCTCTTCTGGATGGCAAATTTCAGGACGCACTTGGTACTACAAAAACAGCCCAACTTGGCCTTGGGTCTGGTCACCATCCTGCGTATCGAGGATTTTAAGGAGCCAGCCGGCCACTCCCAGCCATATGCCCCCAAAAACAAACCACGGCCCATTTCTCTGGCAAACAAAAATCCGCTGCCCCGCTTCTGGATGGCAGATTGCAGGAGCCACTTGGTACTATCATACCAGCCCGACTTGGCACTGGTGCCACCTTGGGTCTGTGAACCATCCTGCGTATTGTGGATTGTCAGGAGCCAGCCGACCACTCTCGGCCACAGACCCCAATCAAAAACAACAGCCCGATTCACAGGCAAAAAAAACTCAGCTGCCCCACTTCTGGATGGGAGATTGCAGGAGGCGCTTGACTCTGTCAAACCAGCCCTACTTGGCACTGGTGCCACCTTGGGTCTGGGAACCATGCTGCGCATCATGGAATTTCAGGAGCCAGCCGGCCACTGCCAGCCACAGGACCCAAACATATACCACAGCCCTTTTCTCTGGCAAGCAAAACTCAACGGCCCCGCTTTTAGATGGCAGATTGCAGGAGCCGCTTGGTACTATCAAATCAGCCCAACTTGGCACTGGTGCCACCATGGGTCTGGTAACCATCCTGCCTATCGTAGCTTTTCAGGAGCCAGCCGGTCACTCCCAGCCATAGGCCCCCAGACACAAACCTCGGCCCGTTTCCCTGGCAAAAAAAAGTAAGCTGCCCCGATTCTGGATGGCAGATTGCAGGAGCCACTTGGTACTATCAAACCAGCCCGACTTGGAACTGGTGCCACCTCTGGTCTGGGAACCATCCTGCCTATCGTGGATTTTCAGGGGTCAGCCGGCCAGTCTCAGCCATATGCCCTCAAACACAAACCACGGCGCTTTTCTCTGGCAAACAAAACACAACTGCCCCTCTTCTGGATGGCAAATTGCAGGACGCACTTGGTACTACAAAAACAGCACAACTTGGCACTGGTGCCACCTTGGGTCTGGTCACCATCCTGCGTATCGTGCATTTTAAGAGCCAGCCGGCCACTCCCAGCCATATGCCCCCAAAAAGAAACCACGGCCCTTTTCTCTGGCAAACAAAAATCCGCTGCCCCGCTTCTGGATGGCAGATTGCAGGAGCCACTTGGTACTATCAAACCAGCCCGACTTGGCACTGGTGCCACCTTGGGTCTGTGAACCATCCTGCGTATTGTGGATTGACAGGAGCCAGCCGACCACTCTCGGCCACAGACCCCAATCAAAAACAACGGCCCGATTCACAGGCAAAAAAAACTCAGCTGCCCCACTTTTGGATGGGAGATTGCAGGAGGCGCGTGACTCTGTCAAACCAGCCCTACTTGGCACTGGTGCCACCTTGGGTCTGGGAACCATGCTGCGTATCATGGAATTTCAGGAGCCAGCCGGCCACTGCCAGCCACAGGACCCAAACACATACCACAGCCCTTTTCTCTGGCAAGCAAAACTCAGCTACCCCGCTTTTAGATGGCAGATTGCAGCAGCCACTTGGTACTATCAAACCAGCCCAACTTGGCACTGGTGCCACCATGGGTCTGGTAACCATCCTGCCTATCGTAGCTTTTCACGACTGAGACGGTCAGTCCCAGCCATAGGCCCCCAGACACAAACCACGGCCCGTATCCTTGACAAAAGAAAGTAAGCTGCCCCGCTTCTGGATGGCAGATTGCAGGACGCACATGGTAGTATCAAACCAGCCCATCTTGGCACTGGTGGCAGCTTGGGTCTGGGAACCATCCTGCGTATCCTGGGTTCTAAGGAGCCAGCCGGCCACTCCCAGCCACAGGCCCCCAAACACAAACAACGGCGCTTTTCCCTGGAAAACAAAACTGGCCTGCCAACTTTTTGATGGCAGATTGCAGGAGCCACTTGGTACTATCAAATCAGCCAAACTTGGCACTGGTGCCACCATGAGTCTGGTAACCATCCTACCTATCGTAGCTTTTCAGGAGCCAGCCGGTCACTCCCAGCCATAGGCCCCCAGACACAAACCTCGGCCCGTTTCCCTGGCAAACAAAAGTAAGCTACCCCGCTTCTGGATGGCAGATTGCAGGAGCCACTTGGTACTATCAAACCAGCCCGACTTGGAACTGGTGCCACCTCTGGTCTGGGAACCATCCTGCGTATCGTGGATTCTAAGGAGACAGCTGGCCACTCCCAGCCACAGGCCCCCAAACACAAACAACGGCGCTTTTCCCTGGAAAACAGAACTCGCCTGCCAACTTCTTGATGGCAGATTGCAGGAGCCACTTGGTACTATCAAATCAGCCCAACTTGGCACTGGTTCCACCATGGGTCTGGTCACCATCCTGCCTATCGTAGCTTTTCAGGAGCCAGCCAGTCACTCACAGCCATAGGCCCCCAGACAAAAACCTCAGCCCGTTTCCCTGGCAAACAAAAGTAAGCTGCCCCGCTTCTGGATGGCAGATTGCAGGAGCCACTTTGCACCATCAAACTAGCCCGACAGGTTACTGGTGCCACCTCTGGTTTGGGAACCATCAAGCGTATCGTGGATTCTGATTAGCCAGTCGGCCACTCCCAACCACAGGCCCCCAAACACAAACAACGGCGCTTTTCCCTGGAAAACAAAACTCGCCTGCCAACTTTTTGATGGCAGATTGCAGGAGCCACTTGGTACTATCAAACCAGCCCAACTTGGCACTGGTGCCACCATGGGTCTGGTCACCATCCTGCCTATCGTAGCTTTTCAGGAGCCAGCCGGTCACTCCCAGCCATAGGCCCCCAGACACAAACCACGGCCCGTTTCCCTGGCAAACAAAAGTAAGCTGCCCCGCTTCTGGATGGCAGATTGCAGGAGCCACTTTGCACCATCAAACTAGCCCGACTTGGCACTGGTGCCACGTCTGGTCTGGGAACCATGCTGCGTATCGTGGATTCTAATTAGCCAGCCGGCCACTCCCAGCCAAAGGCCCCCAAATACAAACAACGGCGCTTTTCCCTGGAAAACAAAACTCGCCTGCCAACTTTTTCATGTCAGATTGCAGGAGCCATTTTGCACCATCAAACTAGCCCGACTTGGCACTGGTGCCACCTCTGGTCTGGGAACCATCCTGCGTATCGTGGATTCTAATTAGCCAGCCGGCCACTCCCAGCCACAGGCCCCCAAACACAAACAACTGTGCTTTTCCCTAGAAAACAAAACTCGCCTGCCAACTTTTTGATGGTAATTGCAGGAGCCACTTTGCACCATCAAACTAGCCCGACTTGGCACTGATGCCACCTCTGGTCTGGGAACCATCCTGCCTATCGTAGCTTTTCAGGAGCCAGCCGGTCACTCCCAGCCATACGCCCCCAGACACAAACCTCGGCTCGTTTCCCTGGCAAACAAAATTAAGCTGCCCCGCTTCTGGATGGCAGATTGCAGGAGCTATTTAGTACTATCAAACCAGCCCGACTTGGCACTGGTGCCACCGTGGCTCTGGGAACCATCCTGCCTATTGTGGATTTTCAGGGGTCAGCCGGCCACTCTCAGCCATATGCCCTCAGACACAAACCACGGCCCTTTTCTCTGGCAAACAAAACTCAACTGCCCCTCTTCTGGATGGCAAATTGCAGGACGCACTTGGTACTACAAAAACAGCCCAACTTGGCACTGGTGCCACCTTGGTTCTGGTCACCATCCTGCGTATCGGGCATTTTCAGGGCTCAGCCGGCCACTCCCAGCCATATGCCCCCAAAAACAAACCACGGCCCTTTCTTCTGGCAAACAAAACTCAGCTGCCCCGCTTCTGGATGGCAGATTGCAGGAGCCACTTGGTACTATCAAACCAGCCCAACCTGGCACTGGTGCCTCCTTGGCTCTGGGAAACATCCTGCCTATTGTGGATTTTCAGGGGTCAGCCGGCCACTCTCAGCCATATGCCCTCAAACACAAACCACGGCGCTTTTCTCTGGCAAACAAAACTCAACTGCCCCTCTTCTAGATGGCAAATTGCAGGACGCACTTGGTACTACAAAAACAGCCCAACTTGGCCTTGGGTCTGGTCAGCATCCTGCGTATCGAGGATTTTAAGGAGCCAGCCGGCCACTCCCAGCCATATGCCCCCAAAAACAAACCACGGCCCTTTCTTCTGGCAAACAAAACTCAGCTGCCCCGCTTCTGGATGGCAGATTGCAGGAGCCACTTGGTACTATCAAACCAGCCCAACTTGGCACTGGTGCCACCATGGGTCTGGTCACCATCCTGCCTATCGTAGCTTTTCAGGAGCCAGCCGGTCACTCCCAGCCATAGGCCCCCAGACACAAACCACGGCCCGTTTCCCTGGCAAACAAAAGTAAGCTACCCCGCTTCTGGATGGCAGAATGCAGGAGCCACTTTGCACCATCAAACTAGCCCGACTTGGCACTGGTGCCACCTCTGGTCTGGGAACCATCCTGCGTATCGTGGATTCTAATTAGCCAGCCGGCCACTCCCAGCCACAGGCCCCCAAATACAAACAACGGCACTTTTCCCTGGAAAACAAAACTCGCCTGCCAACTTTTTCATGTCAGATTGCAGGAGCCATTTTGCACCATCAAACTAGACCGACTTGGCACTGGTGCCACCTCTGGTCTGGGAACCATCCTGCGTATCGTGGATTCTAATTAGCCAGCCGGCCACTCCCAGCCACAGGCCCCCAAACACAAACAACGGCGCTTTTCCCTGGAAAACAAAACTCGCCTGCCAACTTTTTGATGGTAATTGCAGGAGCCACTTTGCACCATCAAACTAGCCCGACTTGGCACTGAAGCCACCTCTGGTCTGGGAACCATCCTGCCTATCGTAGCTTTTCAAGAGCCAGCCGGTCACTCCCAGCCATACGCCCCCAGACACAAACCTCGGCTCGTTTCCCTGGCAAACAAAATTAAGCTGCCCCGCTTCTGGATGGCAAATTGCAGGACGCACTTGGTACTACAAAAACAGCACAACTTGGCACTGGTGCCACCTTGGTTCTGGTCACCATCCTGCGTATCGGGCATTTTCAGGGCTCAGCCGGCCACTCCCAGCCATATGCCCCCAAAAACAAACCACGGACCTTTCTTCTGGCAAACAAAACTCAGCTGCCCCGCTTCTGGATGGCAGATTGCAGGAGCCACTTGGTACTATCAAACCAGCCCAACCTGGCACTGGTGCCTCCTTGGCTCTGGGAACCATCCTGCCTATTGTGGATTTTCAGGGGTCAGCCGGCCACTCTCAGCCATATGCCCTCAAACACAAACCACGGCGCTTTTCTCTGGCAAACAAAACTCAACTGCCCCTCTTCTGGATGGCAAATTGCAGGACACACTTGGTACTACAAAAACAGCACAACTTGGCACTGGGTCTGGTCACCATCCTGCGTATTGTGGATTGTCAGGAGCCAGCCGACCACTCTCGGCCACAGACCCCAATCAAAAACAACGGCCCCATTCACAGGCAAAAAAAACTCAGCTGCCCCACTTTTGGATGGGAGATTGCAGGAGGCGCTTGACTCTGTCAAACCACCCCTACTTGGCACTGGTGCCACCTTGGGTCTGGGAACCATGCTGCGTATCATGGAATTTCAGGAGCCAGCCGGCCACTGCCAGCCACAGGACCCAAACATATACCACAGCCCTTTTCTCTGGCAAGTAAACTCAGCGGCCCCGCTTTTAGATGGCAGATTGCAGGAGCCGCTTGGTACTATCAAATCAGCCCAACTTGGCACTGGTGCCACCATGGGTCTGGTAACCATCCTGCCTATCGTAGCTTTTCAGGAGCCAGCCGGTCACTCCCAGCCATAGGCCCCCAGACACAAACCTCGGCCCGTTTCCCTGGCAAACAAAATTAAGCTGCCCCGCTTCTGGATGGCAGATTGCAGGAGCCACTTGGTACTATCAAACCAGCCCAACTTGGAAGTGGTGCCACCTCTGGTCTGGGAACCATCCTGCCTATCGTGGATTTTCAGGGGTCAGCCGGCCAGTCTCAGCCATATGCCCTCAAACACAAACCACGGCGCTTTTCTCTGGCAAACAAAACACAACTGCCCCTCTTCTGGATGGCAAATTGCAGGACGCACTTGGTACTACAAAAACAGCACAACTTGGCACTGGTGCCACCTTGGGTCTGGTCACCATCCTGCGTATCGAGCATTTTAAGGAGCCAGCCGGCCACTCCCAGCCATATGCCCCCAAAAAGAAACCACGGCCCTTTTCTCTGGCAAACAAAAATCCGCTGCCCCGCTTCTGGATGGCAGATTGCAGGAGCCACTTGGTACTATCAAACCAGCCCGACTTGGCACTGGTGCCACCTTGGGTCTGTGAACCATCCTGCGTATTGTGGATTGACAGGAGCCAGCCGACCACTCTCGGCCACAGACCCCAATCAAAAACAACGGCCCGATCCACAGGCAAAAAAAACTCAGCTGCCCCACTTCTGGATGGGAGATTGCAGGAGGCGCTTGACTCTGTCAAACCAGCCCTACTTGGCACTGGTGCCACCTTGGGTCTGGGAACCATGCTGCGTATCATGGAATTTCAGGAGCCAGCCGGCCACTGCCAGCCACAGGACCCAAACACATACCACAGCCCTTTTCTCTGGCAAGCAAAACTCAGCTACCCCGCTTTTAGATGGCAGATTGCAGCAGCCACTTGGTACTATCAAACCAGCCCAACTTGGCACTGGTGCCACCATGGGTCTGGTAACCATCCTGCCTATCGTAGCTTTTCATGACCGAGCCGGTCAGTCCCAGCCATAGGCCCCCAGACACAAACCACGGCCCGTTTCCTTGACAAAAGAAAGTAAGCTGCCCCGCTTCTAGATGGCAGATTGCAGGACGCACTTGGTAGTATCAAACCAGCCCAACTTGGCACTGGTGCCAGCTTGGGTCTGGGAACCATCCTGCGTATCCTGGGTTCTAAGGAGCCAGCCGGCCACTCCCAGCCACAGGCCCCCAAACACAAACAACGGCGCTTTTCCCTGGAAAACAAAACTCGCCTGCCAACATTTTGATGGCAGATTGCAGGACCCGCTTGGTACTATCAAATCAGCCAAACTTGGCACTGGTGCCACCATGAGTCTGGCAACGATCCTACCTATCGTAGATTTTCAGGAGCCAGCCGGTCACTCCCAGCCATAGGCCCCCAGACACAAACCTCGGCCCGTTTCCCTGGCAAACAAAAGTATGCTACCCCGCTTCTGGATGGCAGATTGCAGGAGCCACTTGGCACTATCAAACCAGCCCGACTTGGAACTGGTGCCACCTCTGGTCTGGGAACCATCCAGCGTATCATGGATTCTAAGGAGACAGCCGGCCACTCCCAGCCACAGGCCCCCAAACACAAACAACGGCGCTTTTCCCTGGAAAACAGAACTCGCGTGCCAACTTTTTGATGGCAGATTGCAGGAGCCACTTGGTACTATCAAATCAGCCCAACTTGGCACTGGTTCCACCATGGGTCTGGTCACCATCCTGCTATCGTAGGTTTTCAGGAGCCAGCCAGTCACTCACAGCCATAGGGCCCCAGACAAAAACCTCAGCCCGTTTCCCTGGCAAACAAAAGTAAGCTGCCCCGCTTCTGGATGGCAGATTGCAGGAGCCACTTTGCACCATCAAACTAGCCCGACAGGTAACTGGTGCCACCTCTGGTTTGGGAACCATCCTGCGTATCGTGGATTCTGATTAGCCAGCCGGACACTCCCAGCCACAGGCCCCCAAACACAAACAACGGCGCTTTTCCCTGGAAAACAAAACTCGCCTGCCAACTTTTTGATGGCAGATTGCAGGAGCCACTTGGTACTATCAAACCAGCCCAACTTGGCACTGGTGCCACCATGGGTCTGGTCACCATCCTGCCTATCGTAGCTTTTCAGGAGCCAGCCGGTCACTCCCAGCCATAGGCCCCCTGACACAAACCTCGGCCCGTTTCCCTGGCAAACAAAAGTAAGCTACCCCGCTTCTGGAAGGCAGATTGCAGGAGCCACTTTGCACCATCAAACTAGCCCGACTTGGCACTGGTGCCACGTCTGGTCTGGGAACCATGCTGCGTATCGTGGATTCTAATTAGCCAGCCGGCCACTCCCAGCCAAAGGCCCCAAAAAAAAACAACGGCGCTTTTCCCTGGAATACAAAACTCGCCTGCCAACTTTTTCATTGCAGATTGCAGGAGCCATTTTGCACCATCAAACTAGCCCGACTTGGCACTGGTGCCACCTCTGGTCTGGGAACCATCCTGCGTATCGTGGATTCTAATTAGCCAGCCGGCCACTCCCAGCCACAGGCCCCCAAACACAAACAACGGCGCTTTTCCCTGGAAAACAAAACTCGCCTGCCAACTTTTTGATGGTAATTGCAGGAGCCACTTTGCACCATCAAACTAGCCCGACTTGGCACTGAAGCCACCTCTGGTCTGGGAACCATCCTGCCTATCGTAGCTTTTAAGGAGCCAGCCGGTCACTCCCAGCCATACGCCCCCAGACACAAACCTCGGCTCGTTTCCCTGGCAAACAAAACTCAACTGCCCCTCTTCTGGATGGCAAATTGCAGGACGCACTTGGTACTACAAAAACAGCACAACTTGGCACTGGTACCACCTTGGTTCTGGTCACCATCCTGTGTATCGGGCATTTTAAGGAGCCAGCCGGCCACTCCCAGCCATATGCCCCCAAAAACAAACCACGGCCCTTTCTTCTGGCAAACAAAACTCAGCTGCCCCGCTTCTGGATGGCAGATTGCAGGAGCCACTTGGTACTATCAAACCAGCCCGACTTGGCACTGGTGCCACCTTGGGTCTGTGAACCATCCTGCGTATTGTGGATTGTCAGGAGCCAGCCGACCACTCTCGGCCACAGACCCCAATCAAAAACAACGGCCCCATTCACAGGCAAAAAAAACTCAGCTGCCCCACTTCTGGATGGGAGATTGCAGGAGGCGCTTGATGCTGTCAAACCAGCCCGACTTGGCACTGGTGCCACTTTGGGTCTGGGAACGATGCTGCGTATCATGGAATTTCCGGAGCCAGCCGGCCACTGCCAGCCACAGGACCCAAACACATACCACAGCCCTTTTCCCTGGCAAGGAAAACTCAGCTGCCCCGCTTTTGGATGGCAGATTGCAGGAGCCACTTGGTACTATCAAACCAGCCCAACGTGGCACTGGTGCCACCTTGGTTCTGGTCAGCATCCTGCCTATCGTAGCTTTTCAGGGGCCAGCCGGTCACTCCCAGCCATAGGCCCCCAGCCGCAATCCTCGGCCCGTTTCCCTTGCAAACAAAAGTAAGCTGCCCCGCTTCTGGATGGCAGATTGCAGGACGCACTTGGTACTATGAAACCAGCCCATCTTGGCACTGGTGCCACCACTGGTCTCGGAACCATCCTGCCTAGCGTGGATTCTAAGGAGACAGCCGGCCACTGCCAGCCACAGGACCCCAAACACAAACAACGGCGCTTTTCCCTGGAAAACAAAACTCGCCTGCCAACTTTTTGATGGCAGATTGCAGGAGCCACTTGGTACTATCAAACCAGCCCAACTTGGCACTGGTGCCACCATGGGTCTGGGAACCATCCTGCCTATCGTAGCTTTTCACGACCGAGCCGGTCACTCCCAGCCATAGGCCCCCAGACACAAACCACGGCCCGTTTCCTTGGCAAAAAAAAGTAAGCTTCCCCGCTTCTGGATAGCAGATTGCAGGAGCAACTTGGTACTATCAAACCAGCCCAACTTGGCACTGGTGCCACCATGGGTCTGGTAACCATCCTGCCTATCGTAGCTTTTCACGACCGAGCCGGTCACTCCGAGCCATAGGCCCCCTGACACAAACCACGGCCCGTTTCCTTGGCAAACAAAAGTAAGCTGCCCCGCTTCTGGATGGCAGATTGCAGGAGCCACTTTGTGGTATCAAACCAGCCCAACTTAGAACTGGTGCCACCACTGGTCTCGGAACCATCCTGCGTATCGTGGATTCTAAGGAGCCAGCCGGCCACTCCCAGCCACAGGCCCCCAAACACAAACAACGGCGCTTTTCCCTGGAAAGCAAAACTCGCCTGCCAACTTTTGGTGGCAGATTGCAGGAACCACTTGGTACTATCACACCAGCCCAACTTGGCACTGGTTCCACCATGGGTCTGGTAACCATCCTGCCTATCGTAGCTTTTCAGGAGCCAGCCGGTCACTCCCAGCCACAGGCCCCCAAACAAAAACCTCAGCCCGTTTCCCTGGCAAACAAAAGTAAGCTACCCCGCTCCTGGATGGCAGATTGCAGGAGCCACTTTGCACCATCAAACTAGCCCGACTTGGCACTGGTGCCACCTCTGGTCTAGGAACCATCCTGCCTATTGTGGATTTTCAGGGGTCAGCCGGCCACTCTCAGCCATATGCCCTCAAACACAAACCACGGCCCTTTTCTCTGGCAAACAAAACTCAACTGCCCCTCTCCTGTATGGCAAATTGCAGGACGCACTTGGTACTACAAAAACAGCACAACTTGGCACTGGTGCCACCTTGGGTCTGGTCACCATCCTGCGTATCGAGCATTTTAAGGAGCCAGCCGGCCACTCCCAGCCATATGCCCCCAAAAACAAACCACGGCCCTTTCCTCTGGCAAACAAAAATCTGCTGCCCCACTTCTGGATGGCAGATTGCAGGAGCCACTTGGTACTATCAAACCAGCCCGACTTGGCACTGGTGCCACCTTGGGTCTGTGAACCATCCTGCGTATTGTGGATTGTCAGGAGCCAGCCGACCACTCTCGGCCACCGACCCCAATCAAAAACAACGGCCCGATTCACAGGCAAAAAAAACTCAGCTGCCCCACTTCTGGATGGGAGATTGCAGGAGGCGCTTGACTCTGTCAAACCAGCCCTACTTGGCACTGGTGCCACCTTGGGTCTGGGAACCATGCTGCGTATCATGGAATTTCAGGAGCCAGCCGGCCACTGCCAGCCACAGGACCCAAACACATACCACAGCCCTTTTCTCTGGCAAGCAAAACTCAGCTACCCCGCTTTTAGATGGCAGATTGCAGGAGCCACTTGGTACTATCAAACCAGCCCAACTTGGCACTGGTGCCACCATGGGTCTGGTCACCATCCTGCCTATCGTAGCTTTTCAGGAGCCAGCCGGTCACTCCCAGCCATAGGCCCCCAGACACAAACCACGGCCCGTTTCCTTGGCAAACAAAAGTAAGCTGCCCCGCTTCTGGATGGCAGATTGCAGGAGCCACTTTGTGGTATCAAACAAGCCCAACTTAGTACTGGTGCCACCACTGGTCTGGGAACCATCCTGCGTATCGTTGATTCAAAGGAGCCAGCCGGCCACTCCCAGCCACAGGCCCCCAAACAAAAACAACGGCACTCTTCCCTGGAAAACAAAACTCGCCTGCACACTTTTTGATGGCAGATTGCAGGAGCCACTTTGCACCATCAAACTAGCCCGACTTGGCACTGGTGCCACCTCTGGTCTGGGAACCATCCTGCGTATCGTGGATTCTAATTAGCCAGCCGGCCACTCCCGGCCAGAGGCCCCCAAACACAAACAACGGCGCTTTTCCCTGGAAAACAAAACTCGCCTGCCAACTTTTTGATGGCAGATTGCAGGAACCACTTGGTACTATCAAATCAGCCCAACTTGGCACTGGTTCCACCATGGGTCTGGTAACCATCCTGCGTATCGTAGCTTTTCAGGAGCCAGCCGGTCACTCCCAGCCATAGGCCCCAGACACAAAGCTCTGCCCGTTTCCCTGGCAAACAAAAGTAAGCTGCCCCACTTCTGGATGGCAGATTGCAGGACGCACTTGGTACTATCAAACCAGCCTACCTTGGCAATGGTGCAACCTTGGGTCTGGGAACCATCCTGCGTATCGTGGATTCTAAGGAGCCAGCCGGCCATTACCGGCCACAGGCCCCCAAACACAAACAACGGCGCTCTTCTCTGGCAAACAAAACTCGCCTGCCAACTTTTTGACGGCAGATTGCAGGAGCCACTTGGTACTATCAAACCAGCCCAACTTGGCACTGGTGCCACCATGGGTCTGGTAACCATCCTGCCTATCGTAGCTTTTCAGGAGCCAGCCGGTCACTCCCAGCCATAGGCCCCCAGACACAAACCTCGGCCCGTTTCCCTGGCAAACAAAATTAAGCTGCCCCGCTTCTGGATGGCAGATTGCAGGAGCTATTTAGTACTATCAAACCAGCCCAACCTGGCACTGGTGCCACCTCTGGTCTAGGAACCATCCTGCCTATTGTGGATTTTCAGGGGTCAGCCGGCCACTCTCAGCCATATGCCCTCAAACACAAACCACGGCGCTTTTCTCTGGCAAACAAAACTCAACTGCCCCTCTTCTGGATGGCAAATTTCAGGACGCACTTGGTACTACAAAAACAGCCCAACTTGGCCTTGGGTCTGGTCACCATCCTGCGTATCGAGGATTTTAAGGAGCCAGCCGGCCACTCCCAGCCATATGCCCCCAAAAACAAACCACGGCCCTTTTCTCTGGCAAACAAAAATCCGCTGCCCCGCTTCTGGATGGCAGATTGCAGGAGCCACTTGGTACTATCAAACCAGCCCGACTTGGCACTGGTGCCACCTTGGGTCTGTGAACCATCCTGCGTATTGTGGATTGTCAGGAGCCAGCCGACCACTCTCGGCCACAGACACCAATCAAAAACAACGGCCCGATTCACAGGCAAAAAAAACTCAGCTGCCCCACTTCTGGATGGGAGATTGCAGGAGGCGCTTGACTCTGTCAAACCAGCCCTACTTGGCACTGGTGCCACCTTGGGTCTGGGAACCATGCTGCGTATCATGGAATTTCAGGAGCCAGCCGGCCACTGCCAGCCACAGGACCCAAACATATACCACAGCCCTTTTCTCTGGCAAGCAAAACTCAACGGCCCCGCTTTTAGATGGCAGATTGCAGGAGCCGCTTGGTACTATCAAATCAGCCCAACTTGGCACTGGTGCCACCTCTGGTCTGGTAACCATCCTGCCTATCGTAGCTTTTCAGGAGCCAGCCGGTCACTCCCAGCCATAGGCCCCCAGACACAAACCACGGCCCGTTTCCCTGGCAAACAAAAGTAAGCTACCCCGCTTCTGGATGGCAGAATGCAGGAGCCACTTTGCACCATCAAACTAGCCCGACTTGGCACTGGTGCCACCTCTGGTCTGGGAACCATGCTGCGTATCGTGGATTCTAATTAGCCAGCCGGCCACTCCCAGCCAAAGGCCCCCAAATACAAACAACGGCGCTTTTCCCTGGAAAACAAAACTCGCCTGCCAACTTTTTCATGTCAGATTGCAGGAGCCATTTTGCACCATCAAACTAGCCTGACTTGGCATTGGTGCCACCTCTGGTCTGGGAACCATCCTGCGTATCGTGGATTCTAATTAGCCAGCCGGCCACTCCCAGCCACAGGCCCCCAAACACAAACAACGGCGCTTTTCCCTGGAAAACAAAACTCACCTGCCAACTTTTTGATGGTAATTGCAGGAGCCACTTTGCACCATCAAACTAGCCCGACTTGGCACTGATGCCACCTCTGGTCTGGGAACCATCCTGCCTATCGTAGCTTTTCAAGAGCCAGCCGGTCACTCCCAGCCATACGCCCCCAGACACAAACCTCGGCTCGTTTCCCTGGCAAACAAAATTAAGCTGCCCCGCTTCTGGATGGCAAATTGCAGGACGCACTTGGTACTACAAAAACAGCACAACTTGGCACTGGTGCCACCTTGGTTCTGGTCACCATCCTGCGTATCGGGCATTTTCAGGGCTCAGCCGGCCACTCCCAGCCATATGCCCCCAAAAACAAACCACGGACCTTTCTTCTGGCAAACAAAACTCAGCTGCCCCGCTTCTGGATGGCAGATTGCAGGAGCCACTTGGTACTATCAAACCAGCCCAACCTGGCACTGGTGCCTCCTTGGCTCTGGGAACCATCCTGCCTATTGTGGATTTTCAGGGGTCAGCCGGCCACTCTCAGCCATATGCCCTCAAACACAAACCACGGCGCTTTTCTCTGGCAAACAAAACTCAACTGCCCCTCTTCTGGATGGCAAATTGCAGGACGCATTTGGTACTACAAAAACAGCCCAACTTGGCCTTGGGTCTGGTCACCATCCTGCGTATCGAGGATTTTAAGGAGCCAGCCGGCCACTCCCAGCCATATGCCCCCAAAAACAAACCACGGCCCTTTCTTCTGGCAAACAAAACTCAGCTGCCCCGCTTCTGGATGGCAGATTGCAGGAGCCACTTGGTACTATCAAACCAGCCCAACTTGGCACTGGTGCCACCATGAGTCTGGTAACCATCCTGCCTATCGTAGCTTTTCAGGAGCCAGCCGGTCACTCCCAGCCATAGGCCCCCAGACACAAACCACGGCCCGTTTCCCTGGCAAACAAAAGTAAGCTACCCCGCTTCTGGATGGCAGAATGCAGGAGCCACTTTGCACCATCAAACTAGCCCGACTTGGCACTGGTGCCACCTCTGGTCTGGGAACCATGCTGCGTATCGTGGATTCTAATTAGCCAGCCGGCCACTCCCAGCCAAAGGCCCCCAAATACAAACAACGGCGCTTTTCCCTGGAAAACAAAACTCGCCTGCCAACTTTTTCATGTCAGATTGCAGGAGCCATTTTGCACCATCAAACTAGCCCGACTTGGCATTGGTGCCACCTCTGGTCTGGGAACCATCCTGCGTATCGTGGATTCTAATTAGCCAGCCGGCCACTCCCAGCCACAGGCCCCCAAACACAAACAACGGCGCTTTTCCCTGGAAAACAAAACTCACCTGCCAACTTTTTGATGGTAATTGCAGGAGCCACTTTGCACCATCAAACTAGCCCGACTTGGCACTGATGCCACCTCTGGTCTGGGAACCATCCTGCCTATCGTAGCTTTTCAAGAGCCAGCCGGTCACTCCCAGCCATACGCCCCCAGACACAAACCTCGGCTCGTTTCCCTGGCAAACAAAATTAAGCTGCCCCGCTTCTGGATGGCAAATTGCAGGACGCACTTGGTACTACAAAAACAGCACAACTTGGCACTGGTGCCACCTTGGTTCTGGTCACCATCCTGCGTATCGGGCATTTTCAGGGCTCAGCCGGCCACTCCCAGCCATATGCCCCCAAAAACAAACCACGGACCTTTCTTCTGGCAAACAAAACTCAGCTGCCCCGCTTCTGGATGGCAGATTGCAGGAGCCACTTGGTACTATCAAACCAGCCCAACCTGGCACTGGTGCCTCCTTGGCTCTGGGAACCATCCTGCCTATTGTGGATTTTCAGGGGTCAGCCGGCCACTCTCAGCCATATGCCCTCAAACACAAACCACGGCGCTTTTCTCTGGCAAACAAAACTCAACTGCCCCTCTTCTGGATGGCAAATTGCAGGACGCACTTGGTACTACAAAAACAGCACAACTTGGCACTGGGTCTGGTCACCATCCTGCGTATCGAGCATTTTAAGGAGCCAGCCGGCCAATCCCAGCCATATGCCCCCAAAAACAAACCACGGCCCTTTTCTCTGGCAAATAAAAATCCGCTGCCCCGCTTCTGGATGGCAGATTGCAGGAGCCACTTGGTACTATCAAACCAGCCCGACTTGGCACTGGTGCCACCTTGGGTCTGTGAACCATCCTGCGTATTGTGGATTGTCAGGAGCCAGCCGACCACTCTCGGCCACAGACACCAATCAAAAACAACGGCCCGATTCACAGGCAAAAAAAACTCAGCTGCCCCACTTCTGGATGGGAGATTGCAGGAGGCGCTTGACTCTGTCAAACCAGCCCTACTTGGCACTGGTGCCACCTTGGGTCTGGGAACCATGCTGCGTATCATGGAATTTCAGGAGCCAGCCGGCCACTGCCAGCCACAGGACCCAAACATATACCACAGCCCTTTTCTCTGGCAAGTAAACTCAGCGGCCCTGCTTTTAGATGGCAGATTGCAGGAGCCGCTTGGTACTATCAAATCAGCCCAACTTGGCACTGGTGCCACCTCTGGTCTGGGAACCATCCTGCGTATCATGGATTCTAAGGAGACAGCCGGCCACTCCCAGCCACAGGCCTCCAAACACAAACAACGGCGCTTTTCCCTGGAAAACAGAACTCGCCTGCCAACTTTTTGATGGCAGATTGCAGGAGCCACTTGGTACTATCAAATCAGCCCAACTTGGCACTGGTGCCACCATGGGTCTGGTCACCATCCTGCCTATCGTAGCTTTTCAGGAGCCAGCCAGTCACTCACAGCCATAGGGCCCCAGACAAAAACCTCAGCCCGTTTCCCTTGCAAACAAAAGTAAGCTGCCCCGCTTCTGGATGGCAGATTGCAGGAGCCACTTTGCACCATCAAACTAGCCCGACAGGTAACTGGTGCCACCTCTGGTTTGGGAACCATCCTGCGTATCGTGGATTCTAAGGAGCCAGCCGGCCACTCCCAGCCACAGGCCCCCAAACACAAACAACGGCGCTTTTCCCTGGAAAACAAAACTCGCCTGCCAAGTTTTTGATGGCAGATTGCAGGAGCCACTTGGTACTATCAAACCAGCCCAACTTGGCACTGGTGCCACCATGGGTCTGGTCACCATCCTGCCTATCGTAGCTTTTCAGGAGCCAGCCGGTCACTCCCAGCCATAGGCCCCCTGACACAAACCTCGGCCCGTTTCCCTGGCAAACAAAAGTAAGCTACCCCGCTTCTGGAAGGCAGATTGCAGGAGCCACTTTCACCATCAAACTAGCCCGACTTGGCACTGGTGCCACGTCTGGTCTGGGAACCATGCTGCGTATCGTGGATTCTAATTAGCCAGCCGGCCACTCCCAGCCCAAGGCCCCCAAACAAAAACAACGGCGCTTTTCCCTGGAATACAAAACTCGCCTGCCAACTTTTTGATGGCAGATTGCAGGAGCCATTTTGCACCATCAAACTAGCCCGACTTGGCACTGGTGCCACCTCTGGTCTGGGAACCATCCTGCGTATCGTGGATTCTAATTAGCCAGCCGGCCACTCCCAGCCACAGGCCCCCAAACACAAACAACGGCGCTTTTCCCTGGAAAACAAAACTCGCCTGCCAACTTTTTGATGGTAATTGCAGGAGCCACTTTGCACCATCAAACTAGCCCGACTTGGCACTGAAGCCACCTCTGGTCTGGGAACCATCCTGCCTATCGTAGCTTTTCAGGAGCCAGCCGGTCACTCCCAGCCATACGCCCCCAGACACAAACCTCGGCTCGTTTCCCTGGCAAACAAAACTCAACTGCCCCTCTTCTGGATGGCAAATTGCAGGACGCACTTGGTACTACAAAAACAGCACAACTTGGCACTGGTGCCACCTTGGTTCTGGTCACCATCCTGTGTATCGGGCATTTTAAGGAGCCAGCCGGCCACTCCCAGCCATATGCCCCCAAAAACAAACCACGGCCCTTTCTTCTGGCAAACATAACTCAGCTGCCCCGCTTCTGGATGGCAGATTGCAGGAGCCACTTGGTACTATCAAACCAGCCCGACTTGGCACTGGTGCCACCTTGGGTCTGTGAACCATCCTGCGTATTGTGGATTGTCAGGAGCCAGCCGACCACTCTCGGCCACAGACCCCAATCAAAAACAACGGCCCGATTCACAGGCAAAAAAAACTCAGCTGCCCCACTTCTGGATGGGAGATTGCAGGAGGCGCTTGATGCTGTCAAACCAGCCCGACTTGGCACTGGTGCCACCTTGGGTCTGGGAACGATGCTGCGTATCATGGAATTTCCGGAGCCAGCCGGCCACTGCCAGCCACAGGACCCAAACACATACCACAGCCCTTTTCCCTGGCAAGGAAAACTCAGCTGCCCCGCTTTTGGATGGCAGATTGCAGGAGCCACTTGGTACTATCAAACCAGCCCAACGTGGCACTGGTGCCACCTTGGTTCTGGTCAGCATCCTGCCTATCGTAGCTTTTCAGGGGCCAGCCGGTCACTCCCAGCCATAGGCCCCCAGACGCAATCCTCGGCCCGTTTCCCTTGCAAACAAAAGTAAGCTGCCCCGCTTCTGGATGGCAGATTGCAGGACGCACTTGGTACTATGAAACCAGCCCATCTTGGCACTGGTGCCACCACTGGTCTCGGAACCATCCTGCCTAGCGTGGATTCTAAGGAGACAGCCGGCCACTGCCAGCCACAGGACCCCAAACACAAACAACGGCGCTTTTCCCTGGAAAACAAAACTCGCCTGCCAACTTTTTGATGGCAGATTGCAGGAGCCACTTGGTACTATCAAACCAGCCCAACTTGGCACTGGTGCCACCATGCGTCTGGTCACCATCCTGCCTATCATAGTTTTTCACGACCGAGCCGGTCACTCCCAGCCATAGGCCCCCAGACACAAACCACGGCCCGTTTCCTTGGCAAAAAAAAGTAAGCTGCCCCGCTTCTGGATAGCAGATTGCAGGAGCAACTTGGTACTATCAAACCAGCCCAACTTGGCACTGGTGCCACCATGGGTCTGGTAACCATCCTGCCTATCGTAGCTTTTCACGACCGAGCCGGTCACTCCGAGCCATAGGCCCCCTGACACAAACCACGGCCCGTTTCCTTGGCAAACAAAAGTAAGCTGCCCCGCTTCTGGATGGCAGATTGCAGGAGCCACTTGGTACTATCAAAGCAGCCCAACTTGGCACTGGTGCCACCATGGGTCTGGTCACCATCCTGCCTATCGTAGCTTTTCAGGAGCCAGCCGGTCACACCCAGCCATAGGCCCCCAGACACAAACCTCGGCCCGTTTCCCTGGCAAACAAAAGTAAGCTGCCCCGCTTCTGGATGGCAGATTGCAGGAGCCACTTGGTACTATCAAACAAGCCCGACATGGAACTGGTGCCACCTCTGGTCTGGGAACCATCCTGCGTATCGTGGATTCTAAGGAGCCAGCCGGCCACTCCCAGCCACAGGCCAGCAAATAAAATCAACGGCACTTTTCCCTGGAAAACAAAACTGGCCTGCCAACTATTTGATGGCAGATTGCAGGAGCCGCTTGGTACTATCAAATCAGCCCAACTTGGCACTGGTGCCACCATGGGTCTGGTCACCATCCTGCCTATCGTAGCTTTTCAGGAGCCAGCCAGTCACTCCCAGCCATAGGCCCCCAGACACAAACCTCGGCTCGTTTCCCTGGCAAACAAAATTAAGCTGCCCCGCTTCTGGATGGCAGACTGCAGGAGCTATTTAGTACTATCAAACCAGCCCGACTTGGCACTGGTGCCACCGTGGCTCTGGGAACCATCCTGCCTATTGTGGATTTTCAGGGGTCAGCCGGCCACTCTCAGCCATATGCCCTCAGACACAAACCACGGACCTTTTCTCTCGCAAACAAAACTCAACTGCCCCTCTTCTGGATGGCAAATTGCAGGACGCACTTGGTACTACAAAAACAGCACAACTTGGCACTGGTGCCACCTTGGGTCTGGTCACCATCCTGCGTATCGAGCATTTTAAGGAGCCAGCCGGCCACTCCCAGCCATATGCCCCCAAAAACAAACCACGGCCCTTTACTCTGGCAAACAAAAATCCGCTGCCCCGCATCTGGATGGCAGATTGCAGGAGCCACTTGGTACTATCAAACCAGCCCGACTTGGCACTGGTGCCACCTTGGGTCTGTGAACCATCCTGCGTATTGTGGATTGACAGGAGCCAGCCGACCACTCTCGGCCACCGACCCCAATCAAAAACAACGGCCCGATTCACAGGCAAAAAAAACTCAGCTGCCCCACTTCTGGATGGGAGATTGCAGGAGGCGCTTGACTCTGTCAAACCAGCCCTACTTGGCACTGGTGCCACCTTGGGTCTGGGAACCATGCTGCGTATCATGGAATTTCAGGAGCCAGCCGGCCACTGCCAGCCACAGGACCCAAACACATACCACAGCCCTTTTCTCTGGCAAGCAAAACTCAGCTACCCCGCTTTTAGATGGCAGATTGCAGCAGCCACTTGGTACTATCAAACCAGCCCAACTTGGCACTGGTGCCCACTTGGATCTGGTCACCATCCTGCCTATCGTAGCTTTTCAGGAGCCAGCCGGTCACTCCCAGCCATAGGCCCCCAGACGCAATCCTCGGCCCGTTTCCATGCCAAACCAAAGTAAGCTGCCCCGCTTCTGGATGGCAGATTGCAGGACGCATTTGGTACTATGAAACCAGCCCATCTTGGCACTGGTGCCACCACTGGTCTCGGAACCATCCTGCGTATCGTGGATTCTAAGGAGACAGCCGGCCACTGCCAGCCACAGGACCCCAAACACAAACAACGGCACTTTTCCCTGGAAAACAAAACTCGCCTGCCAACTTTTTGATGGCAGATTGCAGGAGCCACTTGGTACTATCAAACCAGCCCAACTTGGCACTGGTGCCACCATGGGTCTGGTAAACATCCTGCCTATCGTAGCTTTTCACGACCGAGCCGGTCACTCCCTGCCGTAGGCCCCCAGACAGAAACCACGGCCCGTTTCCTTGGCAAAAAAAAGTAAGCTGCCCCGCTTCTGGATGGCAGATTGCAGGAGCCACTTGGTACTATCAAACCAGCCCATCTTGGCAGTGGTGCCACCATGGGTCTGGTCACCATCCTGCCTATCGTAGCTTTTCACGACCGAGCCGGTCACTCCCAGCCATAGGCCCCCAGACACAAACCACGGCCCGTTTCCTTGGCAAACAAAAGTAAGCTGCCCCGCTTCTGGATGGCAGATTGCAGGAGCCACTTGGTACTATCAAACCAGCCCAACTTAGGACTGGTGCCACCACTGGTCTCGGAACCATCCTGCGTATCGTGGATTCTAAGGAGCCAGTCGGCCACTCCCAGCCACAGGCCCCAAAACACAAACAACGGCGCTTTTCCCTGGAAAACAAAACTCGCCTGCCAACATTTTCATGGCAGATTGCAGGAACCACTTGGTACTATCAAACCAGCCCAACTTGGCACTGGTTCCACTTAGGTCTGGTAACCATCCTGCCTATCGTAGCTTTTCAGGAGCCAGCCGGTCACTCCCAGCCATACACCCCAGACACAAAGCTCGGCCTGTTTCCCTGGCAAACAAAAGTATGCTACCCCGCTTCAGGATGGCAGATTGCAGGAGCCACTTTGCACCATCAAACTAGCCCGACTTTGCACTGGTGCCACCTCTGGTCTGGGAACCATCCTGCGTATCATGGATTCTAAGGAGCCAGCTGGCCACTCCCAGCCACAGGCCCCCAGACAAAAACCTCAGCCCGTTTCCCTGGCAAACAAAAGTTAGCTACCCCGCTTCTGGATGGCAGATTGCAGGAGCCACTTTGCACCATCAAACTAGCCCGACTTGGCACTGGTGCCACCTCTGGTCTGGGAACCATCCTGCCTATTGTGGATTTTCAGGGGTCAGCCGGCCAGTCTCAGCCATATGCCCTCAAACACAAACTACGGCGCTTTTCTCTGGTAAACAAAACTCAACTGCCCCTCTTCTGTATGGCAAATTGCAGGACGCACTTTGTGCTACAAAAACAGCACAACTTGGCACTGGTGCCACCATGGGTCTAGTCACCATCCTGCGTATCGGGCATTTTAAGGAGCCAGCCGGCCACTCCCAGCCATAGGCCCCCAGACACAAACCTCGGCCCGTTTCCCTGGCAAACAAAAGTAAGCTACCCCGCTTCTGGATGGCAGATTGCAGGAGCCACTTGGTACTATCAAACCAGCCCGACTTGGCACTGGTGCCACCTTGGGTCTGTGAACCATCCTGCGTATTGTGGATTGTCAGGAGCCAGCCGACCACTCTCGGCCACAGACCCCAATCAAAAACAACGGCCCGATTCACAGGCAAAAAAAACTCAGCTGCCCCACTTCTGGATGGGAGATTGCAGGAGGCGCTTGACGCTGTCAAACCAGCCCTACTTGGCACTGGTGCCACCTTGGGTCTGGGAACCATGCTGCGTATCATGGAATTTCAGGAGCCAGCCGGCCACTGCCAGCCACAGGACCCAAACACATACCACAGCCCTTTTCTCTGGCAAGCAAAACTCAGCTACCCCGCTTTTAGATGGCAGATTGCAGCAGCCACTTGGTACTATCAAACCAGCCCAACTTGGCACTGGTGCCACCATGGGTCTGGTAACCATCCTGCCTATCGTAGCTTTTCACGACCGAGCCGGTCAGTCCCAGCCATAGGCCCCCAGACACAAACCACGGCCCGTTTCCTTGACAAAAGAAAGTAAGCTGCCCCGCTTCTGGATGGCAGAATGCAGGACGCACTTGGTACTATCAAACCAGCCCAACTTGGCACTGGTGCCAGCTTGGGTCTGGGAACCATCCTACGTATCCTGGGTTCTAAGGAGCCAGCCAGCCACTCCCAGCCACAGGCCCCCAAACAAAAACAACGGCGCTTTTCCCTGGAAAACAAAACTCGCCTGCCAACTTTTTGATGGCAGATTGCAGGAGCCACTTGGTACTATCAAACCAGCCCAACTTGGCACTGGTGCCACCATGGGTCTGGTAGCCATCCTGGCTATCGTAGCTTTTCAGGAGCCAGCCGGTCACACCCAGCCATAGGCCCCCGGACACAAACCTCGGCCCGTTTTCCTGGCAAACAAAAGTAAGCTGCCCTGCTTCTGGATGGCAGATTGCAGGAGCCACTTGGTACTATCAAACAAGCCCGACATGGAACTGGTGCCACCTCTGGTCTGGGAACCATCCTGCGTATGGTGGATTCTAAGTAGCCAGCTTGCCACTCCCAGCCACAGGCAACCAAACAAAATCAACGGCACTTTTCCCTGGAAAACAAAACTCGCCTGCCAACTATTTGATTGCAGATTGCAGGAGCCGCTTGGTACTATCAAATCAGCCCAACTTGGCACTGGTGCCACCATGGGTCTGGTCACCATCCTGCCTATCGTAGCTTTTCAGGAGCCAGCCGGTCACTCCCAGCCATAGGACCCCAGACACAAACCTCAGCCCGTTTCCCGGGCAAACAAAAGTAAGCTGCCCCGCTTCTGGATGGCAGATTGCAGGAGCCACTTGGTACTATCAAACCAGCCCGACTTGGAACTGGTGCCACCTCTGGTCTGGGAACCATCCTGCGTATCGTGGATTCTAAGGAGCCAGCCGGCCACTCCCAGCCACAGGCCCCCAAACACAAACAACGGCGCTTTTCCCTGGAAAACAAAACTCGCCTGCCAAATTTTGATGGCAGATTGCAGGAGCCACTTGGTACTATCAAATCAGCCCAACTTGGCACTGGTGCCACCATGGGTCTGGTAATAGTCCTGCCTATCGTAGCTTTTCAGGAGCCAGCCGGTCACTCCCAGCCATAGGTCCCCAGAAAAAAACCTCAGCCCGTTTCCCTGGCAAACAAAAGTAAGCTGCCCCGCTTCTGGATGGCAGATTGCAGGAGCCACTTTGCACCATCAAACTAGCCCGACAGGTCACTGGTGCCACCTCTGGTCTGGGAACCATCCTGCGTATCGTGGATTCTAATTAGCCAGCCGGCCACTCCCAGCCACAGGCCCCCAAACACAAACAACGGCGCTTTTCCCTGGAACACAAAACTGACCTGCCAACTTTTTGATGGCAGATTGCAGGAGCCACTTGGTACTATCAAACCAGCTCAACTTGGCACTGGTGCCACCATGGGTCTGGTAACCATCCTGCCTATCGTAGCTTTTCAGGAGCCAGCCGGTCACTCCCAGCCATAGGCCCCCAGACACAAACCACGGCCCGTTTCCCTGGCAAACAAAAGTAAGCTACCCCGCTTCTGGATGGCAGATTGCAGGAACCACTTGGTACTATCAAACCAGCCCAACTTGGCACTGGTGCCACCTTGGGCCTGGGAACCATCCTGCGTATCGTGGATTCTAAGGAGCCAGCCGGCCACTCCCAGCCACAGGCCCCCAAACACAAACAACGGCGCTTTTCCCTGGAAAACAAAACTCGCCTGCCAACATTTTGATGGCAGATTTTAGGAGCCACTTTATGGTATCAAACCAGCCCAACTTGGCACTGGTGCCACCATGGGTCTGGTCACCATCCTGCCTATCATAGCTTTTCACGACCGAGCCGGTCACTCCCAGCCATAGGCCCCCAGACACAAACCAGGGTCCGTTTCCTTGGCAAACTAAAGTAAGCTGCCCCGCTTCTGGATGGCAGATTGCAGCAGCCACTTTGTGGTAGCAAACAAGCCCAACTTAGCACTGGTGCCACCACTGGTCTGGGAACCATCCTGCGTATCGTGGATTCTAAGGAGCCAGCCGGCCACTCCCAGCCACAGGCCCCCAAACTAAAACAACGGCACTCTTCCCTGGAAAACAAAACTGGCCTGCCAACATTTTGATGGCAGATTGCAGGAACTACTTGGTACTATCAAACCAGCCCAACTTGGCACTGGTGCCACCATGGGTCTGGTAACCATCCTGCCTATCGTAGCTTTTCAGGAGCCAGCCGGTCACTCCCAGCCATAGGCCCCAGACAAAAAGCTCTGCCCGTTTCCCGGGCAAACAAAAGTATGCTACTCCGCTTCAGGATGGCAGATTGCAGGAGCCACTTTGCACCATCAAACCAGCCCGACTTGGCACTGGTGCCACCTCTGTTCTGGGAACCATCCTGCGTATCGTGGATTCTAAGGAGCCAGCTGGCCACTCCCAGCCACAGGCCCCCAAACACAAACCTCAGCCCGTTCCCCTGGCAAGCAAAAGTAAGCTATCCCGCTTCTGGATGGCAGATTGCAGGAGCCACTTTGCACCATCAAACTAGCCCGACTTGGCACTGGTGCCACCTCTGGTCTGGGAACCATCCTGCGTATCGTGGATTCTAATTAGCCAGCCGGCCACACCCAGCCACAGTCCCCCAAACACAAACAACAGTGCTTTTCCCTGGAAAACAAAACTGGCCTGCCAACTTTTTGATGGCAGATTGCAGGAACCACTTGGTACTATCAAACCAGCCCAACTTGGCACTGGTGCCACCATGGGTCTGGTCACCATCCTGCCTATCGTAGCTTTTCAGGAGCCAGCCGGCCACTCCCAGCCACAGGCCCCCAAACAAAAACAACGGCGCTTTTCCCTGGAAAACAGAACTCGCCTGCCAACTTTTTGATGGCAGATTGCAGGAGCCACTTGGTACTATCAAACCAGCCCAACTTGGCACTGGTGCCACCATGGGTCTGGTCACCATCCTGCCTATCGTAGCTTTTCAGGAGCCAGCCGGTCACTCCCAGCCATAGGCCCCCAGACACAAACCACGGCCCGTTTCCTTGGCAAACAAAAGTAAGCTGCCCCGCTTCTGGATGGCAGATTGCAGGAGCCACGTTGTGGTATCAAACCAGCCCAACTTAGAACTGGTGCCACCACTGGTCTCTGAACCATCCTGCGTATCGTGGATTCTAAGGAGCCAGCCGGCCACTCCCAGCCACAAACCCCCAAACACAATCAACGGCGCTTTTCCCTGGAAAACAAAACTCGCCTGCCAACATTTTGATGGCAGATTGCAGGAGCCACTTTGTGGTATCAAACCAGCCCAACTTGGCACAGGTGCCACCATGGGTCTGGTCACCATCCTGCCTATCGTAGCTTTTCAGGAGCCAGCCGGTCACTCCCAGCCATAGGCCCCCAGACACAAACCTCAGCCCGTTTCCCTGGCAAACAAAAGTATGCTACCCCGCTTCTGGATGGCAGATTGCAGAAGCCACTTTGCACCATCAAACTAGCCCGACTTGGCACTGGTGCCACCTCTGGTCTGGGAAACATCCTGCCTATCGTAGCTTTTCAGGAGACAGCCGGCCACTCCCAGCCACAGGCCCCCAAACACAAACAACGGCGCTTTTCCCTGGAAAACAAAACTGGCCTGCCAACATTTTGATGGCAGATTGCAGGACCCGCTTGGTACTATCAAATCAGCCAAACTTGGCACTGGTGCCACCATGAGTCTGGTAACCATCCTACCTATCGTAGCTTTTCAGGAGCCAGCCGGTCACTCCCAGCCATAGGCCCCCAGACACAAACCTCGGCCCGTTTCCCTGGCAAACAAAAGTAAGCTACCCCGCTTCTGGATGGCAGATTGCAGGAGCCACTTGGTACTATCAAACCAGCCCGACTTGGAACTGGTGCCACCTCTGGTCTGGGAACCATCCTGCGTATCGTGGATTCTAAGGAGACAGCTGGCCACTCCCAGCCACAGGCCCCCAAACACAAACAACGGCGCTTTTCCCTGGAAAACAGAACTCGCCTGCCAACTTCTTGATGGCAGATTGCAGGAGCCACTTGGTACTATCAAATCAGCCCAACTTGGCACTGGTTCCACCATGGGTCTGGTCACCATCCTGCCTATCGTAGCTTTTCACGACCGAGCCAGTCACTCACAGCCATAGGCCCCCAGACAAAAACCTCAGCCCGTTTCCCTGGCAAACAAAAGTAAGCTGCCCCGCTTCTGGATGGCAGATTGCAGGAGCCACTTTGCACCATCAAACTAGCCCGACAGGTAACTGGTGCCACCTCTGGTTTGGGAACCATCAAGCGTATCGTGGATTCTGATTAGCCAGTCGGCCACTCCCAACCACAGGCCCCCAAACACAAACAACGGCGCTTTTCCCTGGAAAACAAAACTCGCCTGCCAACTTTGTGATGGCAGATTGCAGGAGCCACTTGGTACTATCAAACCAGCCCAACTTGGCACTGGTGCCACCATGGGTCTGGTCACCATCCTGCCTATCGTAGCTTTTCAGGAGCCAGCCGGTCACTCCCAGCCATAGGCCCCCAGACACAAACCACGGCCCGTTTCCCTGGCAAACAAAAGTAAGCTACCCCGCTTCTGGATGGCAGATTGCAGGAGCCACTTTGCACCATCAAACTAGCCCGACTTGGCACTGGTGCCACGTCTGGTCTGGGAACCATGCTGCGTATCGTGGATTCTAATTAGCCAGCCGGCCACTCCCAGCCAAAGGCCCCCAAATACAAACAACGGCGCTTTTCCCTGGAAAACAAAACTCGCCTGCCAACTTTTTCATGTCAGATTGCAGGAGCCATTTTGCACCATCAAACTAGCCCGACTTGGCACTGGTGCCACCTCTGGTCTGGGAACCATCCTGCGTATCGTGGATTCTAAATAGCCAGCCGGCCACTCCCAGCCACAGGCCCCCAAACACAAACAACGGCGCTTTTCCCTGGAAAACAAAACTCGCCTGCCAACTTTTTGATGGTAATTGCAGGAGCCACTTTGCACCATCAAACTAGCCTGACTTGGCACTGATGCCACCTCTGGTCTGGGAACCATCCTGCCTATCGTAGCTTTTCAGGAGCCAGCCGGTCACTCCCAGCCATACGCCCCCAGACACAAACCTCGGCTCGTTTCCCTGGCAAACAAAATTAAGCTGCCCCGCTTCTGGATGGCAAATTGCAGGACGCACTTGGTACTACAAAAACAGCACAACTTGGCACTGGTGCCACCTTGGTTCTGGTCACCATCCTGCGTATCGGGCATTTTCAGGGCTCAGCCGGCCACTCCCAGCCATATGCCCCCAAAAACAAACCACGGACCTTTCTTCTGGCAAACAAAACTCAGCTGCCCCGCTTCTGGATGGCAGATTGCAGGACGCACTTGGTACTATCAAACCAGCCCAACCTGGCACTGGTGCCTCCTTGGCTCTGGGAACCATCCTGCCTATTGTGGATTTTCAGGGGTCAGCCGGCCACTCTCAGCCATATGCCCTCAAACACAAACCACGGCGCTTTTCTCTGGCAAACAAAACTCAACTGCCTCTCTTCTGGATGGCAAATTGCAGGACACACTTGGTACTACAAAAACAGCACAACTTGGCCTTGGGTCTGGTCACCATCCTGCGTATTGTGGATTGTCAGGAGCCAGCCGACCACTCTCGGCCACAGACACCAATCAAAAACAACGGCCCGATTCACAGGCAAAAAAAACTCAGCTGCCCCACTTTTGGATGGGAGATTGCAGGAGGCGCTTGACTCTGTCAAACCACCCCTACTTGGCACTGGTGCCACCTTGGGTCTGGGAACCATGCTGCGTATCATGGAATTTCAGGAGCCAGCCGGCCACTGCCAGCCACAGGACCCAAACATATACCACAGCCCTTTTCTCTGGCAAGTAAACTCAGCGGCCCCGCTTTTAGATGGCAGATTGCAGGAGCCGCTTGGTACTATCAAATCAGCCCAACTTGGCACTGGTGCCACCATGGGTCTGGTAACCATCCTGCCTATCGTAGCTTTTCAGGAGCCAGCCGGTCACTCCCAGCCATAGGCCCCCAGACACAAACCTCGGCCCGTTTCCCTGGCAAACAAAATTAAGCTGCCCCGCTTCTGGATGGCAGATTGCAGGAGCCACTTGGTACTATCAAACCAGCCCAACTTGGAAGTGGTGCCACCTCTGGTCTGGGAACCATCCTGCCTATCGTGGATTTTCAGGGGTCAGCCGGCCAGTCTCAGCCATATGCCCTCAAACACAAACCACGGCGCTTTTCTCTGGCAAACAAAACACAACTGCCCCTCTTCTGGATGGCAAATTGCAGGACGCACTTGGTACTACAAAAACAGCACAACTTGGCACTGGTGCCACCTTGGGTCTGGTCACCATCCTGCGTATCGAGCATTTTAAGGAGCCAGCCGGCCACTCCCAGCCATATGCCCCCAAAAAGAAACCACGGCCCTTTTCTCTGGCAAACAAAAATCCGCTGCCCCGCTTCTGGATGGCAGATTGCAGGAGCCACTTGGTACTATCAAACCAGCCCGACTTGGCACTGGTGCCACCTTGGGTCTGTGAACCATCCTGCGTATTGTGGATTGACAGGAGCCAGCCGACCACTCTCGGCCACAGACCCCAATCAAAAACAACGGCCCGATCCACAGGCAAAAAAAACTCAGCTGCCCCACTTCTGGATGGGAGATTGCAGGAGGCGCTTGACTCTGTCAAACCAGCCCTACTTGGCACTGGTGCCACCTTGGGTCTGGGAACCATGCTGCGTATCATGGAATTTCAGGAGTCAGCCGGCCACTGCCAGCCACAGGACCCAAACACATACCACAGCCCTTTTCTCTGGCAAGCAAAACTCAGCTACCCCGCTTTTAGATGGCAGATTGCAGCAGCCACTTGGTACTATCAAACCAGCCCAACTTGGCACTGGTGCCACCATGGGTCTGGTAACCATCCTGCCTATCGTAGCTTTTCATGACCGAGCCGGTCAGTCCCAGCCATAGGCCCCCAGACACAAACCACGGCCCGTTTCCTTGACAAAAGAAAGTAAGCTGCCCCGCTTCTGGATGGCAGATTGCAGGACGCACTTGGTAGTATCAAACCAGCCCAACTTGGCACTGGTGCCAGCTTGGGTCTGGGAACCATCCTGCGTATCCTGGGTTCTAAGGAGCCAGCCGGCCACTCCCAGCCACAGGCCCCCAGACACAAACAACGGCGCTTTTCCCTGGAAAACAAAACTGGCCTGCCAACATTTTGATGGCAGATTGCAGGACCCGCTTGGTACTATCAAATCAGCCAAACTTGGCACTGGTGCCACCATGAGTCTGGTAACCATCCTACCTATCGTAGATTTTCAGGAGCCAGCCGGTCACTCCCAGCCATAGGCCCCCAGACACAAACCTCGGCCCGTTTCCCTGGCAAACAAAAGTAAGCTACCCCGCTTCTGGATGGCAGATTGCAGGAGCCACTTGGCACTATCAAACCAGCCCGACTTGGAACTGGTGCCACCTCTGGTCTGGGAACCATCCTGCGTATCATGGATTCTAAGGAGACAGCCGGCCACTCCCAGCCACAGGCCCCCAAACACAAACAACGGCGCTTTTCCCTGGAAAACAGAACTCGCCTGCCATCTTTTTGATGGCAGATTGCAGGAGCCACTTGGTACTATCAAATCAGCCCAACTTGGCACTGGTGCCACCATGGGTCTGGTCACCATCCTGCCTATCGTAGCTTTTCAGGAGCCAGCCAGTCACTCACAGCCATAGGGCCCCAGACAAAAACCTCAGCCCGTTTCCCTGGCAAACAAAAGTAAGCTGCCCCGCTTCTGGATGGCAGATTGCAGGAGCCACTTTGCACCATCAAACTAGCCCGACAGGTAACTGGTGCCACCTCTGGTTTGGGAACCAGCCTGCGTATCGTGGATTCTGATTAGCCAGCCGGACACTCCCAGCCACAGGCCACCAAACACAAACAACGGCGCTTTTCCCTGGAAAACAAAACTGGCCTGCCAACTTTTTGATGGCAGATTGAAGGAGCCACTTGGTACTATCAAATCAGCCCAACTTGGCACTGGTGCCACCATGGGTCTGGTCACCATCCTGCCTATCGTAGCTTTTCAGGAGCCAGCCGGTCACTCCCAGCCATAGGCCCCCTGACACAAACCACGGCCCGTTTCCCTGGCAAACAAAAGTAAGCTACCCCGCTTCTGGAAGGCAGATTGCAGGAGCCACTTTGCACCATCAAACTAGCCCGACTTGGCACTGGTGCCACGTCTGGTCTGGGAACCATGCTGCGTATCGTGGATTCTAATTAGCCAGCCGGCCACTCCCAGCCAAAGGCCCCCAAACAAAAACAACGGCGCTTTTCCCTGGAATACAAAACTCGCCTGCCAACTTTTTCATTGCAGATTGCAGGAGCCATTTTGCACCATCAAACTAGCCCGACTTGGCACTGGTGCCACCTCTGGTCTGGGAACCATCCTGCGTATCGTGGATTCTAATTAGCCAGCCGGCCACTCCCAGCCACAGGCCCCCAAACACAAACAACGGCGCTTTTCCCTGGAAAACAAAACTCGCCTGCCAACTTTTTGATGGTAATTGCAGGAGCCACTTTGCACCATCAAACTAGCCCGACTTGGCACTGAAGCCACCTCTGGTCTGGGAACCATCCTGCCTATCGTAGCTTTTCAGGAGCCAGCCGGTCACTCCCAGCCATACGCCCCCAGACACAAACCTCGGCTCGTTTCCCTGGCAAACAAAACTCAACTGCCCCTCTTCTGGATGGCAAATTGCAGGACGCACTTGGTACTACAAAAACAGCACAACTTGGAACTGGTGCCACCTTGGTTCTGGTCACCATCCTGTGTATCGGGCATTTTAAGGAGCCAGCCGGCCACTCCCAGCCATATGCCCCCAAAAACAAACCACGGCCCTTTCTTCTGGCAAACAAAACTCAGCTGCCCCGCTTCTGGATGGCAGATTGCAGGAGCCACTTGGTACTATCAAACCAGCCCGACTTGGCACTGGTGCCACCATGGGTCTGGTAACCATCCTGCCTATCGTAGCTTTTCACGACCGAGACGGTCAGTCCCAGCCATAGGCCCCCAGACACAAACCACGGCCCGTTTCCTTGACAAAAGAAAGTAAGCTGCCCCGCTTCTGGATGGCAGAATGCAGGACGCACTTGGTACTATCAAACCAGCCCAACTTGGCACTGGTGCCAGCTTGGGTCTGGGAACCATCCTGCGTATCCTGGGTTCTAAGGAGCCAGCCAGCCACTCCCAGCCACAGGCCCCCAAACAAAAACAACGGCGCTTTTCCCTGGAAAACAAAACTCGCCTGCCAACTTTTTGATGGCAGATTGCAGGAGCCACTTGGTACTATCAAACCAGCCCAACTTGGCACTGGTGCCACCATGGGTCTGGTAGCCATCCTGGCTATCGTAGCTTTTCAGGAGCCAGCCGGTCACACCCAGCCATAGGCCCCCGGACACAAACCTCGGCCCGTTTCCCTGGCAAACAAAAGTAAGCTGCCCTGCTTCTGGATGGCAGATTGCAGGAGCCACTTGGTACTATCAAACAAGCCCGACATGGAACTGGTGCCACCTCTGGTCTGGGAACCATCCTGCGTATGGTGGATTCTAAGTAGCCAGCTTGCCACTCCCAGCCACAGGCCACCAAACAAAATCAACGGCACTTTTCCCTGGAAAACAAAACTCGCCTGCCAACTATTTGATTGCAGATTGCAGGAGCCGCTTGGTACTATCAAATCAGCCCAACTTGGCACTGGTGCCACCATGGGTCTGGTAACCATCCTGCCTATCGTAGCTTTTCAGGAGCCAGCCGGTCACTCCCAGCCATAGGACCCCAGACACAAACCTCAGCCCGTTTCCCGGGCAAACAAAAGTAAGCTGCCCCGCTTCTG
Source organism: Melospiza georgiana (assembly GCF_028018845.1). Classification (NCBI taxonomy): domain Eukaryota; kingdom Metazoa; phylum Chordata; class Aves; order Passeriformes; family Passerellidae; genus Melospiza; species Melospiza georgiana. Next base: position 4,259,382 of record NC_080459.1, read on the forward strand.
GATGGCAGATTGCAGGAGCCACTTGGTACTATCAAACCAGCCCGACTTGGAACTGGTGCCACCTCTGGTCTGGGAACCATCCTGCGTATCGTGGATTCTAAGGAGCCAGCCGGCCACTCCCAGCCACAGGCCCCCAAACACAAACAACGGCGCTTTTCCCTGGAAAACAAAACTCGCCTGCCAAATTTTGATGGCAGATTGCAGGAGCCACTTGGTACTATCAAATCAGCCCAACTTGGCACTGGTGCCACCATGGGTCTGGTAATAGTCCTGCCTATCGTAGCTTTTCAGGAGCCAGCCGGTCACTCCCAGCCATAGGTCCCCAGAAAAAAACCTCAGCCCGTTTCCCTGGCAAACAAAAGTAAGCTGCCCCGCTTCTGGATGGCAGATTGCAGGAGCCACTTTGCACCATCAAACTAGCCCGACAGGTCACTGGTGCCACCTCTGGTCTGGGAACCATCCTGCGTATCGTGGATTCTAATTAGCCAGCCGGCCACTCCCAGCCACAGGCCCCCAAACACAAACAACGGCGCTTTTCCCTGGAAAACAAAACTGACCTGCCAACTTTTTGATGGCAGATTGCAGGAGCCACTTGGTACTATCAAACCAGCTCAACTTGGCACTGGTGCCACCATGGGTCTGGTAACCATCCTGCCTATCGTAGCTTTTCAGGAGCCAGCCGGTCACTCCCAGCCATAGGCCCCCAGACACAAACCACGGCCCGTTTCCCTGGCAAACAAAAGTAAGCTACCCCGCTTCTGGATGGCAGATTGCAGGAACCACTTGGTACTATCAAACCAGCCCAACTTGGCACTGGTGCCACCTTGGGCCTGGGAACCATCCTGCGTATCGTGGATTCTAAGGAGCCAGCCGGCCACTCCCAGCCACAGGCCCCCAAACACAAACAACGGCGCTATTCCCTGGAAAACAAAACTCGCCTGCCAACATTTTGATGGCAGATTTTAGGAGCCACTTTATGGTATCAAACCAGCCCTACTTGGCACTGGTGCCACCATGGGTCTGGTCACCATCCTGCCTATCATAGCTTTTCACGACCGAGCCGGTCACTCCCAGCCATAGGCCCCCAGACACAAACCAGGGTCCGTTTCCTTGGCAAACTAAAGTAAGCTGCCCCGCTTCTGGATGGCAGATTGCAGCAGCCACTTTGTGGTAGCAAACAAGCCCAACTTAGCACTGGTGCCACCACTGGTCTGGGAACCATCCTGCGTATCGTGGATTCTAAGGAGCCAGCCGGCCACTCCCAGCCACAGGCCCCCAAACTAAAACAACGGCACTCTTCCCTGGAAAACAAAACTGGCCTGCCAACATTTTGATGGCAGATTGCAGGAACTACTTGGTACTATCAAACCAGCCCAACTTGGCACTGGTGCCACCATGGGTCTGGTAACCATCCTGCCTATCGTAGCTTTTCAGGAGCCAGCCGGTCACTCCCAGCCATAGGCCCCAGACAAAAAGCTCTGCCCGTTTCCCGGGCAAACAAAAGTATGCTACTCCGCTTCAGGATGGCAGATTGCAGGAGCCACTTTGCACCATCAAACCAGCCCGACTTGGCACTGGTGCCACCTCTGGTCTGGGAACCATCCTGCGTATCGTGGATTCTAAGGAGCCAGCTGGCCACTCCCAGCCACAGGCCCCCAAACACAAACCTCAGCCCGTTCCCCTGGCAAGCAAAAGTAAGCTATCCCGCTTCTGGATGGCAGATTGCAGGAGCCACTTTGCACCATCAAACTAGCCCGACTTGGCACTGGTGCCACCTCTGGTCTGGGAACCATCCTGCGTATCGTGGATTCTAATTAGCCAGCCGGCCACACCCAGCCACAGTCCCCCAAACACAAACAACAGTGCTTTTCCCTGGAAAACAAAACTGGCCTGCCAACTTTTTGATGGCAGATTGCAGGAACCACTTGGTACTATCAAACCAGCCCAACTTGGCACTGCTGCCACCATGGGACTGGTAACCATCCTGCCTATCGTAGCTTTTCAGGAGACAGCCGGCCACTCCCAGCCACAGGCCCCCAAACAAAAACAACGGCGCTTTTCCCTGGAAAACAGAACTCGCCTGCCAACTTTTTGATGGCAGATTGCAGGAGCCACTTGGTACTATCAAACCAGCCCAACTTGGCACTGGTGCCACCATGGGTCTGGTCACCATCCTGCCTATCGTAGCTTTTCAGGAGCCAGCCGGTCACTCCCAGCCATAGGCCCCCAGACACAAACCACGGCCCGTTTCCTTGGCAAACAAAAGTAAGCTGCCCCGCTTCTGGATGCAAGATTGCAGGAGCCACGTTGTGGTATCAAACCAGCCCAACTTAGAACTGGTGCCACCACTGGTCTCTGAACCATCCTGCGTATCGTGGATTCCAAGGAGCCAGCCGGCCACTCCCAGCCACAAACCCCCAAACACAATCAACGGCGCTTTTCCCTGGAAAACAAAACTCGCCTGCCAACATTTTGATGGCAGATTGCAGGAGCCACTTTGTGGTATCAAACCAGCCCAACTTGGCACAGGTGCCACCATGGGTCTGGTCACCATCCTGCCTATCGTAGCTTTTCAGGAGCCAGCCGGTCACTCCCAGCCATAGGCCCCCAGACACAAACCTCAGCCCGTTTCCCTGGCAAACAAAAGTAAGCTACCCCGCTTCTGGATGGCAGATTGCAGAAGCCACTTTGCACCATCAAACTAGCCCGACTTGGCACTGGTGCCACCTCTGGTCTGGGAAACATCCTGCCTATCGTAGCTTTTCAGGAGACAGCCGGCCACTCCCAGCCACAGGCCCCCAAACACAAACAACGGCGCTTTTCCCTGGAAAACAAAACTGGCCTGCCAACATTTTGATGGCAGATTGCAGGACCCGCTTGGTACTATCAAATCAGCCAAACTTGGCACTGGTGCCACCATGAGTCTGGTAACCATCCTACCTATCGTAGCTTTTCAGGAGCCAGCCGGTCACTCCCAGCCATAGGCCCCCAGACACAAACCTCGGCCCGTTTCCCTGGCAAACAAAAGTAAGCTACCCCGCTTCTGGATGGCAGATTGCAGGAGCCACTTGGTACTATCAAACCAGCCCGACTTGGAACTGGTGCCACCTCTGGTCTGGGAACCATCCTGCGTATCGTGGATTCTAAGGAGACAGCTGGCCACTCCCAGCCACAGGCCCCCAAACACAAACAACGGCGCTTTTCCCTGGAAAACAGAACTCGCCTGCCAACTTCTTGATGGCAGATTGCAGGAGCCACTTGGTACTATCAAATCAGCCCAACTTGGCACTGGTTCCACCATGGGTCTGGTCACCATCCTGCCTATCGTAGCTTTTCACGACCGAGCCAGTCACTCACAGCCATAGGCCCCCAGACAAAAACCTCAGCCCGTTTCCCTGGCAAACAAAAGTAAGCTGCCCCGCTTCTGGATGGCAGATTGCAGGAGCCACTTTGCACCATCAAACTAGCCCGACAGGTAACTGGTGCCACCTCTGGTTTGGGAACCATCAAGCGTATCGTGGATTCTGATTAGCCAGTCGGCCACTCCCAACCACAGGCCCCCAAACACAAACAACGGCGCTTTTCCCTGGAAAACAAAACTCGCCTGCCAACTTTTTGATGGCAGATTGCAGGAGCCACTTGGTACTATCAAACCAGCCCAACTTGGCACTGGTGCCACCATGGGTCTGGTCACCATCCTGCCTATCGTAGCTTTTCAGGAGCCAGCCGGTCACTCCCAGCCATAGGCCCCCAGACACAAACCACGGCCCGTTTCCCTGGCAAACAAAAGTAAGCTACCCCGCTTCTGGATGGCAGATTGCAGGAGCCACTTTGCACCATCAAACTAGCCCGACTTGGCACTGGTGCCACGTCTGGTCTGGGAACCATGCTGCGTATCGTGGATTCTAATTAGCCAGCCGGCCACTCCCAGCCAAAGGCCCCCAAATACAAACAACGGCGCTTTTCCCTGGAAAACAAAACTCGCCTGCCAACTTTTTCATGTCAGATTGCAGGAGCCATTTTGCACCATCAAACTAGCCCGACTTGGCACTGGTGCCACCTCTGGTCTGGGAACCATCCTGCGTATCGTGGATTCTAAATAGCCAGCCGGCCACTCCCAGCCACAGGCCCCCAAACACAAACAACGGCGCTTTTCCCTGGAAAACAAAACTCGCCTGCCAACTTTTTGATGGTAATTGCAGGAGCCACTTTGCACCATCAAACTAGCCTGACTTGGCACTGATGCCACCTCTGGTCTGGGAACCATCCTGCCTATCGTAGCTTTTCAGGAGCCAGCCGGTCACTCCCAGCCATACGCCCCCAGACACAAACCTCGGCTCGTTTCCCTGGCAAACAAAATTAAGCTGCCCCGCTTCTGGATGGCAAATTGCAGGACGCACTTGGTACTACAAAAACAGCACAACTTGGCACTGGTGCCACCTTGGTTCTGGTCACCATCCTGCGTATCGGGCATTTTCAGGGCTCAGCCGGCCACTCCCAGCCATATGCCCCCAAAAACAAACCACGGACCTTTCTTCTGGCAAACAAAACTCAGCTGCCCCGCTTCTGGATGGCAGATTGCAGGACGCACTTGGTACTATCAAACCAGCCCAACCTGGCACTGGTGCCTCCTTGGCTCTGGGAACCATCCTGCCTATTGTGGATTTTCAGGGGTCAGCCGGCCACTCTCAGCCATATGCCCTCAAACACAAACCACGGCGCTTTTCTCTGGCAAACAAAACTCAACTGCCTCTCTTCTGGATGGCAAATTGCAGGACACACTTGGTACTACAAAAACAGCACAACTTGGCCTTGGGTCTGGTCACCATCCTGCGTATTGTGGATTGTCAGGAGCCAGCCGACCACTCTCGGCCACAGACCCCAATCAAAAACAACGGCCCGATTCACAGGCAAAAAAAACTCAGCTGCCCCACTTTTGGATGGGAGATTGCAGGAGGCGCTTGACTCTGTCAAACCACCCCTACTTGGCACTGGTGCCACCTTGGGTCTGGGAACCATGCTGCGTATCATGGAATTTCAGGAGCCAGCCGGCCACTGCCAGCCACAGGACCCAAACATATACCACAGCCCTTTTCTCTGGCAAGTAAACTCAGCGGCCCCGCTTTTAGATGGCAGATTGCAGGAGCCGCTTGGTACTATCAAATCAGCCCAACTTGGCACTGGTGCCACCATGGGTCTGGTAACCATCCTGCCTATCGTAGCTTTTCAGGAGCCAGCCGGTCACTCCCAGCCATAGGCCCCCAGACACAAACCTCGGCCCGTTTCCCTGGCAAACAAAATTAAGCTGCCCCGCTTCTGGATGGCAGATTGCAGGAGCCACTTGGTACTATCAAACCAGCCCAACTTGGAACTGGTGCCACCTCTGGTCTGGGAACCATCCTGCCTATCGTGGATTTTCAGGGGTCAGCCGGCCAGTCTCAGCCATATGCCCTCAAACACAAACCACGGCGCTTTTCTCTGGCAAACAAAACACAACTGCCCCTCTTCTGGATGGCAAATTGCAGGACGCACTTGGTACTACAAAAACAGCACAACTTGGCACTGGTGCCACCTTGGGTCTGGTCACCATCCTGCGTATCGAGCATTTTAAGGAGCCAGCCGGCCACTCCCAGCCATATGCCCCCAAAAAGAAACCACGGCCCTTTTCTCTGGCAAACAAAAATCCGCTGCCCCGCTTCTGGATGGCAGATTGCAGGAGCCACTTGGTACTATCAAACCAGCCCGACTTGGCACTGGTGCCACCTTGGGTCTGTGAACCATCCTGCGTATTGTGGATTGACAGGAGCCAGCCGACCACTCTCGGCCACAGACCCCAATCAAAAACAACGGCCCGATTCACAGGCAAAAAAAACTCAGCTGCCCCACTTTTGGATGGGAGATTGCAGGAGGCGCTTGACTCTGTCAAACCACCCCTACTTGGCACTGGTGCCACCTTGGGTCTGGGAACCATGCTGCGTATCATGGAATTTCAGGAGCCAGCCGGCCACTGCCAGCCACAGGACCCAAACACATACCACAGCCCTTTTCTCTGGCAAGCAAAACTCAGCTACCCCGCTTTTAGATGGCAGATTGCAGCAGCCACTTGGTACTATCAAACCAGCCCAACTTGGCACTGGTGCCACCATGGGTCTGGTAACCATCCTGCCTATCGTAGCTTTTCATGACCGAGCCGGTCAGTCCCAGCCATAGGCCCCCAGACACAAACCACGGCCCGTTTCCTTGACAAAAGAAAGTAAGCTGCCCCGCTTCTGGATGGCAGATTGCAGGACGCACTTGGTAGTATCAAACCAGCCCAACTTGGCACTGGTGCCAGCTTGGGTCTGGGAACCATCCTGCGTATCCTGGGTTCTAAGGAGCCAGCCGGCCACTCCCAGCCACAGGCCCCCAAACACAAACAACGGCGCTTTTCCCTGGAAAATAAAACTGGCCTGCCAACATTTTGATGGCAGATTGCAGGACCCGCTTGGTACTATCAAATCAGCCAAACTTGGCACTGGTGCCACCATGAGTCTGGTAACCATCCTACCTATCGTAGATTTTCAGGAGCCAGCCGGTCACTCCCAGCCATAGGCCCCCAGACACAAACCTCGGCCCGTTTCCCTGGCAAACAAAAGTAAGCTACCCCGCTTCTGGATGGCAGATTGCAGGAGCCACTTGGCACTATCAAACCAGCCCGACTTGGAACTGGTGCCACCTCTGGTCTGGGAACCATCCTGCGTATCATGGATTCTAAGGAGACAGCCGGCCACTCCCAGCCACAGGCCCCCAAACACAAACAACGGCGCTTTTCCCTGGAAAACAGAACTCGCCTGCCAACTTTTTCATGTCAGATTGCAGGAGCCACTTGGTACTATCAAATCAGCCCAACTTGGCACTGGTGCCACCATGGGTCTGGTCACCATCCTGCCTATCGTAGCTTTTCAGGAGCCAGCCAGTCACTCACAGCCATAGGGCCCCAGACAAAAACCTCAGCCCGTTTCCCTGGCAAACAAAAGTAAGCTGCCCCGCTTCTGGATGGCAGATTGCAGGAGCCACTTTGCACCATCAAACTAGCCCGACAGGTAACTGGTGCCACCTCTGGTTTGGGAACCATCCTGCGTATCGTGGATTCTGATTAGCCAGCCGGACACTCCCAGCCACAGGCCACCAAACACAAACAACGGCGCTTTTCCCTGGAAAACAAAACTGGCCTGCCAACTTTTTGATGGCAGATTGCAGGAGCCACTTGGTACTATCAAACCAGCCCAACTTGGCACTGGTGCCACCATGGGTCTGGTCACCATCCTGCCTATCGTAGCTTTTCAGGAGCCAGCCGGTCACTCCCAGCCATAGGCCCCCTGACACAAACCTCGGCCCGTTTCCCTGGCAAACAAAAGTAAGCTACCCCGCTTCTGGAAGGCAGATTGCAGGAGCCACTTTGCACCATCAAACTAGCCCGACTTGGCACTGGTGCCACGTCTGGTCTGGGAACCATGCTGCGTATCGTGGATTCTAATTAGCCAGCCGGCCACTCCCAGCCAAAGGCCCCCAAACAAAAACAACGGCGCTTTCCCTGGAATACAAAACTCGCCTGCCAACTTTTTCATTGCAGATTGCAGGAGCCATTTTGCACCATCAAACTAGCCCGACTTGGCACTGGTGCCACCTCTGGTCTGGGAACCATCCTGCGTATCGTGGATTCTAATTAGCCAGCCGGCCACTCCCAGCCACAGGCCCCCAAACACAAACAACGGCGCTTTTCCCTGGAAAACAAAACTCGCCTGCCAACTTTTTGATGGTAATTGCAGGAGCCACTTTGCACCATCAAACTAGCCCGACTTGGCACTGAAGCCACCTCTGGTCTGGGAACCATCCTGCCTATCGTAGCTTTTCAGGAGCCAGCCGGTCACTCCCAGCCATACGCCCCCAGACACAAACCTCGGCTCGTTTCCCTGGCAAACAAAACTCAACTGCCCCTCTTCTGGATGGCAAATTGCAGGACGCACTTGGTACTACAAAAACAGCACAACTTGGCACTGGTGCCACCTTGGTTCTGGTCACCATCCTGTGTATCGGGCATTTTAAGGAGCCAGCCGGCCACTCCCAGCCATATGCCCCCAAAAACAAACCACGGCCCTTTCTTCTGGCAAACAAAACTCAGCTGCCCCGCTTCTGGATGGCAGATTGCAGGAGCCACTTGGTACTATCAAACCAGCCCGACTTGGCACTGGTGCCACCTTGGGTCTGTGAACCATCCTGCGTATTGTGGATTGTCAGGAGCCAGCCGACCACTCTCGGCCACAGACCCCAATCAAAAACAACGGCCCGATTCACAGGCAAAAAAAACTCAGCTGCCCCACTTCTGGATGGGAGATTGCAGGAGGCGCTTGATGCTGTCAAACCAGCCCGACTTGGCACTGGTGCCACCTTGGGTCTGGGAACCATGCTGCGTATCATGGAATTTCCGGAGCCAGCCGGCCACTGCCAGCCACAGGACCCAAACACATACCACAGCCCTTTTCCCTGGCAAGGAAAACTCAGCTGCCCCGCTTTTGGATGGCAGATTGCAGGAGCCACTTGGTACTATCAAACCAGCCCAACGTGGCACTGGTGCCACCTTGGTTCTGGTCAGCATCCTGCCTATCGTAGCTTTTCAGGGGCCAGCCGGTCACTCCCAGCCATAGGCCCCCAGACGCAATCCTCGGCCCGTTTCCCTTGCAAACAAAAGTAAGCTGCCCCGCTTCTGGATGGCAGATTGCAGGACGCACTTGGTACTATGAAACCAGCCCATCTTGGCACTGGTGCCACCACTGGTCTCGGAACCATCCTGCCTAGCGTGGATTCTAAGGAGACAGCCGGCCACTGCCAGCCACAGGACCCCAAACACAAACAACGGCGCTTTTCCCTGGAAAACAAAACTCGCCTGCCAACTTTTTGATGGCAGATTGCAGGAGCCACTTGGTACTATCAAACCAGCCCAACTTGGCACTGGTGCCACCATGGGTCTGGGAACCATCCTGCCTATCGTAGCTTTTCACGACCGAGCCGGTCACTCCCAGCCATAGGCCCCCAGACACAAACCACGGCCCGTTTCCTTGGCAAAAAAAAGTAAGCTGCCCCGCTTCTGGATAGCAGATTGCAGGAGCAACTTGGTACTATCAAACCAGCCCAACTTGGCACTGGTGCCACCATGGGTCTGGTAACCATCCTGCCTATCGTAGCTTTTCACGACCGAGCCGGTCACTCTGAGCCATAGGCCCCCTGACACAAACCACGGCCCGTTTCCTTGGCAAACAAAAGTAAGCTGCCCCGCTTCTGGATGGCAGATTGCAGGAGCCACTTTGTGGTATCAAACCAGCCCAACTTAGAACTGGTGCCACCACTGGTCTCGGAACCATCCTGCGTATCGTGGATTCTAAGGAGCCAGCCGGCCACTCCCAGCCACAGGCCCCCAAACACAAACAACGGCGCTTTTCCCTGGAAAGCAAAACTCGCCTGCCAACTTTTGGTGGCAGATTGCAGGAACCACTTGGTACTATCACACCAGCCCAACTTGGCACTGGTTCCACCATGGGTCTGGTAACCATCCTGCCTATCGTAGCTTTTCAGGAGCCAGCCGGTCACTCCCAGCCACAGGCCCCCAAACAAAACCTCAGCCCGTTTCCCTGGCAAACAAAAGTAAGCTACCCCGCTCCTGGATGGCAGATTGCAGGAGCCACTTTGCACCATCAAACTAGCCCGACTTGGCACTGGTGCCACCTCTGGTCTAGGAACCATCCTGCCTATTGTGGATTTTCAGGGGTCAGCCGGCCACTCTCAGCCATATGCCCTCAAACACAAACCACGGCCCTTTTCTCTGGCAAACAAAACTCAACTGCCCCTCTCCTGTATGGCAAATTGCAGGACGCACTTGGTACTACAAAAACAGCACAACTTGGCACTGGTGCCACCTTGGGTCTGGTCACCATCCTGCGTATCGAGCATTTTAAGGAGCCAGCCGGCCACTCCCAGCCATATGCCCCCAAAAACAAACCACGGCCCTTTTCTCTGGCAAACAAAAATCTGCTGCCCCACTTCTGGATGGCAGATTGCAGGAGCCACTTGGTACTATCAAACCAGCCCGACTTGGCACTGGTGCCACCTTGGGTCTGTGAACCATCCTGCGTATTGTGGATTGACAGGAGCCAGCCGACCACTCTCGGCCACCGACCCCAATCAAAAACAACGGCCCGATTCACAGGCAAAAAAAACTCAGCTGCCCCACTTCTGGATGGGAGATTGCAGGAGGCGCTTGACTCTGTCAAACCAGCCCTACTTGGCACTGGTGCCACCTTGGGTCTGGGAACCATGCTGCGTATCATGGAATTTCAGGAGCCAGCCGGCCACTGCCAGCCACAGGACCCAAACACATACCACAGCCCTTTTCTCTGGCAAGCAAAACTCAGCTACCCCGCTTTTAGATGGCAGATTGCAGGAGCCACTTGGTACTATCAAACCAGCCCAACTTGGCACTGGTGCCACCATGGGTCTGGTCACCATCCTGCCTATCGTAGCTTTTCACGACCGATCCGGTCACTCCCAGCCATAGGCCCCCAGACACAAACCACGGCCCGTTTCCTTGGCAAACAAAAGTAAGCTGCCCCGCTTCTGGATGGCAGATTGCAGGAGCCACTTTGTGGTATCAAACAAGCCCAACTTAGTACTGGTGCCACCACTGGTCTGGGAACCATCCTGCGTATCGTTGATTCAAAGGAGCCAGCCGGCCACTCCCAGCCACAGGCCCCCAAACAAAAACAACGGCACTCTTCCCTGGAAAACAAAACTCGCCTGCCAACTTTTTGATGGCAGATTGCAGGAGCCAGTTTGCACCATCAAACTAGCCCGACTTGGCACTGGTGCCACCTCTGGTCTGGGAACCATGCTGCGTATCGTGGATTCTAATTAGCCAGCCGGCCACTCCCGGCCAGAGGCCCCCAAACACAAACAACGGCGCTTTTCCCTGGAAAACAAAACTCGCCTGCCAACTTTTTGATGGCAGATTGCAGGAACCACTTGGTACTATCAAATCAGCCCAACTTGGCACTGGTGCCACCATGGGTCTGGTAACCATCCTGCCTATCGTAGCTTTTCAGGAGCCAGCCGGTCACTCCCAGCCATAGGCCCCCAGACACAAACCTCGGCCCGTTTCCCTGGCAAAAAAAAGTAAGCTGCCCCGATTCTGGATGGCAGATTGCAGGAGCCACTTGGTACTATCAAACCAGCCCGACTTGGAACTGGTGCCACCTCTGGTCTGGGAACCATCCTGCCTATCGTGGATTTTCAGGGGTCAGCCGGCCAGTCTCAGCCATATGCCCTCAAACACAAACCACGGCGCTTTTCTCTGGCAAACAAAACACAACTGCCCCTCTTCTGGATGGCAAATTGCAGGACGCACTTGGTACTACAAAAACAGCACAACTTGGCACTGGTGCCACCTTGGGTCTGGTCACCATCCTGCGTATCGAGCATTTTAAGAGCCAGCCGGCCACTCCCAGCCATATGCCCCCAAAAAGAAACCACGGCCCTTTTCTCTGGCAAACAAAAATCCGCTGCCCCGCTTCTGGATGGCAGATTGCAGGAGCCACTTGGTACTATCAAACCAGCCCGACTTGGCACTGGTGCCACCTTGGGTCTGTGAACCATCCTGCGTATTGTGGATTGACAGGAGCCAGCCGACCACTCTCGGCCACAGACCCCAATCAAAAACAACGGCCCGATTCACAGGCAAAAAAAACTCAGCTGCCCCACTTTTGGATGGGAGATTGCAGGAGGCGCTTGACTCTGTCAAACCACCCCTACTTGGCACTGGTGCCACCTTGGGTCTGGGAACCATGCTGCGTATCATGGAATTTCAGGAGCCAGCCGGCCACTGCCAGCCACAGGACCCAAACACATACCACAGCCCTTTTCTCTGGCAAGCAAAACTCAGCTACCCCGCTTTTAGATGGCAGATTGCAGCAGCCACTTGGTACTATCAAACCAGCCCAACTTGGCACTGGTGCCACCATGGGTCTGGTAACCATCCTGCCTATCGTAGCTTTTCATGACCGAGCCGGTCAGTCCCAGCCATAGGCCCCCAGACACAAACCACGGCCCGTTTCCTTGACAAAAGAAAGTAAGCTGCCCCGCTTCTGGATGGCAGATTGCAGGACGCACTTGGTAGTATCAAACCAGCCCAACTTGGCACTGGTGCCAGCTTGGGTCTGGGAACCATCCTGCGTATCCTGGGTTCTAAGGAGCCAGCCGGCCACTCCCAGCCACAGGCCCCCAAACACAAACAACGGCGCTTTTCCCTGGAAAATAAAACTGGCCTGCCAACATTTTGATGGCAGATTGCAGGACCCGCTTGGTACTATCAAATCAGCCAAACTTGGCACTGGTGCCACCATGAGTCTGGTAACCATCCTACCTATCGTAGATTTTCAGGAGCCAGCCGGTCACTCCCAGCCATAGGCCCCCAGACACAAACCTCGGCCCGTTTCCCTGGCAAACAAAAGTAAGCTACCCCGCTTCTGGATGGCAGATTGCAGGAGCCACTTGGCACTATCAAACCAGCCCGACTTGGAACTGGTGCCACCTCTGGTCTGGGAACCATCCTGCGTATCATGGATTCTAAGGAGACAGCCGGCCACTCCCAGCCACAGGCCCCCAAACACAAACAACGGCGCTTTTCCCTGGAAAACAGAACTCGCCTGCCAACTTTTTGATGGCAGATTGCAGGAGCCACTTGGTACTATCAAATCAGCCCAACTTGGCACTGGTGCCACCATGGGTCTGGTCACCATCCTGCCTATCGTAGCTTTTCAGGAGCCAGCCAGTCACTCACAGCCATAGGGCCCCAGACAAAAACCTCAGCCCGTTTCCCTGGCAAACAAAAGTAAGCTGCCCCGCTTCTGGATGGCAGATTGCAGGAGCCACTTTGCACCATCAAACTAGCCCGACAGGTAACTGGTGCCACCTCTGGTTTGGGAACCATCCTGCGTATCGTGGATTCTGATTAGCCAGCCGGACACTCCCAGCCACAGGCCACCAAACACAAACAACGGCGCTTTTCCCTGGAAAACAAAACTGGCCTGCCAACTTTTTGATGGCAGATTGCAGGAGCCACTTGGTACTATCAAACCAGCCCAACTTGGCACTGGTGCCACCATGGGTCTGGTCACCATCCTGCCTATCGTAGCTTTTCAGGAGCCAGCCGGTCACTCCCAGCCATAGGCCCCCTGACACAAACCTCGGCCCGTTTCCCTGGCAAACAAAAGTAAGCTACCCCGCTTCTGGAAGGCAGATTGCAGGAGCCACTTTGCACCATCAAACTAGCCCGACTTGGCACTGGTGCCACGTCTGGTCTGGGAACCATGCTGCGTATCGTGGATTCTAATTAGCCAGCCGGCCACTCCCAGCCAAAGGCCCCCAAACAAAAACAACGGCGCTTTCCCTGGAATACAAAACTCGCCTGCCAACTTTTTCATTGCAGATTGCAGGAGCCATTTTGCACCATCAAACTAGCCCGACTTGGCACTGGTGCCACCTCTGGTCTGGGAACCATCCTGCGTATCGTGGATTCTAATTAGCCAGCCGGCCACTCCCAGCCACAGGCCCCCAAACACAAACAACGGCGCTTTTCCCTGGAAAACAAAACTCGCCTGCCAACTTTTTGATGGTAATTGCAGGAGCCACTTTGCACCATCAAACTAGCCCGACTTGGCACTGAAGCCACCTCTGGTCTGGGAACCATCCTGCCTATCGTAGCTTTTCAGGAGCCAGCCGGTCACTCCCAGCCATACGCCCCCAGACACAAACCTCGGCTCGTTTCCCTGGCAAACAAAACTCAACTGCCCCTCTTCTGGATGGCAAATTGCAGGACGCACTTGGTACTACAAAAACAGCACAACTTGGCACTGGTGCCACCTTGGTTCTGGTCACCATCCTGTGTATCGGGCATTTTAAGGAGCCAGCCGGCCACTCCCAGCCATATGCCCCCAAAAACAAACCACGGCCCTTTCTTCTGGCAAACAAAACTCAGCTGCCCCGCTTCTGGATGGCAGATTGCAGGAGCCACTTGGTACTATCAAACCAGCCCGACTTGGCACTGGTGCCACCTTGGGTCTGTGAACCATCCTGCGTATTGTGGATTGTCAGGAGCCAGCCGACCACTCTCGGCCACAGACCCCAATCAAAAACAACGGCCCGATTCACAGGCAAAAAAAACTCAGCTGCCCCACTTCTGGATGGGAGATTGCAGGAGGCGCTTGATGCTGTCAAACCAGCCCGACTTGGCACTGGTGCCACCTTGGGTCTGGGAACCATGCTGCGTATCATGGAATTTCCGGAGCCAGCCGGCCACTGCCAGCCACAGGACCCAAACACATACCACAGCCCTTTTCCCTGGCAAGGAAAACTCAGCTGCCCCGCTTTTGGATGGCAGATTGCAGGAGCCACTTGGTACTATCAAACCAGCCCAACGTGGCACTGGTGCCACCTTGGTTCTGGTCAGCATCCTGCCTATCGTAGCTTTTCAGGGGCCAGCCGGTCACTCCCAGCCATAGGCCCCCAGACGCAATCCTCGGCCCGTTTCCCTTGCAAACAAAAGTAAGCTGCCCCGCTTCTGGATGGCAGATTGCAGGACGCACTTGGTACTATGAAACCAGCCCATCTTGGCACTGGTGCCACCACTGGTCTCGGAACCATCCTGCCTAGCGTGGATTCTAAGGAGACAGCCGGCCACTGCCAGCCACAGGACCCCAAACACAAACAACGGCGCTTTTCCCTGGAAAACAAAACTCGCCTGACAACTTTTTGATAGCAGATTGCAGGAGCCACTTGGTACTATCAAACCAGCCCAACTTGGCACTGGTGCCACCATGGGTCTGGGAACCATCCTGCCTATCGTAGCTTTTCACGACCGAGCCGGTCACTCCCAGCCATAGGCCCCCAGACACAAACCACGGCCCGTTTCCTTGGCAAAAAAAAGTAAGCTGCCCCGCTTCTGGATAGCAGATTGCAGGAGCAACTTGGTACTATCAAACCAGCCCAACTTGGCACTGGTGCCACCATGGGTCTGGTAACCATCCTGCCTATCGTAGCTTTTCACGACCGAGCCGGTCACTCCGAGCCATAGGCCCCCTGACACAAACCACTGCCCGTTTCCTTGGCAAACAAAAGTAAGCTGCCCCGCTTCTGGATGGCAGATTGCAGGAGCCACTTTGTGGTATCAAACCAGCCCAACTTAGAACTGGTGCCACCACTGGTCTCGGAACCATCCTGCGTATCGTGGATTCTAAGGAGCCAGCCGGCCACTCCCAGCCACAGGCCCCCAAACACAAACAACGGCGCTTTTCCCTGGAAAGCAAAACTCGCCTGCCAACTTTTGGTGGCAGATTGCAGGAACCACTTGGTACTATCACACCAGCCCAACTTGGCACTGGTTCCACCATGGGTCTGGTAACCATCCTGCCTATCGTAGCTTTTCAGGAGCCAGCCGGTCACTCCCAGCCACAGGCCCCCAAACAAAACCTCAGCCCGTTTCCCTGGCAAACAAAAGTAAGCTACCCCGCTCCTGGATGGCAGATTGCAGGAGCCACTTTGCACCATCAAACTAGCCCGACTTGGCACTGGTGCCACCTCTGGTCTAGGAACCATCCTGCCTATTGTGGATTTTCAGGGGTCAGCCGGCCACTCTCAGCCATATGCCCTCAAACACAAACCACGGCCCTTTTCTCTGGCAAACAAAACTCAACTGCCCCTCTCCTGTATGGCAAATTGCAGGACGCACTTGGTACTACAAAAACAGCACAACTTGGCACTGGTGCCACCTTGGGTCTGGTCACCATCCTGCGTATCGAGCATTTTAAGGAGCCAGCCGGCCACTCCCAGCCATATGCCCCCAAAAACAAACCACGGCCCTTTTCTCTGGCAAACAAAAATCTGCTGCCCCACTTCTGGATGGCAGATTGCAGGAGCCACTTGGTACTATCAAACCAGCCCGACTTGGCACTGGTGCCACCTTGGGTCTGTGAACCATCCTGCGTATTGTGGATTGACAGGAGCCAGCCGACCACTCTCGGCCACCGACCCCAATCAAAAACAACGGCCCGATTCACAGGCAAAAAAAACTCAGCTGCCCCACTTCTGGATGGGAGATTGCAGGAGGCGCTTGACTCTGTCAAACCAGCCCTACTTGGCACTGGTGCCACCTTGGGTCTGGGAACCATGCTGCGTATCATGGAATTTCAGGAGCCAGCCGGCCACTGCCAGCCACAGGACCCAAACACATACCACAGCCCTTTTCTCTGGCAAGCAAAACTCAGCTACCCCGCTTTTAGATGGCAGATTGCAGGAGCCACTTGGTACTATCAAACCAGCCCAACTTGGCACTGGTGCCACCATGGGTCTGGTCACCATCCTGCCTATCGTAGCTTTTCACGACCGATCCGGTCACTCCCAGCCATAGGCCCCCAGACACAAACCACGGCCCGTTTCCTTGGCAAACAAAAGTAAGCTGCCCCGCTTCTGGATGGCAGATTGCAGGAGCCACTTTGTGGTATCAAACAAGCCCAACTTAGTACTGGTGCCACCACTGGTCTGGGAACCATCCTGCGTATCGTTGATTCAAAGGAGCCAGCCGGCCACTCCCAGCCACAGGCCCCCAAACAAAAACAACGGCACTCTTCCCTGGAAAACAAAACTCGCCTGCCAACTTTTTGATGGCAGATTGCAGGAGCCAGTTTGCACCATCAAACTAGCCCGACTTGGCACTGGTGCCACCTCTGGTCTGGGAACCATGCTGCGTATCGTGGATTCTAATTAGCCAGCCGGCCACTCCCGGCCAGAGGCCCCCAAACACAAACAACGGCGCTTTTCCCTGGAAAACAAAACTCGCCTGCCAACTTTTTGATGGCAGATTGCAGGAACCACTTGGTACTATCAAATCAGCCCAACTTGGCACTGGTGCCACCATGGGTCTGGTAACCATCCTGCCTATCGTAGCTTTTCAGGAGCCAGCCGGTCACTCCCAGCCATAGGCCCCCAGACACAAACCTCGGCCCGTTTCCCTGGCAAAAAAAAGTAAGCTGCCCCGATTCTGGATGGCAGATTGCAGGAGCCACTTGGTACTATCAAACCAGCCCGACTTGGAACTGGTGCCACCTCTGGTCTGGGAACCATCCTGCCTATCGTGGATTTTCAGGGGTCAGCCGGCCAGTCTCAGCCATATGCCCTCAAACACAAACCACGGCGCTTTTCTCTGGCAAACAAAACACAACTGCCCCTCTTCTGGATGGCAAATTGCAGGACGCACTTGGTACTACAAAAACAGCACAACTTGGCACTGGTGCCACCTTGGGTCTGGTCACCATCCTGCGTATCGAGCATTTTAAGAGCCAGCCGGCCACTCCCAGCCATATGCCCCCAAAAAGAAACCACGGCCCTTTTCTCTGGCAAACAAAAATCCGCTGCCCCGCTTCTGGATGGCAGATTGCAGGAGCCACTTGGTACTATCAAACCAGCCCGACTTGGCACTGGTGCCACCTTGGGTCTGTGAACCATCCTGCGTATTGTGGATTGACAGGAGCCAGCCGACCACTCTCGGCCACAGACCCCAATCAAAAACAACGGCCCGATTCACAGGCAAAAAAAACTCAGCTGCCCCACTTTTGGATGGGAGATTGCAGGAGGCGCTTGACTCTGTCAAACCACCCCTACTTGGCACTGGTGCCACCTTGGGTCTGGGAACCATGCTGCGTATCATGGAATTTCAGGAGCCAGCCGGCCACTGCCAGCCACAGGACCCAAACACATACCACAGCCCTTTTCTCTGGCAAGCAAAACTCAGCTACCCCGCTTTTAGATGGCAGATTGCAGCAGCCACTTGGTACTATCAAACCAGCCCAACTTGGCACTGGTGCCACCATGGGTCTGGTAACCATCCTGCCTATCGTAGCTTTTCACGACCGAGACGGTCAGTCCCAGCCATAGGCCCCCAGACACAAACCACGGCCCGTATCCTTGACAAAAGAAAGTAAGCTGCCCCGCTTCTGGATGGCAGATTGCAGGACGCACATGGTAGTATCAAACCAGCCCATCTTGGCACTGGTGGCAGCTTGGGTCTGGGAACCATCCTGCGTATCCTGGGTTCTAAGGAGCCAGCCGGCCACTCCCAGCCACAGGCCCCCAAACACAAACAACGGCGCTTTTCCCTGGAAAACAAAACTGGCCTGCCAACATTTAGATGGCAGATTGCAGGACCCGCTTGGTACTATCAAATCAGCCAAACTTGGCACTGGTGCCACCATGAGTCTGGTAACCATCCTACCTATCGTAGCTTTTCAGGAGCCAGCCGGTCACTCCCAGCCATAGGCCCCCAGACACAAACCTCGGCCCGTTTCCCTGGCAAACAAAAGTAAGCTACCCCGCTTCTGGATGGCAGATTGCAGGAGCCACTTGGTACTATCAAACCAGCCCGACTTGTAACTGGTGCCACCTCTGGTCTGGGAACCATCCTGCGTATCGTGGATTCTAAGGAGACAGCTGGCCACTCCCAGCCACAGGCCCCCAAACACAAACAACGGCGCTTTTCCCTGGAAAACAGAACTCGCCTGCCAACTTTTTGATGGCAGATTGCAGGAGCCACTTGGTACTATCAAACCAGCCCAACTTGGCACTGGTTCCACCATGGGTCTGGTCACCATCCTGCCTATCGTAGCTTTTCAGGAGCCAGCCAGTCACTCACAGCCATAGGCCCCCAGACAAAAACCTCAGCCCGTTTCCCTGGCAAACAAATGTAAGCTGCCCCGCTTCTGGATGGCAGATTGCAGGAGCCACTTTGCACCATCAAACTAGCCCGACAGGTAACTGGTGCCACCTCTGGTTTGGGAACCATCAAGCGTATCGTGGATTCTGATTAGCCAGTCGGCCACTCCCAACCACAGGCCCCCAAACACAAACAACGGCGATTTCCCTGGAAAACAAAACTCGCCTGCCAACTTTTTGATGGCAGATTGCAGGAGCCACTTGGTACTATCAAACCAGCCCAACTTGGCACTGGTGCCACCATGGGTCTGGTCACCATCCTGCCTATCGTAGCTTTTCAGGAGCCAGCCGGTCACTCCCAGCCATAGGCCCCCAGACACAAACCACGGCCCGTTTCCCTGGCAAACAAAATTAAGCTGCCCCGCTTCTGGATGGCAGATTGCAGGAGCTATTTAGTACTATCAAACCAGCCCGACTTGGCACTGGTGCCACCGTGGCTCTGGGAACCATCCTGCCTATTGTGGATTTTCAGGGGTCAGCCGGCCACTCTCAGCCATATGCCCTCAGACACAAACCACGGCCCTTTTCTCTGGCAAACAAAACTCAACTGCCCCTCTTCTGGATGGCAAATTGCAGGACGCACTTGGTACTACAAAAAGAGCACAACTTGGCACTGGTGCCACCTTGGTTCTGGTCACCATCCTGCGTATCGGGCATTTTCAGGGCTCAGCCGGCCACTCCCAGCCATATGCCCCCAAAAACAAACCACGGCCCTTTCTTCTGGCAAACAAAACTCAGCTGCCCCGCTTCTGGATGGCAGATTGCAGGAGCCACTTGGTACTATCAAACCAGCCCAACCTGGCACTGGTGCCTCCTTGGCTCTGGGAACCATCCTGCCTATTGTGGATTTTCAGGGGTCAGCCGGCCACTCTCAGCCATATGCCCTCAAACACAAACCACGGCGCTTTTCTCTGGCAAACAAAACTCAACTGCCCCTCTTCTGGATGGCAAATTGCAGGACGCACTTGGTACTACAAAAACAGCCCAACTTGGCCTTGGGTCTGGTCACCATCCTGCGTATCGAGGATTTTAAGGAGCCAGCCGGCCACTCCCAGCCATATGCCCCCAAAAACAAACCACGGCCATTTCTTCTGGCAAACAAAACTCAGCTGCCCCGCTTCTGGATGGCAGATTGCAGGAGCCACTTGGTACTATCAAACCAGCCCAACTTGGCACTGGTGCCACCATGGGTCTGGTCACCATCCTGCCTATCGTAGCTTTTCAGGAGCCAGCCGGTCACTCCCAGCCATAGGCCCCCAGACACAAACCACGGCCCGTTTCCCTGGCAAACAAAAGTAAGCTACCCCGCTTCTGGATGGCAGAATGCAGGAGCCACTTTGCACCATCAAACTAGCCCGACTTGGCACTGGTGCCACGTCTGGTCTGGGAACCATGCTGCGTATCGTGGATTCTAATTAGCCAGCCGGCCACTCCCAGCCAAAGGCCCCCAAATACAAACAACGGCGCTTTTCCCTGGAAAACAAAACTCGCCTGCCAACTTTTTCATGTCAGATTGCAGGAGCCATTTTGCACCATCAAACTAGCCCGACTTGGCATTGGTGCCACCTCTGGTCTGGGAACCATCCTGCGTATCGTGGATTCTAATTAGCCAGCCGGCCACTCCCAGCCACAGGCCCCCAAACACAAACAACGGCGCTTTTCCCTGGAAAACAAAACTCGCCTGCCAACTTTTTGATGGTAATTGCAGGAGCCACTTTGCACCATCAAACTAGCCCGACTTGGCACTGATGCCACCTCTGGTCTGGGAACCATCCTGCCTATCGTAGCTTTTCAAGAGCCAGCCGGTCACTCCCAGCCATACGCCCCCAGACACAAACCTCGGCTCGTTTCCCTGGCAAACAAAATTAAGCTGCCCCGCTTCTGGATGGCAAATTGCAGGACGCACTTGGTACTACAAAAACAGCACAACTTGGCACTGGTGCCACCTTGGTTCTGGTCACCATCCTGCGTATCGGGCATTTTCAGGGCTCAGCCGGCCACTCCCAGCCATATGCCCCCAAAAACAAACCACGGACCTTTCTTCTGGCAAACAAAACTCAGCTGCCCCGCTTCTGGATGGCAGATTGCAGGAGCCACTTGGTACTATCAAACCAGCCCAACCTGGCACTGGTGCCTCCTTGGCTCTGGGAACCATCCTGCCTATTGTGGATTTTCAGGGGTCAGCCGGCCACTCTCAGCCATATGCCCTCAAACACAAACCACGGCGCTTTTCTCTGGCAAACAAAACTCAACTGCCCCTCTTCTGGATGGCAAATTGCAGGACGCACTTGGTACTACAAAAACAGCCCAACTTGGCCTTGGGTCTGGTCACCATCCTGCGTATCGAGGATTTTAAGGAGCCAGCCGGCCAATCCCAGCCATATGCCCCCAAAAACAAACCACGGCCCTTTTCTCTGGCAAATAAAAATCCGCTGCCCCGCTTCTGGATGGCAGATTGCAGGAGCCACTTGGTACTATCAAACCAGCCCGACTTGGCACTGGTGCCACCTTGGGTCTGTGAACCATCCTGCGTATTGTGGATTGTCAGGAGCCAGGCGACCACTCTCGGCCACAGACACCAATCAAAAACAACGGCCCGATTCACAGGCAAAAAAAACTCAGCTGCCCCACTTCTGGATGGGAGATTGCAGGAGGCGCTTGACTCTGTCAAACCAGCCCGACTTGGCACTGGTGCCACCTTGGGTCTGGGAACCATGCTGCGTATCATGGAATTTCAGGAGCCAGCCGGCCACTGCCAGCCACAGGACCCAAACATATACCACAGCCCTTTTCTCTGGCAAGTAAACTCAGCGGCCCCGCTTTTAGATGGCAGATTGCAGGAGCCGCTTGGTACTATCAAATCAGCCCAACTTGGCACTGGTGCCACCTCTGGTCTGGGAACCATCCTGCGTATCATGGATTCTAAGGAGACAGCCGGCCACTCCCAGCCACAGGCCTCCAAACACAAACAACGGCGCTTTTCCCTGGAAAACAGAACTCGCCTGCCAACTTTTTGATGGCAGATTGCAGGAGCCACTTGGTACTATCAAATCAGCCCAACTTGGCACTGGTGCCACCATGGGTCTGGTCACCATCCTGCCTATCGTAGCTTTTCAGGAGCCAGCCAGTCACTCACAGCCATAGGGCCCCAGACAAAAACCTCAGCCCGTTTCCCTTGCAAACAAATGTAAGCTGCCCCGCTTCTGGATGGCAGATTGCAGGAGCCACTTTGCACCATCAAACTAGCCCGACAGGTAACTGGTGCCACCTCTGGTTTGGGAACCATCCTGCGTATCGTGGATTCTAAGGAGCCAGCCGGCCACTCCCAGCCACAGGCCCCCAAACACAAACAACGGCGCTTTTCCCTGGAAAACAAAACTCGCCTGCCAACTTTTTGATGGCAGATTGCAGGAGCCACTTGGTACTATCAAACCAGCCCAACTTGGCACTGGTGCCACCATGGGTCTGGTCACCATTCTGCCTATCGTAGCTTTTCAGGAGCCAGCCGGTCACTCCCAGCCATAGGCCCCCTGACACAAACCTCGGCCCGTTTCCCTGGCAAACAAAAGTAAGCTACCCCGCTTCTGGAAGGCAGATTGCAGGAGCCACTTTCACCATCAAACTAGCCCGACTTGGCACTGGTGCCACGTCTGGTCTGGGAACCATGCTGCGTATCGTGGATTCTAATTAGCCAGCCGGCCACTCCCAGCCAAAGGCCCCCAAACAAAAACAACGGCGCTTTTCCCTGGAATACAAAACTCGCCTGCCAACTTTTTCATTGCAGATTGCAGGAGCCATTTTGCACCATCAAACTAGCCCGACTTGGCACTGGTGCCACCTCTGTTCTGGGAACCATCCTGCGTATCGTGGATTCTAATTAGCCAGCCGGCCACTCCCAGCCACAGGCCCCCAAACACAAACAACGGCGCTTTTCCCTGGAAAACAAAACTCGCCTGCCAACTTTTTGATGGTAATTGCAGGAGCCACTTTGCACCATCAAACTAGCCCGACTTGGCACTGAAGCCACCTTGGTTCTGGTCACCATCCTGCGTATCGGGCATTTTAAGGAGCCAGCCGGCCACTCCCAGCCATATGCCCCCAAAAACAAACCAAGGCCCTTTCTCCTGGCAAACAAAACTCAGCTGCCCCGCTTCTGGATGGCAGATTGCAGGAGCCACTTGGTACTATCAAACCAGCCCGACTTGGCACTGGTGCCACCTTGGGTCTGTGAACCATCCTGCGTATTGTGGATTGTCAGGAGCCAGCCGACCACTCTCGGCCACAGACCCCAATCAAAAACAACGGCCCGATTCACAGGCAAAAAAAACTCAGCTGCCCCACTTCTGGATGGGAGATTGCAGGAGGCGCTTGATGCTGTCAAACCAGCCCGACTTGGCACTGGTGCCACTTTGGGTCTGGGAACGATGCTGCGTATCATGGAATTTCCGGAGCCAGCCGGCCACTGCCAGCCACAGGACCCAAACACATACCACAGCCCTTTTCCCTGGCAAGGAAAACTCAGCTGCCCCGCTTTTGGATGGCAGATTGCAGGAGCCACTTGGTACTATCAAACCAGCCCAACGTGGCACTGGTGCCACCTTGGTTCTGGTCAGCATCCTGCCTATCGTAGCTTTTCAGGGGCCAGCCAGTCACTCCCAGCCATAGGCCCCCAGACGCAATCCTCGGCCCGTTTCCCTTGCAAACAAAAGTAAGCTGCCCCGCTTCTGGATGGCAGATTGCAGGACGCACTTGGTACTATGAAACCAGCCCATCTTGGCACTGGTGCCACCACTGGTCTCGGAACCATCCTGCCTAGCGTGGATTCTAAGGAGACAGCCGGCCACTGCCAGCCACAGGACCCCAAACACAAACAACGGCGCTTTTCCCTGGAAAACAAAACTCGCCTGCCAACTTTTTGATGGCAGATTGCAGGAGCCACTTGGTACTATCAAAGCAGCCCAACTTGGCACTGGTGCCACCATGGGTCTGGTCACCATCCTGCCTATCGTAGTTTTTCACGACCGAGCCGGTCACTCCCAGCCATAGGCCCCCAGACACAAACCACGGCCCGTTTCCTTGGCAAAAAAAAGTAAGCTTCCCCGCTTCTGGATAGCAGATTGCAGGAGCAACTTGGTACTATCAAACCAGCCCAACTTGGCACTGGTGCCACCATGGGTCTGGTAACCATCCTGCCTATCGTAGCTTTTCACGACCGAGCCGGTCACTCCGAGCCATAGGCCCCCTGACACAAACCACGGCCCGTTTCCTTGGCAAACAAAAGTAAGCTGCCCCGCTTCTGGATGGCAGATTGCAGGAGCCACTTTGTGGTATCAAACCAGCCCAACTTAGAACTGGTGCCACCACTGGTCTCGGAACCATCCTGCGTATCGTGGATTCTAAGGAGCCAGCCGGCCACTCCCAGCCACAGGCCCCCAAACACAAACAACGGCGCTTTTCCCTGGAAAACAAAACTCGCCTGCCAACTTTTGGTGGCAGATTGCAGGAACCACTTGGTACTATCACACCAGCCCAACTTGGCACTGGTGCCACCATGGGTCTGGTAACCATCCTGCCTATCGTAGCTTTTCAGGAGCCAGCCGGTCACTCCCAGCCACAGGCCCCCAAACAAAAACCTCAGCCCGTTTCCCTGGCAAACAAAAGTAAGCTACCCCGCTCCTGGATGGCAGATTGCAGGAGCCACTTTGCACCATCAAACTAGCCCGACTTGGCACTGGTGCCACCTCTGGTCTAGGAACCATCCTGCCTATTGTGGATTTTCAGGGGTCAGCCGGCCACTCTCAGCCATATGCCCTCAAACACAAACCACGGCCCTTTTCTCTGGCAAACAAAACTCAACTGCCCCTCTCCTGTATGGCAAATTGCAGGACGCACTTGGTACTACAAAAACAGCACAACTTGGCACTGGTGCCACCTTGGGTCTGGTCACCATCCTGCGTATCGAGCATTTTAAGGAGCCAGCCGGCCACTCCCAGCCATATGCCCCCAAAAACAAACCACGGCCCTTTTCTCTGGCAAACAAAAATCCGCTGCCCCACTTCTGGATGGCAGATTGCAGGAGCCACTTGGTACTATCAAACCAGCCCGACTTGGCACTGGTGCCACCTTGGGTCTGTGAACCATCCTGCGTATTGTGGATTGTCAGGAGCCAGCCGACCACTCTCGGCCACCGACCCCAATCAAAAACAACGGCCCGATTCACAGGCAAAAAAAACTCAGCTGCCCCACTTCTGGATGGGAGATTGCAGGAGGCGCTTGACTCTGTCAAACCAGCCCTACTTGGCACTGGTGCCACCTTGGGTCTGGGAACCATGCTGCGTATCATGGAATTTCAGGAGCCCGCCGGCCACTGCCAGCCACAGGACCCAAACACATACCACAGCCCTTTTCTCTGGCAAGCAAAACTCAGCTGCCCCGCTTTTGGATGGCAGATTGCAGGGGCCACTTGCTACTATCAAACCAGCCCGACTTGGCACTGGTGCCACCATGGGTCTGGTCACCATCCTGCCTATCGTAGCTTTTCACGACCGAGCTGGTCACTCCCAGCCATAGGCCCCCAGACACAAACCACGGCCCGTTTCCTTGGCAAACAAAAGTAAACTGCCCCGCTTCTGGATGGCAGATTGCAGGAGCCACTTGGTACTATCAAACAAGCCCGACATGGAACTGGTGCCACCTCTGGTCTGGGAACCATCCTGCGTATCGTGGATTCTAAGGAGCCAGCCGGCCACACCCAGCCACAGGCCACCAAATAAAATCAACGGCACTTTTCCCTGGAAAACAAAACTGGCCTGCCAACTTTTTGATGGCAGATTGCAGGAGCCGCTTGGTACTATCAAATCAGCCCAACTTGGCACTGGTGCCACCATGGGTCTGGTCACCATCCTGCCTATCGTAGCTTTTCAGGAGCCAGCCAGTCACTCCCAGCCATAGGCCCCCAGACACAAACCTCGGCTCGTTTCCCTGGCAAACAAAATTAAGCTGCCCCGCTTCTGGATGGCAGACTGCAGGAGCTATTTAGTACTATCAAACCAGCCCGACTTGGCACTGGTGCCACCGTGGCTCTGGGAACCATCCTGCCTATTGTGGATTTTCAGGGGTCAGCCGGCCACTCTCAGCCATATGCCCTCAGACACAAACCACGGCCCTTTTCTCTGGCAAACAAAACTCAACTGCCCCTCTTCTGGATGGCAAATTGCAGGACGCACTTGGTACTACAAAAACAGCACAACTTGGCACTGGTGCCACCTTGGGTCTGGTCACCATCCTGCGTATCGGGCATTTTAAGGAGCCAGCCGGCCACTCCCAGCCATATGCCCCCAAAAACAAACCACGGCCCTTTACTCTGGCAAACAAAAATCCGCTGCCCCGCTTCTGGATGGCAGATTGCAGGAGCCACTTGGTACTATCAAACCAGCCCGACTTGGCACTGGTGCCACCTTGGGTCTGTGAACCATCCTGCGTATTGTGGATTGACAGGAGCCAGCCGACCACTCTCGGCCACCGACCCCAATCAAAAACAACGGCCCGATTCACAGGCAAAAAAAACTCAGCTGCCCCACTTCTGGATGGGAGATTGCAGGAGGCGCTTGACTCTGTCAAACCAGCCCTACTTGGCACTGGTGCCACCTTGGGTCTGGGAACCATGCTGCGTATCATGGAATTTCAGGAGCCAGCCGGCCACTGCCAGCCACAGGACCCAAACACATACCACAGCCCTTTTCTCTGGCAAGCAAAACTCAGCTACCCCGCTTTTAGATGGCAGATTGCAGCAGCCACTTGGTACTATCAAACCAGCCCAGCTTGGCACTGGTGCCCACTAGGGTCTGGTCACCATCCTGCCTATCGTAGCTTTTCAGGAGCCAGCCGGTCACTCCCAGCCATAGGCCCCCAGAAGCAATCCTCGGCCCGTTTCCATGCCAAACCAAAGTAAGCTGCCCCGCTTCTGGATGGCAGATTGCAGGACGCATTTGGTACTATGAAACCAGCCCATCTTGGCACTGGTGCCACCACTGGTCTCGGAACCATCCTGCGTATCGTGGATTCTAAGGAGACAGCCGGCCACTGCCAGCCACAGGACCCCAAACACAAACAACGGCACTTTTCCCTGGAAAACAAAACTCGCCTGCCAACTTTTTGATGGCAGATTGCAGGAGCCACTTGGTACTATCAAACCAGCCCAACTTGGCACTGGTGCCACCATGGGTCTGGTAACCATCCTGCCTATCGTAGCTTTTCACGACCGAGCCGGTCACTCCCTGCCGTAGGCCCCCAGACAGAAACCACGGCCCGTTTCCTTGGCAAAAAAAAGTAAGCTGCCCCGCTTCTGGATGGCAGATTGCAGGAGCCACTTGGTACTATCAAACCAGCCCAACTTGGCAGTGGTGCCACCATGGGTCTGGTCACCATCCTGCCTATCGTAGCTTTTCACGACCGAGCCGGTCACTCCCAGCCATAGGCCCCCAGACACAAACCACGGCACGTTTCCTTGGCAAACAAAAGTAAGCTGCCCCGCTTCTGGATGGCAGATTGCAGGAGCCACTTGGTACTATCAAACCAGCCCAACTTAGGACTGGTGCCACCACTGGTCTCGGAACCATCCTGCGTATCGTGGATTCTAAGGAGCCAGTCGGCCACTCCCAGCCACAGGCCCCCAAACACAAACAACGGCGCTTTTCCCTGGAAAACAAAACTCGCCTGCCAACATTTTCATGGCAGATTGCAGGAACCACTTGGTACTATCAAACCAGCCCAACTTGGCACTGGTTCCACTTAGGTCTGGTAACCATCCTGCCTATCGTAGCTTTTCAGGAGCCAGCCGGTCACTCCCAGCCATACACCCCAGACACAAATCTCGGCCTGTTTCCCTGGCAAACAAAAGTATGCTACCCCGCTTCAGGATGGCAGATTGCAGGAGCCACTTTGCACCATCAAACTAGCCCGACTTGGCACTGGTGCCACCTCTGGTCTGGGAACCATCCTGCGTATCATGGATTCTAAGGAGCCAGCAGGCCACTCCCAGCCACAGGCCCCCAAACACAAACAACGGCGCTCTTCTCTGGCAAACAAAACTCGCCTGCCAACTTTTTGACGGCAGATTGCAGGAGCCACTTGGTACTATCAAACCAGCCCAACTTGGCACTGGTGCCACCATGGGTCTGGTAACCATCCTGCCTATCGTAGCTTTTCAGGAGCCAGCCGGTCACTCCCAGCCATAGGCTCCCAGACACAAACCTCGGCCCGTTTCCCTGGCAAACAAAATTAAGCTGCCCCGCTTCTGGATGGCAGATTGCAGGAGCTATTTAGTACTATCAAACCAGCCCAACCTGGCACTGGTGCCACTTTGGCTCTGGGAACCATCCTGCCTATTGTGGATTTTCAGGGGTCAGCCGGCCACTCTCAGCCATATGCCCTCAAACACAAACCACGGCGCTTTTCTCTGGCAAACAAAACTCAACTGCCCCTCTTCTGGATGGCAAATTTCAGGACGCACTTGGTACTACAAAAACAGCCCAACTTGGCCTTGGGTCTGGTCACCATCCTGCGTATCGAGGATTTTAAGGAGCCAGCCGGCCACTCCCAGCCATATGCCCCCAAAAACAAACCACGGCCCTTTTCTCTGGCAATCAAAAATCCGCTGCCCCGCTTCTGGATGGCAGATTGCAGGAGCCACTTGGTACTATCAAACCAGCCTGACTTGGCACTGGTGCCACCTTGGGTCTGTGAACCATCCTGCGTATTTTGGATTGTCAGGAGCCAGCCGACCACTCTCGGTCACAGACCCCAATCAAAAACAACAGCCCGATTCACAGGCAAAAAAAACTCAGCTGCCCCACTTCTGGATGGGAGATTGCAGGAGGCGCTTGACTCTGTCAAACCAGCCCTACTTGGCACTGGTGCCACCTTGGGTCTGGGAACCATGCTGCGTATCATGGAATTTCAGGAGCCAGCCGGCCACTGCCAGCCACAGGACCCAAACATATACCACAGCCCTTTTCTCTGGCAAGCAAAACTCAACGGCCCCGCTTTTAGATGGCAGATTGCAGGAGCCGCTTGGTACTATCAAATCAGCCCAACTTGGCACTGGTGCCACCATGGGTCTGGTCACCATCCTGCCTATCGTAGCTTTTCAGGAGCCAGCCGGTCACTCCCAGCCATAGGCCCCCAGACACAAACCTCGGCCCGTTTCCCTGGCAAAAAAAAGTAAGCTGCCCCGCTTCTGGATGGCAGATTGCAGGAGCCACTTGGTACTATCAAACCAGCCCGACTTGGAACTGGTGCCACCTCTGGTCTGGGAACCATCCTGCCTATCGTGGATTTTCAGGGGTCAGCCGGCCAGTCTCAGCCATATGCCCTCAAACACAAACCACGGCGCTTTTCTCTGGCAAACAAAACACAACTGCCCCTCTTCTGGATGGCAAATTGCAGGACGCACTTGGTACTACAAAAACAGCACAACTTGGCACTGGTGCCACCTTGGGTCTGGTCACCATCCTGCGTATCGAGCATTTTAAGAGCCAGCCGGCCACTCCCAGCCATATGCCCCCAAAAAGAAACCACGGCCCTTTTCTCTGGCAAACAAAAATCCGCTGCCCCGCTTCTGGATGGCAGATTGCAGGAGCCACTTGGTACTATCAAACCAGCCCGACTTGGCACTGGTGCCACCTTGGGTCTGTGAACCATCCTGCGTATTGTGGATTGACAGGAGCCAGCCGACCACTCTCGGCCACAGACCCCAATCAAAAACAACGGCCCGATTCACAGGCAAAAAAAACTCAGCTGCCCCACTTTTGGATGGGAGATTGCAGGAGGCGCTTGACTCTGTCAAACCACCCCTACTTGGCACTGGTGCCACCTTGGGTCTGGGAACCATGCTGCGTATCATGGAATTTCAGGAGCCAGCCGGCCACTGCCAGCCACAGGACCCAAACACATACCACAGCCCTTTTCTCTGGCAAGCAAAACTCAGCTACCCCGCTTTTAGATGCCAGATTGCAGCAGCCACTTGGTACTATCAAACCAGCCCAACTTGGCACTGGTGCCACCATGGGTCTGGTAACCATCCTGCCTATCGTAGCTTTTCACGACCGAGACGGTCAGTCCCAGCCATAGGCCCCCAGACACAAACCACGGCCCGTATCCTTGACAAAAGAAAGTAAGCTGCCCCGCTTCTGGATGGCAGATTGCAGGACGCACATGGTAGTATCAAACCAGCCCATCTTGGCACTGGTGGCAGCTTGGGTCTGGGAACCATCCTGCGTATCCTGGGTTCTAAGGAGCCAGCCGGCCACTCCCAGCCACAGGCCCCCAAACACAAACAACGGCGCTTTTCCCTGGAAAACAAAACTGGCCTGCCAACATTTAGATGGCAGATTGCAGGACCCGCTTGGTACTATCAAATCAGCCAAACTTGGCACTGGTGCCACCATGAGTCTGGTA
The DNA here is from genome assembly GCF_028018845.1 of Melospiza georgiana. Lineage (NCBI taxonomy): Eukaryota > Metazoa > Chordata > Aves > Passeriformes > Passerellidae > Melospiza > Melospiza georgiana. Next base: position 4,289,685 of record NC_080459.1, read on the forward strand.
ACCATCCTACCTATCGTAGCTTTTCAGGAGCCAGCCGGTCACTCCCAGCCATAGGCCCCCAGACACAAACCTCGGCCCGTTTCCCTGGCAAACAAAAGTAAGCTACCCCGCTTCTGGATGGCAGATTGCAGGAGCCACTTGGTACTATCAAACCAGCCTGACTTGGAACTGGTGCCACCCCTGGTCTGGGAACCATCCTGCGTATCGTGGATTCAAAGGAGACAGCTGGCCACTCCCAGCCACAGGCCCCCAAACACAAACAACGGCGCTTTTCCCTGGAAAACAGAACTCGCCTGCCAACTTTTTGATGGCAGATTGCAGGAGCCACTTGGTACTATCAAACCAGCCCAACTTGGCACTGGTTCCACCATGGGTCTGGTCACCATCCTGCCTATCGTAGCTTTTCAGGAGCCAGCCAGTCACTCACAGCCATAGGCCCCCAGACAAAAACCTCAGCCCGTTTCCCTGGCAAACAAATGTAAGCTGCCCCGCTTCTGGATGGCAGATTGCAGGAGCCACTTTGCACCATCAAACTAGCCCGACAGGTAACTGGTGCCACCTCTGGTTTGGGAACCATCAAGCGTATCGTGGATTCTGATTAGCCAGTCGGCCACTCCCAACCACAGGCCCCCAAACACAAACAACGGCGCTTTTCCCTGGAAAACAAAACTCGCCTGCCAACTTTTTGATGGCAGATTGCAGGAGCCACTTGGTACTATCAAATCAGCCCAACTTGGCACTGGTGCCACCATGGGTCTGGTCACCATCCTGCCTATCGTAGCTTTTCAGGAGCCAGCCGGTCACTCCCAGCCATAGGCCCCCAGACACAAACCACGGCCCGTTTCCCTGGCAAACAAAATTAAGCTGCCCCGCTTCTGGATGGCAGATTGCAGGAGCTATTTAGTACTATCAAACCAGCCCGACTTGGCACTGGTGCCACCGTGGCTCTGGGAACCATCCTGCCTATTGTGGATTTTCAGGGGTCAGCCGGCCACTCTCAGCCATATGCCCTCAGACACAAACCACGGCCCTTTTCTCTGGCAAACAAAACTCAACTGCCCCTCTTCTGGATGGCAAATTGCAGGACGCACTTGGTACTACAAAAAGAGCACAACTTGGCACTGGTGCCACCTTGGTTCTGGTCACCATCCTGCGTATCGGGCATTTTCAGGGCTCAGCCGGCCACTCCCAGCCATATGCCCCCAAAAACAAACCACGGCCCTTTCTTCTGGCAAACAAAACTCAGCTGCCCCGCTTCTGGATGGCAGATTGCAGGAGCCACTTGGTACTATCAAACCAGCCCAACCTGGCACTGGTGCCTCCTTGGCTCTGGGAACCATCCTGCCTATTGTGGATTTTCAGGGGTCAGCCGGCCACTCTCAGCCATATGCCCTCAAACACAAACCACGGCGCTTTTCTCTGGCAAACAAAACTCAACTGCCCCTCTTCTGGATGGCAAATTGCAGGACGCACTTGGTACTACAAAAACAGCCCAACTTGGCCTTGGGTCTGGTCACCATCCTGCGTATCGAGGATTTTAAGGAGCCAGCCGGCCACTCCCAGCCATATGCCCCCAAAAACAAACCACGGCCATTTCTTCTGGCAAACAAAACTCAGCTGCCCCGCTTCTGGATGGCAGATTGCAGGAGCCACTTGGTACTATCAAACCAGCCCAACTTGGCACTGGTGCCACCATGGGTCTGGTCACCATCCTGCCTATCGTAGCTTTTCAGGAGCCAGCCGGTCACTCCCAGCCATAGGCCCCCAGACACAAACCACGGCCCGTTTCCCTGGCAAACAAAAGTAAGCTACCCCGCTTCTGGATGGCAGAATGCAGGAGCCACTTTGCACCATCAAACTAGCCCGACTTGGCACTGGTGCCACGTCTGGTCTGGGAACCATGCTGCGTATCGTGGATTCTAATTAGCCAGCCGGCCACTCCCAGCCAAAGGCCCCCAAATACAAACAACGGCGCTTTTCCCTGGAAAACAAAACTCGCCTGCCAACTTTTTCATGTCAGATTGCAGGAGCCATTTTGCACCATCAAACTAGCCCGACTTGGCATTGGTGCCACCTCTGGTCTGGGAACCATCCTGCGTATCGTGGATTCTAATTAGCCAGCCGGCCACTCCCAGCCACAGGCCCCCAAACACAAACAACGGCGCTTTTCCCTGGAAAACAAAACTCGCCTGCCAACTTTTTGATGGTAATTGCAGGAGCCACTTTGCACCATCAAACTAGCCCGACTTGGCACTGAAGCCACCTCTGGTCTGGGAACCATCCTGCCTATCGTAGCTTTTCAAGAGCCAGCCGGTCACTCCCAGCCATACGCCCCCAGACACAAACCTCGGCTCGTTTCTCTGGCAAACAAAATTAAGCTGCCCCGCTTCTGGATGGCAAATTGCAGGACGCACTTGGTACTATAAAAACAGCACAACTTGGCACTGGTGCCACCTTGGTTCTGGTCACCATCCTGCGTATCGGGCATTTTCAGGGCTCAGCCGGCCACTCCCAGCCATATGCCCCCAAAAACAAACCACGGACCTTTCTTCTGGCAAACAAAACTCAGCTGCCCCGCTTCTGGATGGCAGATTGCAGGAGCCACTTGGTACTATCAAACCAGCCCAACCTGGCACTGGTGCCTCCTTGGCTCTGGGAACCATCCTGCCTATTGTGGATTTTCAGGGGTCAGCCGGCCACTCTCAGCCATATGCCCTCAAAAACAAACCACGGCGCTTTTCTCTGGCAAACAAAACTCAACTGCCCCTCTTCTGGATGGGAAATTGCAGGACGCACTTGGTACTACAAAAACAGCCCAACTTGGCCTTGGGTCTGGTCACCATCCTGCGTATCGAGGATTTTAAGGAGCCAGCCGGCCAATCCCAGCCATATGCCCCCAAAAACAAACCACGGCCCTTTTCTCTGGCAAATAAAAATCCGCTGCCCCGCTTCTGGATGGCAGATTGCAGGAGCCACTTGGTACTATCAAACCAGCCCGACTTGGCACTGGTGCCACCTTGGGTCTGTGAACCATCCTGCGTATTGTGGATTGTCAGGAGCCAGGCGACCACTCTCGGCCACAGACACCAATCAAAAACTACGGCCCGATTCACAGGCAAAAAAAACTCAGCTGCCCCACTTCTGGATGGGAGATTGCAGGAGGCGCTTGACTCTGTCAAACCAGCCCGACTTGGCACTGGTGCCACCTTGGGTCTGGGAACCATGCTGCGTATCATGGAATTTCAGGAGCCAGCCGGCCACTGCCAGCCACAGGACCCAAACATATACCACAGCCCTTTTCTCTGGCAAGTAAACTCAGCGGCCCCGCTTTTAGATGGCAGATTGCAGGAGCCGCTTGGTACTATCAAATCAGCCCAACTTGGCACTGGTGCCACCTCTGGTCTGGGAACCATCCTGCGTATCATGGATTCTAAGGAGACAGCCGGCCACTCCCAGCCACAGGCCTCCAAACACAAACAACGGCGCTTTTCCCTGGAAAACAGAACTCGCCTGCCAACTTTTTGATGGCAGATTGCAGGAGCCACTTGGTACTATCAAATCAGCCCAACTTGGCACTGGTGCCACCATGGGTCTGGTCACCATCCTGCCTATCGTAGCTTTTCAGGAGCCAGCCAGTCACTCACAGCCATAGGGCCCCAGACAAAAACCTCAGCCCGTTTCCCTTGCAAACAAATGTAAGCTGCCCCGCTTCTGGAGGGCAGATTGCAGGAGCCACTTTGCACCATCAAACTAGCCCGACAGGTAACTGGTGCCACCTCTGGTTTGGGAACCATCCTGCGTATCGTGGATTCTAAGGAGCCAGCCGGCCACTCCCAGCCACAGGCCCCCAAACACAAACAACGGCGCTTTTCCCTGGAAAACAAAACTCGCCTGCCAACTTTTTGATGGCAGATTGCAGGAGCCACTTGGTACTATCAAACCAGCCCAACTTGGCACTGGTGCCACCATGGGTCTGCTCACCATCCTGCCTATCGTAGCTTTTCAGGAGCCAGCCGGTCACTCCCAGCCATAGGCCCCCAGACACAAACCTCGGCCCGTTTCCCTGGCAAACAAAAGTAAGCTACCCCGCTTCTGGAAGGCAGATTGCAGGAGCCACTTTCACCATCAAACTAGCCCGACTTGGCACTGGTGCCACCTCTGGTCTGGGAACCATGCTGCGTATCGTGGATTCTAATTAGCCAGCCGGCCACTCCCAGCCAAAGGCCCCCAAACAAAAACAACGGCGCTTTTCCCTGGAATACAAAACTCGCCTGCCAACTTTTTCATTGCAGATTGCAGGAGCCATTTTGCACCATCAAACTAGCCCGACTTGGCACTGGTGCCACCTCTGGTCTGGGAACCATCCTGCGTATCGTGGATTCTAATTAGCCAGCCGGCCACTCCCAGCCACAGGCCCCCAAACACAAACAACGGCGCTTTTCCCTGGAAAACAAAACTCGCCTGCCAACTTTTTGATGGTAATTGCAGGAGCCACTTTGCACCATCAAACTAGCCCGACTTGGCACTGAAGCCACCTCTGGTCTGGGAACCATCCTGCCTATCGTAGCTTTTCAGGAGCCAGCCGGTCACTCCCAGCCATACGCCCCCAGACACAAACCTCGGCTCGTTTCCCTGGCAAACAACACTCAACTGCCCCTCTTCTGGATGGCAAATTGCAGGACGCACTTGGTACTACAAAAACAGCACAACTTGGCACTGGTGTCACCTTGGTTCTGGTCACCATCCTGCGTATCGGGCATTTTAAGGAGCCAGCCGGCCACTCCCAGCCATATGCCCCCAAAAACAAACCACGGCCCTTTCTCCTGGCAAACAAAACTCAGCTGCCCCGCTTCTGGATGGCAGATTGCAGGAGCCACTTGGTACTATCAAACCAGCCCGACTTGGCACTGGTGCCACCTTGGGTCTGTGAACCATCCTGCGTATTGTGGATTGTCAGGAGCCAGCCGACCACTCTCGGCCACAGACCCCAATCAAAAACAACGGCCCGATTCACAGGCAAAAAAAACTCAGCTGCCCCACTTCTGGATGGGAGATTGCAGGAGGCGCTTGATGCTGTCAAACCAGCCCGACTTGGCACTGGTGCCACTTTGGGTCTGGGAACGATGCTACGTATCATGGAATTTCCGGAGCCAGCCGGCCACTGCCAGCCACAGGACCCAAACACATACCACAGCCCTTTTCCCTGGCAAGGAAAACTCAGCTGCCCCGCTTTTGGATGGCAGATTGCAGGAGCCACTTGGTACTATCAAACCAGCCCAACGTGGCACTGGTGCCACCTTGGTTCTGGTCAGCATCCTGCCTATCGTAGCTTTTCAGGGGCCAGCCGGTCACTCCCAGCCATAGGCCCCCAGACGCAATCCTCGGCCCGTTTCCCTTGCAAACAAAAGTAAGCTGCCCCGCTTCTGGATGGCAGATTGCAGGACGCACTTGGTACTATGAAACCAGCCCATCTTGGCACTGGTGCCACCACTGGTCTCGGAACCATCCTGCCTAGCGTGGATTCTAAGGAGACAGCCGGCCACTGCCAGCCACAGGACCCCAAACACAAACAACGGCGCTTTTCCCTGGAAAACAAAACTCGCCTGCCAACTTTTTGATGGCAGATTGCAGGAGCCACTTGGTACTATCAAACCAGCCCAACTTGGCACTGGTGCCACCATGGGTCTGGTCACCATCCTGCCTATCGTAGTTTTTCACGACCGAGCCGGTCACTCCCAGCCATAGGCCCCCAGACACAAACCACGGCCCGTTTCCTTGGCAAAAAAAAGTAAGCTTCCCCGCTTCTGGATAGCAGATTGCAGGAGCAACTTGGTACTATCAAACCAGCCCAACTTGGCACTGGTGCCACCATGGGTCTGGTAACCATCCTGCCTATCGTAGCTTTTCACGACCGAGCCGGTCACTCCGAGCCATAGGCCCCCTGACACAAACCACGGCCCGTTTCCTTGGCAAACAAAAGTAAGCTGCCCCGCTTCTGGATGGCAGATTGCAGGAGCCACTTTGTGGTATCAAACCAGCCCAACTTAGAACTGGTGCCACCACTGGTCTCGGAACCATCCTGCGTATCGTGGATTCTAAGGAGCCAGCCGGCCACTCCCAGCCACAGGCCCCCAAACACAAACAACGGCGCTTTTCCCTGGAAAACAAAACTCGCCTGCCAACTTTTGGTGGCAGATTGCAGGAACCACTTGGTACTATCACACCAGCCCAACTTGGCACTGGTTCCACCATGGGTCTGGTAACCATCCTGCCTATCGTAGCTTTTCAGGAGCCAGCCGGTCACTCCCAGCCACAGGCCCCCAAACAAAAACCTCAGCCCGTTTCCCTGGCAAACAAAAGTAAGCTACCCCGCTCCTGGATGGCAGATTGCAGGAGCCACTTTGCACCATCAAACTAGCCCGACTTGGCACTGGTGCCACCTCTGGTCTAGGAACCATCCTGCCTATTGTGGATTTTCAGGGGTCAGCCGGCCACTCTCAGCCATATGCCCTCAAACACAAACCACGGCCCTTTTCTCTGGCAAACAAAACTCAACTGCCCCTCTCCTGTATGGCAAATTGCAGGACGCACTTGGTACTACAAAAACAGCACAACTTGGCACTGGTGCCACCTTGGGTCTGGTCACCATCCTGCGTATCGAGCATTTTAAGGAGCCAGCCGGCCACTCCCAGCCATATGCCCCCAAAAACAAACCACGGCCCTTTTCTCTGGCAAACAAAAATCCGCTGCCCCACTTCTGGATGGCAGATTGCAGGAGCCACTTGGTACTATCAAACCAGCCCGACTTGGCACTGGTGCCACCTTGGGTCTGTGAACCATCCTGCGTATTGTGGATTGTCAGGAGCCAGCCGACCACTCTCGGCCACCGACCCCAATCAAAAACAACGGCCCGATTCACAGGCAAAAAAAACTCAGCTGCCCCACTTCTGGATGGGAGATTGCAGGAGGCGCTTGACTCTGTCAAACCAGCCCTACTTGGCACTGGTGCCACCTTGGGTCTGGGAACCATGCTGCGTATCATGGAATTTCAGGAGCCCGCCGGCCACTGCCAGCCACAGGACCCAAACACATACCACAGCCCTTTTCTCTGGCAAGCAAAACTCAGCTGCCCCGCTTTTGGATGGCAGATTGCAGGGGCCACTTGCTACTATCAAACCAGCCCGACTTGGCACTGGTGCCACCATGGGTCTGGTCACCATCCTGCCTATCGTAGCTTTTCACGACCGAGCTGGTCACTCCCAGCCATAGGCCCCCAGACACAAACCACGGCCCGTTTCCTTGGCAAACAAAAGTAAACTGCCCCGCTTCTGGATGGCAGATTGCAGGAGCCACTTTGTGGTATCAAACCAGCCCAACTTAGAACTGGTGCCACCACTGGTCTGGGAACCATCCTGCGTATCGTGGATTCTAAGGAGCCAGCCGACCACTCCCAGCCACAGGACCCCAAACACAAACAACGGCGCTTTTCCCTGGAAAACAAAACTCGCCTGCCAACTTTTTGATGGCAGATTGCAGGAGCCACTTGGTACTATCAAAGCAGCCCAACTAGGCACTGGTGCCACCATGGGTCTGGTCACCATCCTGCCTATCGTGGCTTTTCAGGAGCCAGCCGGTCACTCCCAGCCATACACCCCAGACACAAATCTCGGCTTGTTTCCCTGGCAAACAAAAGTATGCTACCCCGCTTCAGGATGGCAGATTGCAGGAGCCACTTTGCACCATCAAACTAGCCCGACTTGGCACTGGTGCCACCTCTGGTCTGGGAACCATCCTGCGTATCATGGATTCTAAGGAGCCAGCTGGCCACTCCCAGCCACAGGCCCCCAGACAAAAACCTCAGCCCGTTTCCCTGGCAAACAAAAGTTAGCTACCCCGCTTCTGGATGGCAGATTGCAGGATCCACTTTGCACCATCAAACTAGCCCGACTTGGCACTGGTGCCACCTCTGGTCTGGGAACCATCCTGCGTATTGTCGATTTTCAGGGGTCAGCCGGCCAGTCTCAGCCATATGCCCTCAAACACAAACTACGGCGCTTTTCTCTGGTAAACAAAACTCAACTGCCCCTCTTCTGTATGGCAAATTGCAGGACGCACTTTGTGCTACAAAAACAGCACAACTTGGCACTGGTGCAACCATGGGTCTAGTCACCATCCTGCGTATCGGGCATTTTAAGGAGCCAGCCGGCCACTCCCAGCCATAGGCCCCCAGACACAAACCTCGGCCCGTTTCCCTGGCAAACAAAAGTAAGCTACCCCGCTTCTGCATGGCAGATTGCAGGAGCCACTTGGTACTATCAAACCAGCCCGACGTGGCACTGGTGCCACCTTGGGTCTGTGAACCATCCTGCGTATTGTGGATTGTCAGGAGCCAGCCGACCACTCTCGGCCACAGACCCCAATCAAAAACAACGGCCCGATTCACAGGCAAAAAAAACTCAGCTGCCCCACTTCTGGATGGGAGATTGCAGGAGGCGCTTGACGCTGTCAAACCAGCCCTACTTGGCACTGGTGCCACCTTGGGTCTGGGAACCATGCTGCGTATCATGGAATTTCAGGAGCCAGCCGGCCACTGCCAGCCACAGGACCCAAACACATACCACAGCCCTTTTCTCTGGCAAGCAAAACTCAGCTACCCCGCTTTTAGATGGCAGATTGCAGCAGCCACTTGGTACTATCAAACCAGCCCAACTTGGCACTGGTGCCACCATGGGTCTGGTAACCATCCTGCCTATCGTAGCTTTTCACGACCGAGCCGGTCAGTCCCAGCCATAGGCCCCCAGACACAAACCACGGCCCGTTTCCTTGACAAAAGAAAGTAAGCTGCCCCGCTTCTGGATGGCAGAATGCAGGACGCTCTTGGTACTATCAAACCAGCCCAACTTGGCACTGGTGCCAGCTTGGGTCTGGGAACCATCCTGCGTATCCTGGGTTCTAAGGAGCCAGCCAGCCACTCCCAGCCACAGGCCCCCAAACAAAAACAACGGCGCTTTTCCCTGGAAAACAAAACTCGCCTGCCAACTTTTTGATGGCAGATTGCAGGAGCCACTTGGTACTATCAAACCAGCCCAACTTGGCACTGGTGCCACCATGGGTCTGGTAGCCATCCTGGCTATCGTAGCTTTTCAGGAGCCAGCCGGTCACACGCAGCCATAGGCCCCCGGAAACAAACCTCGGCCCGTTTCCCTGGCAAACAAAAGTAAGCTGCCCTGCTTCTGGATGGCAGATTGCAGGAGCCACTTGGTACTATCAAACAAGCCCGACATGGAACTGGTGCCACCTCTGGTCTGGGAACCATCCTGCGTATGGTGGATTCTAAGGAGCCAGCTTGCCACTCCCAGCCACAGGCCACCAAACAAAATCAACGGCACTTTTCCCTGGAAAACAAAACTCGCCTGCCAACTATTTGATTGCAGATTGCAGGAGCCGCTTGGTACTATCAAATCAGCCCAACTTGGCACTGGTGCCACCATGGGTCTGGTCACCATCCTGCCTATCGTAGCTTTTCAGGAGCCAGCCGGTCACTCCCAGCCATAGGACCCCAGACACAAACCTCAGCCCGTTTCCCGGGCAAACAAAAGTAAGCTGTCCCGCTTCTGGATGGCAGATTGCCGGAGCCACTTGGTACTATCAAACCAGCCCGACTTGGAACTGGTGCCACCTCTGGTCTGGGAACCATCCTGCGTATCGTGGATTCTAAGGAGCCAGCCGGCCACTCCCAGCCACAGGCCCCCAAACACAAACAACGGCGCTTTTCCCTGGAAAACAAAACTCGCCTGCCAAATTTTGATGGCAGATTGCAGGAGCCACTTGGTACTATCAAATCAGCCCAACTTGGCACTGGTGCCACCATGGGTCTGGTAATAGACCTGCCTATCGTAGCTTTTCAGGAGCCAGCCGGTCACTCCCAGCCATAGGTCCCCAGAAAAAAACCTCAGCCCGTTTCCCTGGCAAACAAAAGTAAGCTGCTCCGCTTCTGGATGGCAGATTGCAGGAGCCACTTTGCACCATCAAACTAGCCCGACAGGTCACTGGTGCCACCTCTGGTCTGGGAACCATCCTGCGTATCGTGGATTCTAATTAGCCAGCCGGCCACTCCCAGCCACAGGCCCCCAAACACAAACAACGGCGCTTTTCCCTGGAAAACAAAACTGACCTGCCAACTTTTTGATGGCAGATTGCAGGAGCCACTTGGTACTATCAAACCAGCCCAACTTGGCACTGGTGCCACCATGGGTCTGGTAACCATTCTGCCTATCGTAGCTTTTCAGGAGCCAGCCGGTCACTCCCAGCCATAGGCCCCCAGACACAAACCACAGCCCGTTTCCCTGGCAAACAAAAGTAAGCTACCCCGCTTCTGGATGGCAGATTGCAGGAACCACTTGGTACTATCAAACCAGCCCAACTTGGCACTGGTGCCACCTTGGGCCTGGGAACCATCCTGCGTATCGTGGATTCTAAGGAGCCAGCCGGCCACTCCCAGCCAAAGGCCCCCAAACACAAACAACGGCGCTTTTCCCTGGAAAACAAAAGTCGCCTGCCAACATTTTGATGGCAGATTTTAGGAGCCCCTTTATGGTATCAAACCAGCCCAACTTGGCACTGGTGCCACCATGGGTCTGGTCACCATCCTGCCTATCGTAGCTTTTCACGACCGAGCCGGTCACTCCCAGCCATAGGCCCCCAGACACAAACCAGGGCCCGTTTCCTTGGCAAACAAAAGTAAGCTGCCCCGCTTCTGGATGGCAGATTGCAGCAGCCACTTTGTGGTAGCAAACAAGCCCAACTTAGCACTGGTGCCACCACTGGTCTGGGAACCATCCTGCGTATCGTGGATTCTAAGGAGCCAGCCGGCCACTCCCAGCCACAGGCCCCCAAACTAAAACAACGGCACTCTTCCCTGGAAAACAAAACTGGCCTGCCAACATTTTGATGGCAGATTGCAGGAACCACTTGGTACTATCAAACCAGCCCAACTTGGCACTGGTTCCACCATGGGTCTGGTAACCATCCTGCCTATCGTAGCTTTTCAGGAGCCAGCCGGTCACTCCCAGCCATAGGCCCCAGACAAAAAGCTCTGCCCGTTTCCCGGGCAAACGAAAGTATGCTACTCCGCTTCAGGATGGCAGATTGCAGGAGCCACTTTGCACCATCAAACCAGCCCGACTTGGCACTGGTGCCACCTCTGGTCTGGGAACCATCCTGCGTATCGTGGATTCTAAGGTGCCAGCTGGCCACTCCCAGCCACAGGCCCCCAAACACAAAACCTCAGCCCGTTCCCCTGGCAAGCAAAAGTAAGCTATCCCGCATCTGGATGGCAGATTGCAGGAGCCACTTTGCACCATCAAACTAGCCCGACTTGGCACTGGTGCCACCTCTGGTCTGGGAACCATCCTGCGTATCGTGGATTCTAATTAGCCAGCCGGCCACACCCAACCACAGTCCCCCAAACACAAACAACAGTGCTTTTCCCTGGAAAACAAAACTGGCCTGCCAACTTTTTGATGGCAGATTGCAGGAACCACTTGGTACTATCAAACCAGCCCAACTTGGCACTGGTGCCACCATGGGACTGGTAACCATCCTGCCTATCGTAGCTTTTCAGGAGCCAGCCGGCCACTCCCAGCCACAGGCCCCCAAACAAAAACAACGGCGCTTTTCCCTGGAAAACAGAACTCGCCTGCCAACTTTTTGATGGCAGATTGCAGGAGCCACTTGGTACTATCAAACCAGCCCAACTTGGCACTGGTGCCACCATGGGTCTGGTCACCATCCTGCCTATCGTAGCTTTTCAGGAGCCAGCCGGTCACTCCCAGCCATAGGCCCCCAGACACAAACCACGGCCCGTTTCCTTGGCAAACAAAAGTAAGCTGCCCCGCTTCTGGATGGCAGATTGCAGGAGCCACGTTGTGGTATCAAACCAGCCCAACTTAGAACTGGTGCCACCACTGGTCTCTGAACCATCCTGCGTATCGTGGATTCTAAGGAGCCAGCCGGCCACTCCCAGCCACAGGCCCCCAAACACAATCAACGGCGCTTTTCCCTGGAAAACAAAACTCGCCTGCCAACATTTTGATGGCAGATTGCAGGAGCCACTTTGTGGTATCAAACCAGCCCAACTTGGCACAGGTGCCACCATGGGTCTGGTCACCATCCTGCCTATCGTAGCATTTCAGGAGCCAGCCGGTCACTCCCAGCCATAGGCCCCAGACACAAAGCTCTGCCCGTTTCCCGGGGAAACAAAAGTATGCTACCCCGCTTCAGGGTGGCAGATTGCAGGAGCCACTTTGCACCATCAAACCAGCCCGACTTGGCACTGGTGCCACCTCTGGTCTGGGAACCATCCTGCGTATCGTGCATTCTAAGGAGCCAGCCGGCCACTCCCAGCCAAAGGCCCCCAAACACAAACCTCAGCCCGTTTCCCTGGAAAACAAAAGTAAGCTACCCCGCTTCTGGATGGCAGATTGCAGGAGCCACTTTGCACCATCAAACTAGCCCGACTTGGCACTGGTGCCACCTCTGGTCTGGGAAACATCCTGCCTATCGTAGCTTTTCAGGAGACAGCCGGCCACTCCCAGCCACAGGACCCCAAACACAAACAACGGCACTTTTCCCTGGAAAACAAAACTGGCCTGCCAACTTTTTGATGGCAGATTGCAGGAGCCACTTTGCACCATCAAACTAGCCCGACTTGGCACTGGTGCCACCATGGTCTGGCAACCATCCTTCGTATCGTGGATTGTATTTAGCCAGCCGGCCACTCCCAGCCATAGGCCCCCAAACACAAACAACGGCGCTTTCCCCTGAAAAACAAAACTCGCCTGCCAACTTTTTGATGGCAGATTGCAGGAGCCGCTTGGTACTATCAAATCAGCCCAACGTGGCACTGGTTCCACCATGAGTCTGGTAACCATCCTGCCTATCGTAGCTTTTCAGGAGCCAGCCAGTCACTCCCAGCCATAGGCTCCCAGACAAAAACCTCGGCCCGGTTCCCTCGCAAATAAAAGTAAGCTGCCCCGCTTCTGGATGGCAGATTGCAGGAGCCACTTGGTACTATCAAACAAGCCCGACTTGGAACTGGTGCCACCTCTGGTCTGGGAACCATCCTGCGTATCGTGGATTCTAAGGAGTCAGCCGGCCACTCCCAGCCACAGGCCTCCAAACAAAATCAACGGCACTTTTCCCTGGAAAACAAAACTCGCCTGCCAACTTTTTGATGGCAGATTGCAGGAGCCACTTTTCACCATCAAACTAGCCCGACTTGGCACTGGTGCCACCATGGTCTGGCAACCATCCTTCGTATCGTGGATTGTATTTAGCCAGCCGGCCACTCCCAGCCATAGGCCCCCAAACACAAACAACGGCGCTTTCCCCTGAAAAACAAAACTCGCCTGCCAAATTTTGATGGCAGATTGCAGGAGCCGCTTGGTACTATCAAATCAGCCCAACGTGGCACTGGTTCCACCATGAGTCTGGTAACCATCCTGCCTATCGTAGCTTTTCACGACCCAGCCGGTCAGTCCCAGCCAGAGGCCCCCAGACACAAACCACGGCCCGTTTCCTTGACAAAAGAAAGAAGGCTGCCCCGCTTCTGGATGGCAGATTGCAGGACGCACTTGGTAGTATCAAACCAGCCCAACTTGGCACTGGTTCCACCATGGGTCTGGTAACCATCCTGCGTATCCTGGGTTCTAAGGAGCCAGCCGGCCACTCCCAGCCACAGGCCCCGAAACACAAACAACGGCGCTTTTCCCTGGAAAACAAAACTCGCCTGCCAACTTTTTGATGGCAGATTGCAGGAGCCACTTGGTACTATTAAACCAGCCCAACTTGGCACTGGTGCCACCATGGGTCTGGTCACCATCCTGCCTATCGTAGCTTTTCAGGAGCCAACCGGTCACACCCAGCCATAGGACCCCAGACACAAACCTCGGCCCATTTCCCTGGCAAACAAAAGTAAGCTGCCCCGCTTCTGGATGGCAGATTGCAGGAGCCACTTGGTACTATCAAACAAGCCCGACATGGAACTGGTGCCACCTCTGGTCTGGGAACCATCCTGCGTATCGTGGATTCTAAGGAGCCAGCCGGCCACTCCCAGTCACAGGCCACCAAATAAAATCAACGGCACTTTTCCCTGGAAAACAAAACTCGCCTGCCAACTATTTGATGGCAGATTGCAGGAGCCGCTTGGTACTATCAAATCAGCCCAACTTGGCACTGGTGCCACCATGGGTCTGGTCACCATCCTGCCTATCGTAGCTTTTCAGGAGCCAGCCGGTCACTCCCAGCCATAGGCCCACAGACACAAAACTCGGCTCGTTTCCCTGGCAAACAAAATTAAGCTGCCCCGCTTCTGGATGGCAGATTGCAGGAGCTATTTAGTACTATCAAACCAGCCCGACTTGGCACTGGTGCCTCCGTGGCTCTGGGAACCATCCTGCCTATTGTGGATTTTCAGGGGTCAGCCGGCCACTCTCAGCCATATGCCCTCAGACACAAACCACGGCCCTTTTCTCTGGCAAACAAAACTCAGCTGCCCCTCTTCTGGATGGCAAATTGCAGGACGCCCTTGGTACTACAAAAACAGCACAACTTTGCACTGGTGCCACCTTGGTTCTGGACACCATCCTGCGTATCGGGCATTTTCAGGGCTCAGCCGGCCACTCCCAGCCATATGCCCCCAAAACCAAACCACGGCCCTTTCTTCTGGCAAACAAAACTCAGCTGCCCCGCTTCTGGATGGCAGATTGCAGGAGCCACTTGGTACTATCAAACCAGCCCGAATTGGCACTGGTGCCACCTTGGGTCTGTGAACCATCCTGCGTATTGTGCATTGTCAGGAGCCAGCCGACCACTCTCGGCCACCGACCCCAATCAAAAACAACGGCCCGATTCACAGGTAAAAAAAACTCAGCTGCCCCACTTCTGGATGGGAGATTGCAGGAGGCGCTTGACGCTGTCAAACCAGCCCTACTTGTCACTGGTGCCACCTTGGGTCTGGGAACCATGCTGCGTATCATGGAATTTCAGGAGCCAGCCGGCCACTGCCAGCCACAGGACCCAAACACATACCACAGCCCTATTCTCTGGCAAGCAAAACTCAGCTGCCCCGCTTTTGGATGGCAGATTGCAGGGGCCACTTGGTACTATCAAACCAGCCCAACTTGGCACTGGTGCCACCATGGGTCTGGTAACCATCCTGCCTATGGTAGCTTTTCAGGAGCCAGCCGGCCACTCCCAGCCACAGGCCCCCAAACAAAAACAACGGCACTCTTCCCTGGAAAACAAAACTGGCCTGCCAACTTTTTGATGGCAGATTGCAGGAGCCACTTTGCACCATCAAACTAGCCCGACTTGGCACTGGTGCCACCTCTGGTCTGGGAACCATCCTGCGTGTCGTGGATTCTAATTAGCCAGCCGGCCACTCCCAGCCAGAGGCCCCCAAACACAAACAACGGTGCTTTTCCCTGGAAAACAAAACTGACCTGCCAACTTTTTGATGGCAGATTGCAGGAACCACTTGGTACTATCAAACCAGCCCAACTTGGCACTGGTGCCACCATGGGTCTGGTCACTATCCTGCCTATCGTAGCTTTTCACGACCGAGCCGGTCAGTCCCAGCCATACGCCCCCAGACACAAACCACGGCCCGTTTCCTTGGCAAACAAAAGTAAGCTGCCCCGCTTCTGGATGGCAGATTGCAGGAGCCACTTTGTGGTATCAAACCAGCCCAACTTAGAACTGGTGCCACCACTGGTCTCGGAACCATCCTGCGTATCGTGGATTCTAAGGAGCCAGCCGACCACTCCCAGCCACAGGACCCCAAACTCAAACAACGGCACTCTTCCCTGGAAAACAAAACTCGCCTGCCATCTTTTTGATGGCAGATTGCAGGAGCCACTTGGTACTATCAAACCAGCCCAACTTGGCACTGGTTCCACCATGGGTCTGGTAACCATCCTGCCTATCGTAGCTTTTCAGGAGCCAGCCGGTCACTCCCAGCCATAGGCCCCAGACACAAACCACTGCCTGTTTCCCTGGCAAACAAAAGTATGCTACCCCGCTTCAGGATGGCAGATTGCAGGAGCCACTTTGCACCATCAAACTAGCCCGACTTGGCACTGGTGCCACCTCTGGTCTGGGAACCATCCTGCCTATCGTTGCTTTTCAGGAGCCAGCCGGTCACTCCCAGCCATAGGCCCCCAGACACAAACGTCGGCCCGGTTCCCTGGCAAACAAAATTAAGCTGCCCCGCTTCTGGATGGCAGATTGCAGGAGCTAATTAGTACTATCAAACCAGCCCAACTTGGCAGTGGTGCCACCTTGGCTCTGGGAACCATCCTGCCTATTGTGGATTTTCAGGGGTCAGCCGGCCACTCTCAGCCATATGCCCTCAAACACAAACCACGGCCCTTTTCTCTGGCAAACAAAACTCAGCTGCCCCGCTTCTGGATGGCAGATTGCAGGAGCCACTTGGTACTATCAAACCAGTCTGACTTGGCACTGGTGCCACCTTGGGTCTGTGAACCATCCTGCGTATTGTGGATTGACCGGAGCCAGCCGACCACTCTCGGCCACCGACCCCAATCAAAAACAACGGCCCGATTCACAGGCAAAAAAAACTCAGCTGCCCCACTTCTGGATGGGAGATTGCAGGAGGCGCTTGACGCTGTCAAACCAGCCCTACTTGGCACTGGTGCCACCTTGGGTCTGGGAACCATGCTTGCGTATCATGGAATTTCAGGAGCCAGCCGGCCACTGCCAGCCACAGGACCCAAACACATACCACAGCCCTTTTCTCTGGCAAGCAAAACTCAGCTGCCCCGCTTTTGGATGGCAGATTGCAGGAGCCACTTGGTACTATCAAACCAGCCCAACTTGGCACTGGTGCCACCATGGGTCTGGTAACCATCCTGCCTATCGTAGCTTTTCAGGAGCCAGCCGGCCACTCCCAGCCACAGGCCCCCAAACAAAAACAACGGCGCTTTTCCCTGGAAAACAGAACTCGCCTGCCAACTTTTTGATGGCAGATTGCAGGAGCCACTTGGTACTATCAAACCAGCCCAACTTGGCACTGGTGCCACCATGGGTCTGGTCACCATCCTGCCTATCGTAGCTTTTCACGACCGAGCCGGTCACTCCCAGCCATAGGCCCCCAGACACAAACCACGGCCCGTTTCCTTGGCAAACAAAAGTAAGCTGCCCCGCTTCTGGATGGCAGATTGCAGGAGCCACTTTGTGGTATCAAACAAGCCCAACTTAGCACTGGTGCCACCACTGGTCTGGGAACCATCCTGCGTATCGTGGATTCTAAGGAGCCAGCCGGCCACTCCCAGCCACAGGCCCCCAAACAAAAACAACGGCACTCTTCCCTGGAAAACAAAACTGGCCTGCCAACTTTTTGATGGCAGATTGCAGGAGCCACTTTGCACCATCAAACTAGCTCGACTTGGCACTAGTGCCACCTCTGGTCTGGGAACCATCCTGCGTATCGTGGATTCTAAGGAGCCAGCCGGCCACTCCCAGCCACAGGCCCCCAAACAAAAACAAGGGTGCTTTTCCCTGGAAAACAAAACTGGCCTGCCAACTTTTTGATGGCAGATTGCAGGAACCACTTGGTACTATCAAACCAGCCCAACTTGGCACTGGTTCCACCATGGGTCTGGTAACCATCCTGCCTATCGTAGCTTTTCAGGAGCCAGCCGGTCACTCCCAGCCATAGGCCCCAGACACAAAGCTCTGCCCGTTTCCCGGGCAAACAAAAGTATGCTACCCCGCTTCAGGATGGCAGATTGCAGGAGCCACTTTGCACCATCAAACCAGCCCGACTTGGCACTGGTGCCACCTCTGGTCTGGGAACCATCCTGCGTATCGTGGATTCTAAGGAGCCAGCTGGCCACTCCCAGCCACAGGCCCCCAAACACAAACCTCAGCCCGTTCCCCTGGCAAACAAAAGGAAGCTACTCCTCTTCTGGATGGCAGATTGCAGGAGCCACTTTGCACCATCAAACTAGCCCGACTTGGCACTGATGCCACCTCTGGTCTGGGAAACATCCTGCCTATCGTAGCTTTTCAGGAGCCAGCCGGTCACTCCCAGCCATAGGCCCCCAGACACAAACGTCAGCCCGTTTCCCTGGCAAACAAAATTAAGCTGCCCCGCTTCTGGATGGCAGATTGCAGGAGCTATTTAGTACTATCAAACCAGCCCAACTTGGCATTGGTGCCACCTTGGCTCTGGGAACCATCCTGCCTATTGTGCATTTTCAGGGGTCAGCCGGCCACTCTCAGCCATATGCCCTCAAACACAAACCACGGCCCTTTTCTCTGGCAAACAAAACTCAGCTGCCCCGCTTCTGGATGGCAAATTGCAGGAGCCACTTGGTACTATCAAACCAGCCCGACTTGGCACTGGTGCCACCTTGGGTCTGTGAACCATCCTGCGTATTGTGGATTGACAGGAGCCAGCCGACCACTCTCGGCCACCGACCCCAGTCAAAAACAACGGCCCGATTCACAGGCAAAAAAAACTCAGCTGCCCCACTTCTGGATGGGAGATTGCAGGAGGCGCTTGACGCTGTCAAACCAGCCCTACTTGGCACTGGTGCCACCTTGGGTCTGGGAACCACGCTGCGTATCATGGAATTTCAGGAGCCAGCCGGCCACTGCCAGCCACAGGACCCAAACACATACCACAGCCCTTTTCTCTGGCAAGCAAAACTCAGCTGCCCCGCTTTTGGATGGCAGATTGCAGGAGCCACTTGGTACTATCAAACCAGCCCAACTTGGCACTGGTGCCACCATGGGTCTGGTAACCATCCTGCCTATCGTAGCTTTTCAGGAGCCAGCCGGCCACTCCCAGCCACAGGCCCCCAAACAAAAACAACGGCGCTTTACCCTGGAAAACAGAACTCGCCTGCCAACATTTTGATGGCAGATTGCAGGAGCCACTTGGTACTATCAAACCAGCCCAATTTGGCACTGGTGCCACCATGGGTCTGGTCACCATCCTGCCTATCGTAGCTTTTCACGACCGAGCCGGTCACTCCCAGCCATAGGCCCCCAGACACAAACCACGGCCCGTTTCCTTGGCAAACAAAAGTAAGCTGCCCCGCTTCGGGATGGCAGATTGCAGGAGCCACTTTGTGGTATCAAACAAGCCCAACTTAGCACTGGTGCCACCACTGGTCTGGGAACCATCCTGCGTATCGTGGATTCTAAGGAGCCAGCCGGCCACTCCCAGCCACAGGCCCCCAAACAAAAACAACGACACTCTTCCCTGGAAAACAAAACTGGCCTGCCAACTTTTTGATGGCAGATTGCAGGAGCCACTTTGCACCATCAAACTAGCCCGACTTGGCACTGGTGCCACCTCTGGTCTGGGAACCATCCTGCGTATCGTGGATTCTAATTAGCCAGCCGGCCACTCCCAGCCAGAGGCCCCCAAACAATAACAACGGTGCTTTTCCCTGGAAAACAAAACTCGCCTGCACACTTTTTGATGGCAGATTGCAGGGACCACTTGGTACTATCAAACCAGCCCAACTTGGCACTGGTTCCACCATGGGTCTGGTAACCATCCTGCCTATCGTAGCTTTTCAGGAGCCAGCCGGCCACTCCCAGCCACAGGCCCCCAAACAAAAACAACGGCGCTTTTCCCTGGAAAACAGAACTCGCCTGCCAATATTTTGATGGCAGATTGCAGGAGCCACTTGGTACTATCAAACCAGCCCAATTTGGCACTGGTGCCACCATGGGTCTGGTCACCATCCTGCCTATCGTAGCTTTTCACGACCGAGCCGGTCACTCCCAGCCATAGGCCCCCAGACACAAACCACGGCCCGTTTCCTTGGCAAACAAAAGTAAGCTGCCCCGCTTCTGGATGGCAGATTGCAGGAGCCACTTTGTGGTATCAAACAAGCCCAACTTAGCACTGGTGCCACCACTGGTCTGGGAACCATCCTGCGTATCGTGGATTCTAAGGAGCCAGCCGGCCACTCCCAGCCACAGGCCCCCAAACAAAAACAACGACACTCTTCCCTGGAAAACAAAACTGGCCTGCCAACTTTTTGATGGCAGATTGCAGGAGCCACTTTGCACCATCAAACTAGCCCGACTTGGCACTGGTGCCACCTCTGGTCTGGGAACCATCCTGCGTATCGTGGATTCTAATTAGCCAGCCGGCCACTCCCAGCCAGAGGCCCCCAAACAATAACAACGGTGCTTTTCCCTGGAAAACAAAACTCGCCTGCCAACTTTTTGATGGCAGATTGCAGGGACCACTTGGTACTATCAAACCAGCCCAACTTGGCACTGGTTCCACCATGGGTCTGGTAACCATCCTGCCTATCGTAGCTTTTCAGGAGCCAGCCGGTCACTCCCAGCCATAGGCCCCAGACACAAAGCTCTGCCCGTTTCCCGGGCAAAGAAAAGTATGCTACCCCACTTCAGGATGGCAGATTGCAGGAGCCACTTTGCACCATCAAACCAGCCCGACTTGGCACTGGTGCCACCTCTGGTCTGGGAACCATCCTGCGTATCGTGGATTCTAAGGAGCCAGCTGGCCACTCCCAGCCACAGGCCCCCAAACACAAACCTCAGCCCGTTTCCCTGGCAAACAAAAGTAAGCTACCCCGCTTCTGGATGGCAGATTGCAGGAGCCACTTTGCACCATCAAACTAGCCCGACTTGGCACTGGTGCCACCTCTGGTCTTGGAACCATCCTGCCTATCGTAGCTTTTCAGGAGCCAGCCGGTCACTCCCAGCCATAGGCCCCCAGACACAAACCTCGGCCCGTTTCCCTGGCAAACAAAATTAAGCTGCCCCGCTTCTGGATGGCAGATTGCAGGAGCTATTTAGTACTATCAAACCAGCCCAACTTGGCACTGGTGCCACCTTGGCTCTGGGAACCATCCTGCCTATTGTGGATTTTCAGGGGTCAGCCGGCTACTCTCAGCCATATGCCCTCAAACACAAACCACGGCCCTTTTCTCTGGCAAACAAAACTCAGCTGCCCCGCTTCTGGATGGCAGATTGCAGGAGCCACTTGGTACTATCAAACCAGCCTGACTTGGCACTGGTGCCACCTTGGGTCTGTGAACCATCCTGCGTATTGTGGATTGACAGGAGCCAGCCGACCACTCTCGGCCACCGACCCCAATCAAAAACAACGGCCTGATTCACAGGCAAAAAAAACTCAGCTGCCCCACTTCTGGATGGGAGATTGCAGGAGGCGCTTGACGCTGTCAAACCAGCCCTACTTGGCACTGGTGCCACCTTGGGTCTGGGAACCATGCTGCGTATCATGGAATTTCAGGAGCCAGCCGGCCACTGCCAGCCACAGGACCCAAACACATACCACAGCCCTTTTCTCTGGCAAGCAAAACTCAGCTGCCCCGCTTTTGGATGGCAGATTGCAGGAGCCACTTGGTACTATCAAACCAGCCCAACTTGGCACTGGTGCCACCATGGGTCTGGTAACCATCCTGCCTATCGTAGCTTTTCAGGAGCCAGCCGGCCACTCCCAGCCACAGGCCCCCAAACCAAAACAATGGCGCTTTTCCCTGGAAAACAGAACTCGCCTGCCAACTTTTTGATGGCAGATTGCAGGAGCCACTTGGTACTATCAAACCAGCCCAACTTGGCACTGGTGCCACCATGGGTCTGGTCACCATCTTGCCTATCGTAGCTT
This sequence comes from Melospiza georgiana, assembly GCF_028018845.1. Lineage (NCBI taxonomy): Eukaryota > Metazoa > Chordata > Aves > Passeriformes > Passerellidae > Melospiza > Melospiza georgiana. The sequence goes on from NC_080459.1 coordinate 4,311,391, forward strand.
TTCACGACCGAGCCGGTCACTCCCAGCCATAGGCCCCCAGACACAAACCACGGCCCGTTTCCTTGGCAAACAAAAGTAAGCTACCCCGCTTCTGGATGGCAAATTGCAGGAGCCAGTTTGTGGTATCAAACAAGCCCGACTTGGAACTGGTGCCACCTCTGGTCTGGGAACCATCCTGCGTATCGTGGATTCTAAGGAGCCAGCCGGCCACTACCAGCCACAGGCCCCCAAACAAAAACAACGGCACTCTTCCCTGGAAAACAAAACTGGCCTGCCACCTTTTTGATGGCAGATTGCAGGAGCCACTTGGCACCATCAAACTAGCCCGACTTGGCACTGGTGCCACCTCTGGTCTGGGAACCATCCTGCGTATCGTGGATTCTAATTAGCCAGCCGGCCACTCCCACTCAGCGGCCCCCAAACACAAACAACGGCACTCTTCCCTGGAAAACAAAACTGGCCTGCCAACTTTTTGATGGCAGATTGCAGGAACCACTTGGTACTATCAAACCAGCCCAACTTGGCACTGGTGCCACCATGGGTCTGGTAACCATCCTGCCTATCGTAGCTTTTCAGGAGCCAGCCGGTCACTCCCAGCCATAGGCCCCAGACACAATGCTCTGCCCGTTTCCCTGGCAAACAAAAGTAAGCTGCCCCACTTCTGGACGGCAGATTGCAGGAGCCACTTGGTACTATCAAACCAGCCTACCTTGGCAATGGTGCCACCTTGGGTCTGGGAACCATCCTGCGTATCGTGGATTCTAAGGAGCCAGCCGGCCATTCCCGGCCACAGGCCCCAAACACAAACAACGGCACTCTTCCCTGGAAAACAAAACTCGCCTGCCAACTTTTTGATGGCAGATTGCAGGAGCCACTTGGTACTATCAAATCAGCCCAACTTGGCACTGGTGCCATCATGGGTCTGGTAACCATCCTGCCTATCGTAGCTTTTCAGGAGCCAGCCGGTCACTCCCAGCCATAGGCCCCCAGACACAAACCTCGGCCCGTTTCCCTGGCAAACAAAATTAAGCTGGCCCGCTTCTGGATGGCAGATTGCAGGAGCCACTTGGTACTATCAAACCAGCCCGACTTGGAACTGGTGCCACCTCTAATCTGGGAACCATCCTGCGTATCGTGGATTCTAAGGAGCCGGCCAGCCACTCCCAGCCACAGTCCACCAAACACAAACAACGGCACTTTTCCCTGGCAAACAAAACTCGCCTGCCAACTTTTTGATGGCAGATTGCAGGAGCCACTTGGTACTATCAAACCAGCCCAACTTGGCATTGGTGCCACCTTGGGTCTGGTCACCATCCTGCATATCGAGCATTTTAAGGAGCCAGCCGGCCACTCCCAGCCATATGCCCCCACAAACAAACCACGGCCCTTTTCTCTGGCAAACAAAAATGCGCTGCCCCGCTTCTGGATGGCAGATTGCAGGAGCCACTTGGTACTATCAAACCAGCCCGACTTGGCACTGGTGCCACCTTGGGTCTGTGAACCATCCTGCGTATTGTGGATTGTCAGGAGCCAGCCGACCACTCTCGGCCACAGACCCCAATCAAAAACAACGGCCCGATTCACAGGCAAAAAAAACTCAGCTGCCCCACTTCTGGATGGGAGATTGCAGGAGGCGCTTGACTCTGTCAAACCAGCCCGACTTGGCACTGGTGCCACCTTGGGTCTGGGAACCATGCTGCGTATCATGGAATTTCAGGAGCCAGCCGGCCACTGCCAGCCACAGGACCCAAACATACACCACAGCCCTTTTCTCTGGCAAGCAAAACTCAGCTGCCCCGCTTTTAGATGGCAGATTGCAGGAGCCACTTGGTACTATCAAACCTGCCCAACTTGGCACTGCTGCCACCATGGGTCTGGTAGCCATCCTGCCTATCGTAGCTTTGCAGGAGCCAGCCGGCCACTCCCAGCCACAGGCCCCCAAACACAAACAACGGCGCTTTTCCCTGGAAAACAGAACTCGCCTGCCAACTTTTTGATGGCAGATTGCAGGAGCCACTTGGTACTATCAAACCAGCCCAACTTGGCACTGGTGCCACCATGGGTCTGGTAACCATCCTGCCTATCGTAGCTTTTCAGGAGCCAGCCGGTCACTCCCAGCCATAGGCCCCCAGACACAAACCTCGGCCCGTTTCCCTGGCAAACAAAATTAAGCTGCCCCGCTTCTGGATGGCAGATTGCAG